>NW_006399865.1:4156325-4198182 GCF_000299155.1 Elephantulus edwardii
GTGTACTGTCAAATCAGATCTGACTGGTACAGGAGGAGATTGTCCCTCCTTTTCCCGGCAGAGCGTCTGGTGGATTCGAACCTTGTGCCTCTGGGATTGTAGTTGCAGCTCCTTGCCACTAGGCCACCAGAGCTCCCCTACAAAGGAAATTTTTTCCAGCCAATCGTCCATGCAGATTTTTTCCCCTCAAAATGTTAGTTATAGTACACACAATGTCTGTCCATTCTTTCCACAATGTTCATCTTGATAATGTATTCAGCAGAACATATCCCAGATAAACGGTCTTTACAGGTACAATTCAGTGCCATGGATTATATTCTTTGAGTTGTGCCCTCCTTTTCTGAGTGCCTTTGGTAGTGGCATTGGCAAAGAATCCTGAATATCCCACAAACTGCTAAAAGAACAAACACATCTTTCTGGGAGGAAGTTCAACTAGGATGCTCCTTAGATGCAAAGAAGGGATCTGTCCTTGGAGAAAGACACTGGGCTGAAATAAGTAGAGGCTCAGTGAAAAACACAAAGCTCTCCTTGAGGTGGACTGACACAGTGACCTCAACAGTGGACTTCAGTGTGTGGAGATGGTGACAGTGGCACAGGGAGGGCAGGGCTCACATCTCTTGTTCATAGTGTCACTCTGAGTCATAGCAGACTCGGTGGCACCTCACAACAATATTAACATAAACTCACTGTCCCTTAAACTCCCTATCTGACCTTTCTAGTTGCTTCTGTCTGTTTTATCTCATATAGATAATTCATTTTTATAAATCCTGTTCCATAGAAAATTGTTTAAAAGGATTAATGATGGTCTAAAATAACACAAAATGAGACTGAGTTCTTCTATTGTAATAGGTAATTAGTAACATTATTTACTCAAGAAATACTGTCATTATAATTTTGTTAGTAATGAAATGGCTTGTTTTATTTTTTAAAAAAATCATAATTATCAGTGCCACAAAATAGGATGTGGAATGGAAAAACAATTTTCTCTGTAAACTTTCATTTAAACTATAATTTTTTAAGAAAAAATGTTATAATTTGATGAGGAGAAATAAGTCCTAAAATCTAGTGTTTTATTCTTGGAGGTGAGATCCTTTGTGTTTCTTATTGTCTTATGGGCATTACATGCTGTTGTTGTTATATGCTGTTGTACAACAGCCCTAACCCCTGCTCTATCCTGTGCCAATTTCATTGTCTCTGACACACCTACTTCCATTACCCCAGTCACTGAATCAATCATATCTTTCGCGCTGTTCCCCCATCCTCCAAAGCATGACGTCCCTCTCCAAGAACTGGTTTCATCTTGCAACATGTTGAAAGTATGTCAGACAAAGCTTCAGAATCCTTCCCTCTAAGGAGCAGCCTGGCTTCACCCTCTCCAGGATGAATTTGTTCTCCTAGCAGTCCATGGTATATTCTATACTCTTCTCCAGCACAAAAGCTCAAAGGTATCAACTTCCCTTCTATCATCCCTAGTCATTGTCTAGCTCTCTGATGCATAGCAAGTAATTGCAATGACCATGGCCTGTATCAGGCTCAGCTTAGTCTGCAGACCATCATTGCTCTTTAGTACTTTGGAGAGGTCTCTGACAGCAGACTTTCCCCAATGCAACTAGTCTTTTTATTTCCTGGCTGCTGGTACCAAGACTGTTGATTGTGGAGCCACGTAAACTAAAGCTGTCAACAATCTCAATCTCTTCACCATCTTTCACGATGCTGCCAATCGGCCCGGTGGTGAGAATCTTTGTTTTCTTGATGTTGAGCTTTAATCCATATTGAAGGCTGTAGTCCTTGACCCTCTGCAGCAAGCGCTTCAGGTCCTCCTCAGTTTCTGCAAGCAGGGTTGTGGCATCTGCATAACGCAGATTGTTGATGAGTCTTCCTCCAATCCTGATGCCACATTTCTCCTCATAGAGTCCAGCCTCCTGGATAATGTTTCACATATAAATTGAAAAGATATGGAGATAGGACACATCCCTTCCCAATTTTGAACCATGCAGTGTTTCCTTGCAGTGTTTCTGACGACTGCCTCCTTGTCCAAGTATAGGTTTCACATTAGCATGATTAAATGTTCTGGGATTCCCATTCTTCTCAGAGTCAGCCACAGTTTGTTGTGATCCACACCGTCAAATGCCTTTGCACAGTCAGTGAAACTCAGATTGACATTCCTCTGGTACTCTCTATTTTCAGCCAAGATCCATCTGACATTCCCTATAATATCCCTTGTACCACGACCGCTTCTAAACCCAGCGTGCACATCTGGCAGTTCTCTGTTGATGTGCTGTTCTGGTCATTTTTGGAGAATTTTCAGCAGAATCTGGCCCGTATGTGATATTAATGATATTATTGGATAATTTCCACTCTGTCAGGTCATCTTTATTTGGAATGGAAACAAATATAGATCTCCTTCAGATAGTTGGCCAGGTGGTTGTCCACCAGATTGTTCTTTAAAAAGAGAACAACACTCAAGGCAGATATTCTTTGTGCTGCTTACTTTAAGGTAAGTGGTTTGAACCTACCAGCTGCTCCATGGGAGAAGGATGAACAGTCTTCTCTGGTACCATTTACAACCTCCAAAAAACCTCCGGAAGGGTTAGCAATGGGTTGGTTCTGACTACACAGCACATAACATTTTTTGGGTCAAAGAAAATGTCAGGAGCTATTTGGTATAAAGATTATATCAGAGTGATAAATAATTTTTGCTCTTCATCTCACCTCCTTGGCTCCAGAAAGTTGGGATTCCATGGAAATTTTAAATTCTGTTCTACCTCCCCTTGATCAAGATTCTGCTATGTGATGTTTGATCAAAATGTAGAGCCCCCCCCTTTATATTCTGTTTCAGAAAGCAGATAGAAATTAAAGCCTAGATCATTTTTTTAAAAAAGCTTACTTTTCCCCTCATTTTTAAGAAGTTCGTCTTTTACTTGCCGATGTGTCAGCTCAAAAGGGTTTAGTGAGAGGAAGATGAGGAATCTCAATTGCCTTTTGGGAAGGTTTGGAAGTTTCAATTGGGATCTTTGAATGTTTGCATCTTTCGTATTGAATTAAAACATTACCTAATAATGAGTTTTATCATCTATGCATAACCTAGCAATTGATTACTTGGGTAGTTGCAAATTTCTAAAATAAAGATCATGTTTTCTTTTTTAAAAAGATAACTTATTTCATTTTATCCTGAATGGATGTATCAAGTGTTTTGAATTAGAGAGAGAGAATCTGTCATATTATTTATATAATCACAACTGCATTGGTTCCCTGGCCTCAGTCCTTACTCATGGGAATACATTTTGAAAGCCAGGTGAAAAATTTTCTTACCTGAGGGTCTGGATAATATATAAGAAGGGAATAGGGAAAAAAATACTTTCTCTGTTTGAATACAGGAGAAAGAGGTACCTGCCTCCTCTCCTCTCTAGAGAGGAAGGAGAGAAACTTTTGTTCCTTGGAGATGAGATGAAAAAGTCTCAGGTTCTTACTCTAACCTCCTGGAATGTAAGACCAAATAAGCCCCAGCACCTCTGCCTTTTATGACCTGGAGATGTCTCCAACTTCCCAATTCTCATTTTCCCTTGAAATGCTAGTGAACTCCTTTAGAGATAGGTAAATCTCTGTGGAATTTTCTCATCTATACAACATACAGTTATAAATGACTTTCCTGAGACTTGTTCTTACCCCCGAATTGCAAGCATTCAGCAAAATTAACTCCAAATTCCGACTCTGCAGAAATACAAAAACATTTTCCTTACCACCCATGCTTTCGAAGACCACATTTTTGAGATTGTGATTAGGTTAATTTTATTAAGTCTTCATATTATTTAAGAATTCCCCCCTACCCATCTCAGATTAGGAACAAGGGGGAGATAGAAAATAAAGGGAAGAAGTGAAATGGACTTTATATGCAGATTGCATTATCATCTCTGTAGAGCGGCCTATAAAAGACCGCTAGTACATCGTGTGGGTTTTAGCCAACCTACAAATAGATTTAGTCATGAACAAACCAAAATCGAAATTTAAAAAATAACATCAAGAAATGAAATACTTAGAAATAACAAATGATATGTCATATATGTATGCTGAATACTCCAAAACTATTGCTGAGGAGACTAAACAAGATATAAATGAAACATAAATATACCCTGTTTATGAATGGAAAGACTTAAAAGTGCCCAGATGTCAATTCTCTACAACTGATCCACAGATTCAGTACAACTCCAGTTATAATCCCGCAACTCTTTCTGTGGAAATTATGAAATTCATATAGAAATGCAGAATATCTAAAATATTTAAAAGTAACTTTAAAAAGAACAAAATTAGGAATCTCTGGTGGCCTAGTGGCAAGAAGCTGCACCGCAGTCCTGAAGGTTCATGGTTCGAATACACCAGATGCTCTGCTGGAGAAGAAGGGGCAATCTCCTTCTGTGCCAGCTGGATCCGACTCAGTGGTACACAGCAAGCAAAAAACACAAAAGTGAAAACAGGGAACATACACCATTTCCAGGCTATAATGACTATGACCCCCCCTGAAAAGATAAATATATAGGTCAATAGAACAAAATAGAGAATCCACAAATAGACCTAGATACATATGGTGAATTGATTTGCAACAAATACGCTAAGGCAAAGAATAGCTGTATATAGAAAAGTGAACCTCAATCCTTACCTTACATTACATGTGAAAACTGACCCCAAACTATAAGATATCTACAAGAAAGTGTAGGAGAAAAATCTTAGGGACCTTGCTTCTGGGAAACATGTAAAATAGTGGTTGTTTCTGTTGTATACTACCAAGTCTGAGCTGACCCAAAGCTGCCCCTTCAGCAGGTTTTCAGAGATGGTAAATTACATGGGAAGAGATTGCCAATCTTTCCCTGCAGAGCAGCTGGTAAATTCAAAGATAGAGCAATTGCTTCCCTTTGGGTTGACAGCATAATTCTTTATCACTTAGTCACCACAACTCCCTCTGAGAATTATTTAAAATGCTAACAACATTATGCATCAGAGAGTTGGACAATGACTAGGGAGGATAGAAGGAGAATTGATGCCTTTGAGCTGTGGTGCTGGAGAAGAGTATTGAATATACCATGGACTGCCAAGAAAACAAACACATTCATCCTGGAGAGGGTTAAAACACACGGCTCCTTGGAGGCAAGGATTCTGGGGCTTCGTCTGACATACTTTGGACATGTTGTAAGGAGAGACAGGTCCTTGGAGAAGGACATCATGCTTGGGAGGATAGAGGGACAGTGCAGGAGGGGAAGACCCCCCCCCATGAGATGGATTGATTTGGTGACTGGGGTAATCGGGATGGGTTTGTCAGAGGCAGTGCGATTGGCACAGGATAGAGCAGGGTTTAGGGCTGTTGTGCATAGGGTCGCTATGAGTTGCAAACGACTCGATGGCACATAACAACAACAACAACTTGAACTTGGTCACATTTTCTGAAAATGTTCTTCAGAGTTAGGAAAATGAGGCTGGAGAGCATTACACTGAGTGAACTAATGCAGTCTCTTAAGGACAAGTAGTGCAGAAGGCCATCATTGTAAACATATGATAACTAGTAAAATGTGTGGGGACTCAAGGACAGCAGGACTGAGGATGAGTGGGGCAAAACCACAGGGTTGCACAGTTTTGTGTGGGGGCTAGGAAATGGGAAAGATCAGGGTGAAAAGACAGCATAGTGATGGGCAAGGTCCAGTAGTGATTAAGAATATGTTTTATATAAAACATTATCTTTTATAGAAAACATTAATTTTATAAAAACATGTTTTTTGTAAAACATGAGGATGATTGTATGAAACATAATGTGAATGACTAATAGTATGAAACACAATGTATATGAACTTTGTAAGCAAACCAATTTAAAGAAAACCCTCAAAACAAAACACTGTCAGGAAAATGAAAGAACAAGTGGGAGAAATTATTTGCATATCAGTTGACGTATTACAACAAACAGATACAGCCCTGGACGTGCTCACCAGGTTGTGCCAAGAAATCTAGAGGACAACCACCTGGCCAACTAATTGGAAGTGACTCGATCTGATCACACACAAGCAAAATCCTGCTGAAGATTATTAAAAAACGACTGGAACAGTACATTGATAGAGAACTACCAGAAATAAAGCTGGATTTAGAAGAGGCCATGGCATTAAGGACATTGTTGTCAATGTCAGATGGATCTTGGCTGAAAGCAGAGAGTATGTCTATCTGTGTTTCATTGACTATACAAAGGCATTTGGTTGTGTGGATCACAGCAAATTGAATTGTGGCTAACCTTGAGAAGAACAGGACCCTAGAATACCTGATTGTGCTCATGTGGAAAACTATACTTGAACCAGGAAGCAGTTGTCAGAACAGAGCAAGGAAACGCTGCATAGTTCAAAATCAGGAGAGTGTCAGTGATGCATCCTGTCTCCATATCTTTTCATTCTGTATGTGGAGCAGATAACCTGGGAGACTAGACTTTTTGAGGATGAGTGTGGCATTAGGATTGGAGGAAGACTCATCAACAGAGCAGCCGGTAGAGCTCTCCAGTGCTGCTATAATAGAAATACCACAAGTGGGTGGCTTTCACAATCAGAAATTCAATCTGTCATTGTTTAGCAGATTGTTGTTGTTGTTGTTGTTATGTGCCATCGAGTCACTTGCAACTCATAGCAACCCTATGTACAACAGCCCTAAACCCATAGAGGATCTTCCCCTCCTGTGTCATCCCTCCACCCTCCCAAGCATGATGTCCCTCCCCAAGAACCTGTCCCTCCTTAGAACATGTCCAGAGTATGTCAGACAAAGCTCCAGAATCCTTGCCTCCAAGGAGCCGCCTGGTTTAACCTTCTCCAGGATTAATCTGTTTGTTTTCTTGGCAGTCCATGGTACATTCAATACTCTTCTGCAGCACCACAGCTCAAAGGCATCAATTCTCCTTCTATCATCCCTAGTCACTGTTCAGCTCTCTGGTGCATAGCAAGTGATTGCAAAGACCATGGTCTGTATCAGACACACCTTAGTCTCCAGAGTGACACCATTGCTCTTCAATACCCTGTAGAGGTCCCTAACAGCAGACTTTCCCATCTCAATACATCTTTTAATTTCCTGGCTACTGTGGAGCCAAGTACACTAAAGTTCTTAACAATCTCTTCACCATCCATCCTGATGTTGCCAATTGGGCCAGTGGTGAGAGTCTTTAGAAGTCTGAATTCAGGGTGCAAGGCTTTCTCTCTGTATTGATTCTTTTCTTGTCCCTTCTCAATTTCTGTTCTTGGGGGAGATTAATTTTCCATGGCTTCTCCTTCCCCCCATTTTTGCTTGTTTCTTTGCTTATTTAATCTCTTTTATATTTCAAATGATCACCAGATGCTCCACTGGAGAAGGAGGGGCAATCTCCTCCTGTGCCGGTCGGATCCAATTAGATGGCACACAACAACAATAACAAACCAAAAAAATTTCAAAAGAGATTAATTACTGGCTGAAAACTTATGAGCTGCCACCTGAAGTAAAGTTGTTGGTCTCTTCCTGTTCGGAATAAAGAAGGTAGAAAGCAGAGGACTGATGAACTACCTGAATCTCAAATGCCACAGAAAATGACAGAATTCGTTCATTGGTGCCCAGTTACCACTACTGGCCATTTTAAAAGGATCACAGTAGAAGATCCTGGATAGAGTGTGGGGGCAATGTGAAAAACAAAGCTCAAAACCTTAACATGTCCAGTCTCATTGGCTCAAAAGAGGCTGGTTGAACCCCCAATATTCTGGCTCTTTGTCACTTTTTGAACCTGGAACAAGAATCATCCCTGTGGCTCAACTTTCAACCAAACTGTTGTTGTTGGTGTTAGGTGCCTGTCAGTCAACTATGACCCACAGCGACCCTATGAACAACAGATCTGAACCCTGTCCCATCCTATGCCATCCTTATAATCTCTGACACACTTGAACCTATTGCTGCAGTCACTGGGTCAGGTCAGTCCATCTGGTTGAGGGTCTTTATCTCTTTCACTGACCCTCCACCTTTCAAGACATGATAGCCTTTTTCAAGGAATAGCCTCTCCTAGTAACATGCCCACAGTATGTGAGATGTAGCTTTGCCATCTTTGCCTCCAAGGAGCACACTCTGGCTGCACTTTCTCCACAACATATCTGCTCTTTTGACAGTCTATGAAATATTCACTGTTATTATCCAACACCACAACTCAAAGGTATTAATTCATCTTTATTCACTGTCTATGGACTGTCAGGAAAACAGATTCATCTTGGAGAGGATTAAATCAAGCTACTCCTTGGAGGCAAGGATTCTGGGGCTTCGTCTGACATACTTTGGACATGTTGCCAGGAGGGACGGGTCCTTGGAGAGGGACATCATGATTGGGAGGGTGGAGGGATGGCACAGGAGGGGAAGACCCTCTATGAGATGGATTGATTCGGTAATCGGGATGGGTGTGTCAGAGGCAGTGTTGTTGGCACAGGACAGAGCAGGGTTTAGGGCTGTTGTGCATAGGGTCGCTATGAGTAGCAAACGACTCGACGGCACATAACAACAACAACAACATCTCTCAAATGTATTTTGAGATTGGAAAGACTAGGACTTTAATCAGGCACACCTTAGTCCTTAAACTGACATCATTGCTCCTCAGTATTTTAGAGAAGGTCCTGACAGCACGCTTCCCCGATTCAATATGCCTTCTGATCTCCTGGCTGCTGGTAGGAAGATATTTAAAGTGATCAGTAACACTAGGAAAGTACTCACTTCTTAGAATAACCAACCATACTAAGTCCAAAGTATGACATTTGCACAAAGGTCAAATCCAGAAGACAGCACTGAGAAGCTAGAAGGATTAATGGAAATGAGAATTACAAGAAGTGAGGAAAAGTGAACTTACATGTGGCAGCAGGGTTCACCTAACAGCAACAACAATGGTGTGTATGAATGGGTGAATTAAAACCCAATTTGTTTTATGGACTTTAACTCAAATCACACAAAAAAAGATTGAATCAAAACACATTGTATCATAATCTTGCCTCATTAACATAACCAAGACAGCTCGTTCCCAAATGGCATTACAACCATAGACATAGAGGTTAAGGTTTACAAGACTTTCTTGTTCAATCCCTAACACCTTTCTTTTGGCCACACCTGTTTCCGAGAGCCTCTCAAGGGTATCTATCCCTTCTCCGGCACAACCATCTCCCGCAGGCAGTCCTCTTAATGAGACACCATCACTTGTGGACTTGCTGAACCACACTTCTGTTTTTAAAACCGTCTTCTTCATTCTCTCACTGTTGAATTGAAGTAGACTGCTCTTACTGTATTTAATGGACGAGACTGTTTTGTTCCAGGGATCTAAGGACACCTCCCAGCCGGGGTTGGTTAAGGTTACGTGACTATCCAGGGCATCTGGATCCTCATTATCTCTGGCTTGACTGGCTGGGTTGTCAGAAATCAGCCAGGAACAGTTTGCCAGAATAAACTTGATTTACAGTGGGATGACAGAAACGAGATTAAATGAGAGAATATTTAACGAAAGAAAAATTAGCATATTCCCAGCAGCAGGCTTTAGAGGCTTGGAAACTGTGGTAGTGAGATGTTGGCAGATGTCATTGGAGGATTGCTATTTCCTACCTGATGCGTGTCTCAATTTTCACAAAGGTAACTGACCACCTGCCCTGAAGGTGCAGAGTTCTAGCCTTCACTCACAGCCTGCCTTGCCCACCACGTTTTGGTTTTGGGCGTGCGTCCATCTCACATGTAAATGACATTCCTCTCTTTGGAAAAAAATTCATTCAAGAAATGGTTCTAGAACAGGTGGTTTCAATCCAGGTGATTCTGCTTCCCAAGGGATGTTTGTGACTGTCTGGAGACATTAAGAGTTGTCACAAGTAGGGAGGTGTTACTGACAGCCAGTGGATCGAAGCCAGGCCTGCTGTTTAACCTGCTACAATGCGCAGGACAGTGACCCACACAAATAGTTACCTAGTCCCAAATACCACCCAGGGGAGCTCCGATGGCCTAGTGGTGAGAAACTGCTGCAACCCCAAAGACATGCAGTTAGAACCCACCAGCTGCTCTGCGGGAGAAGCATGGGCAGTCTCCTGGGTCAGCTGTGGGTTGGTTCCGACTCAGCAGTGCACAATAACCACATGAATGCCACTCAGGGAGCTCTGGAGGCCTAGTGGTAAGAAGCTGCATTGTAATCCCAAAGGCACATTGTTCCAATCCACTGGTTGCTTCAAGGGAGAAGGATAGACAATCTCCTTCCATGTGATTAAACTCCCTCTGAAGAGCTGCTGGACAGTCACTTCAAAGTCACTTCCAACTCGATGGCACACAACAATAACAACAACAACAGCAAATGCCACTCAAAGAAAAAACGGAAGATATTAAGGATTTCATTTGACTTGGGTTCACAGTTAATATCCATGAAATCAGCAATAATAAAGTCAAATGGCATACCTCCTCAGGCCGATCTACCGCAAAAGACCTCCTTGAAGTGCTAAAGATCAAGGATGTAAATGTGAGGGCTGAAGTGCATCTGACCCAAACCAAGGAATTTTCATTTCCCTCATACGCATGTGAAAACTGCATAGCGAATGAGGAAAACGAAGACCAATTGATGCATTTGAATAAGGTATTGGTGGAGAACATGGGATATATAATGGACATGACTTTAAATTCAAGCCATTAGGAGCCAAAAATAGAACAGAAAATACAGAACTTTTTTTTAAAACCCTGCATTTTAAAGACTATTTTGATTTACAGGAATTTCAAAGATAGTACAGAGGATTCCTATATACTCTTCACCCTACTTTTCCTAATGTTAATATGTAATAATGTTAACAACAAGAAAGAATTGCTACATTTGAATTAATGGTATTGTGAAGAATATTTAACATGTCATGAAGCAACAGAAGAACCAATCAGTCTTAGAAGAATAGCTAACATGCTCTTTCAAAGGAAGGATAGAAGGGCTTCGTCTTGCATACTTAGGGCTTGTAATTGGGATAGACCAGTCCCTGGAGAAGGACATCATGCTTGATAAAGTGGTTGTCAGTGTTCTGTGTGGACAAGTTGGAACAGACTCTTACCTGACCTTCCAGTGGGTTTTCAGAAGCTGTAAATTGCATGGGAGAAGATTACCTGTCTTTCTCCCAAGGAGCAACTGGTGGATTCCAACTGCTTGCCTTTTGGTTGGTGGCATGACTCCTTACTCACTAGGCCACCAAAGCTCCATTGGCACAGGTTACCTTAAAAAATGAAGAGCGTCAACAAGATGGTTTAGCAAAGTGCTTCAACAGTGGGCTCACAACGCAGCCATGACCGAGAGGAGAATGCAGGACTAGGCTGAGTTCCCTCCTGTTGTACATTGGGTCACTGTGAATTGCCACTGACTTGAAAGCACCTATAACAACAAATGCTATAACAAACACGAATGCTGAGGTTAGGAACTCTTGATCTAGAGAGGAGAGAAAGATTTTGCATCACCTGAAAGTTTGCCTGAAATGTCCCCTATCTGTGACATAGGAAGCCAGTGCTTTGGAAAAGCTTTCTAGGTCAGCATTTTCCCATAGTTCAAATTAGCAGCTTGGAACTAGCTTTCCAGTAGCTGTGTTAAATCCCTTATTTGGATGAAATGCAAGCCAGCCATGGGAGAACTTAGGCAGCACTTGGGAATCTAGGAGGGAGGTGAGAATTGCATGCAAGTGGCCTCATTCCAGCCAGGAGTGCCAAATATTCCCTAGCGAGTTCTCAGACAGGGAGGAGAAAGGCTCCATTTCCGTCAGAGGCAGATGCTGAGACTACAGTTCCAGCCTCTTCAGGCAGGTGCCACTTCATTCCTGGTGTAATATCACCTTGACTCCGACTGCTCTGGGTTGTCCTGACTCACAGGGGTCAGAGGCAGAACTGCCATCAGAAATCTTCGTTCTCTGTCTCATCAACTCACATGCTCCCTGTCGTACCTGATTGCTTTCCTCTTGGACAAGTTTGTGCATCTTTGTTCAGAAAAGTGACAGGGGAAGAAGTCCTTGTTAATAATTTACAAAAGACACAGCCTCTTTTGCATCCTCAAATCTCTCCAAGCACGTGATGGCTTAAGCATATCTGGTTTCCAAGTAGCTGAGTGATGAAATATGATTGGCCTCTCAGCATCGATTCTTGCTTTTGCCTCTCTTCTCTCTCTCTCTCTCTCTCCCCCCCTTCCCTCCCTCCTTCCTTCCCTATGTCCTTCCCTTCTTCCCTCTCCTTGTCTAGCAGTTGTTTGTTAGGATATAATCATTCTTCTCCTAAAAGAATAAAGACCAGAGTTCTTTTTCTCCATCTTTAGAAAAAAGTGGGCTGTGTTGGCTTCCGACCATGGAGGAGGACCTGGAAGGAGAAAGCTGGCCAGCTTTCTCCAGCCCCTGGAGCTTTGGCAAGGCGGCTGAAGATACAGGAGAACATATTTGCCAGTGAGTAAGGGTCCTCAAGTGAAAATATCAGAGGACTTCTCATTGTTTTCTGTGATTTGCCTATGATTGTAGGTTGGATGAGTTTATCTGGAGAAGGGTGGAAAACCGTTTATCCAAATTCTGATACACTGATGGCTTTGATAGGAGAGTGATGAGCCCCTTTACAGTTCGGTCTAGGTAACTCTAATATTTGAAAATAATATTGGAGTTGAAGTGGGAGTATTTTGGAAGAGAATAATAATACAGTGCCATATACTGTTTTACTTGCTTTGTTTGCTCAAGAGCAAATGCCTCGGGGCACGTGTGGGAAAAGAGAGCCTGAGTTGAGCTGTGCGTCCTGATGTTCTAATAGACCATCATTTGCAGTAAACTCTTGACTGCAGTGTTTTGAAGGGGAAATGAAATCATGCTAGGTTCGTTTATTTTCTTTTAAAAATGGTATATCTTCTCAATGACAAATGTAGCTGTCAGAGTGCAGGGGTTTAATTTTCAAGCAGAGAAAGCTCTCTTGGTTATGCAAATTGGTTTATATTAATTGTTTGTCTGTGTTCAGTGGTCTCGATAAATAAGTTTTTCTCTTTGGAACTAAGCCGAGCAGCTATGATTGATAGACATACGTCATTCTTCCTAGGGGTTGTCTGAATTGCAGGTAGGAGGAATTTGTCAGTAATGCATATGCTTTTTAAAGCTGATTGGAATGCTTCCCTTCGTTCTGCTATCTAATGTTTGCTCGTTAATCACCAGTGCTGGGTATTAGAAGCCACTTAGGAATTTGTCTAAATCATGTCCTTTCAGGAGATTCTGTGATTATTGAGCATTTAAACAGTGCAGTAAGAACGTTATGTGGAGGCCTAAATATAGAGAAATGCCACAAGTTCAGAGAAGTTCTCCACATTGATACAATTCATTACCCTTGACTTTTACTACCCAGAACAGGGAGCCAACTTTTTTTTTCTCTTCCCCCAGTTGCCATAATTTTCTGTGATGATAATAACTTGGGGGCACTATTTGTTTAAAACAGGACTGAGGTGAATGCGGCTGAAACTTCTGTTTTTTATGTCGAAACTGTAGAAATTGGCTTTCTCATTCTGTGGGACTAAAGTACACTGGTATTTCCCAGCTAGCTAACGTCATCCCACATGGTGAAAGCGTTGGATGGGCTAACTTTTCTTTTGAGGACACACATTTTCTTTCCTGCTTTTATCCTCAATGAGCGGAGAGGTTGAATATTTGGGCTGTGGATAATGACCATTTAAAGGAATAGGAGCTGGAATGTTTCTGTTGTGCTGCCCAGTTAATAACATCAAGTGAGAAAACTCCAGATTCAAGTTCAAGGAAAACTACTGAATATGAGTTGAAGAAAAAGTAGTTTATAAAGGAGATAATGATGTTCAAACCAAAGAAGTCTAGTTTGTTGCTCTTAGATCTAACTCCTGTGATCGGATTATGTCTTGTTAATTAGAATTGGTGCAAGATGCACATCTAAAGACTGAGATTCCGTTATCTCTATTTGTGCTTAGTTACACATGATGCAGGTTAGTGTGTTACTTCCGTTTTCCACATACAATCTGGTGTTCCTTTTATGTAAAAAGCAGCTCTTATTTTAACCTGAGCTCAGGCTTTCAGCTGAGGACATTCTCATCAAATATAGAACTATGAAAGTGGGCCTCGGTGTTCAGTGGGTAGGGATTATTACTATAAAGTTGTAGGTGACGTTACTCCAGTTTGGTCAATTAAGCCCCATGCCTGCCTCTGGCCTCACAAGGAGTCAGATCTAAAATCCATAGTCTGGCCTCCATCCAGGCTCTGCAGCCCTGCCATTCTCGGGGTGCCCACACTGCACCGTCCACGCGCCTCACTTGAAGCTATCATAAGACTGATGGGAATGATTTCCTTTTCTGAAGCTTTATAACCCTGGCAAATTGAGATTGATTTGATTGTTTTTGCTGCTGATTAGAGAGAGAGCAGCTGGTGCCTTTGCCCAGTCGAGCAGCCACATGGAGTGATCAGGATCATGGCTTCCGTAGCCAGCCCTGCTTGGCTGTGCCTCCTGGGACCATCACTTACTGGCGGGGTGGCTTGGGGGAAGTGTACTAGCTTCATTAAACCTCTGTGCATGTGTCTGTAAAACGAAGATAACGCCTCCCTCCCAGGATTGGAAGGATGTGGGCGCTGCTGTCCCAGGAACTCGCAACATCGTGTCTAGTTTATATTGCTGTTTCTATCCTGTTCCCCCTGACCTTTCTTACTGTTGGTACTTCTTGTAGGGAGTACAGTCTTTCAAAACCAAACTTGTTTTAATTCTCAAGATTGTAAGTTCGAGTGAAGTCCTGGATACTTTTATTATTGTTGTAACAAACAAAACTCTAAACCGAAACCCCACTGCTGTTGAGCCGAATGCAACTCATAGAGACCCTCCACCAGGTTGCTGAGGCTCTCAAGTCTTTATGGGAGGAGACTTGACTGTCTTTTTTCCAGCTGGTTAATTCAAACCCTGACTTTTCAGTCCGGCTCAATACATAATAAACTCTGCCACCAGGTCTCCACTCTTCTAATTGGAAGAACAAGAATCTAGGTCTTAGGGGCAAAAGAGCACAGAACGTTGGAAGGATGTCCAATACTTGTGCCCTGTGTGATTTTTCTGTTAAACACAGAATTTAGTAGGCAGTACAATGAAAACATTAGCAGTGGCTTTTAAGATAGAAATAAAAAAGGACATGAGTTTTAGTTCAACAAATATTTACCGAGAACCAACCACTCAGCTACATGCCAGCGTACAACAGCAAAGACATGACTATAGTGAGCTGGAGCTCTGGTGGCCTATTGGCATGCGGCTGTGCTGTAATCTCGGAGGTGCACAGTTCGAATCCACCGGGAGCAGGATGGGCAGTCTCCTCCTGTGTGATTAACTGCCTCTGAACACCCGCTGGAGGGTCGGCCGTAGGTCGGTTCTGACTCGACGGTACCCACCAACAAAGAACAACAATAGTGAGCTGAGAGGAGCCTTGGTTAGCACTCAGTTGCTAACCTAAAGGTCACCAGTTTAACTCACGAGCCAATTCTCGGGAGAAAGACGGGTCAGCTTCCATAAGGACACACAGCCTTGGAAACTTGGGGCAGGTTCTGCTCTGCTCTGTCGGCTCAGTCAGAATTGACAGCAGTGCTTCAGTGGGGTGGGTTGGTTTAAAATAAGATAGCATGACACGTCTAAAATGGCAACACATACACACACACACACACACACACACACGCACATGCATGCACACGCACACACACACTCCCATACATATAACTAAAACCCGAAGCATTGGTGAGGATGTGGAAGATTCTCACACATTGCTGGTGGAACAGCAAAGTGGTACAAGCACTCTGGAAACCGGGTTGTCGTTTTTCATGAACTTACCATCATCCCACTCCTGAGAACTTACCCTAGAGAAATTAAGACTTTTCACAGATGTTTATAGTAGTGCTATTGAAATTGCCCCAAACCTTGAGAAAATCTAAATATCAAACATCAAACTGTGAGGTACTTTTCAGTAATAAAAAGGGAGAGAAGCCTAAAAAGTTCCTGCTACACACAATTGGATACATTTAAAAGATATTATGCGGAGTGAGAGAAGCCAGTCTCCGAAGCTTACATACTTTATGATTCCATTTACATAACGTGTTTTTAACCAACAGATGACACTTGAGTGATGAAGAACAGAGCGGTGGTTGCTGAGGATTAGAAATGAGACTGTGTGGATAAAAAGAAATGTTTCTATAAAAAGGAAAAAGCACCATGGAATGATGAAACTGTTCTGTACCGTAGCTGTGGTAAAGGTTACATGAATCTACATGTGTGTTAAAATTAATAGAAGAGTGTACCACCAAATGTCAACTTTATGAGCATTTAAAGCAGAAAAATAGAAGCTTTTTGACTTTGAGGAGTTCACAGACCAGTGGGGAAAAAACCTCTAGACACCAATAATCAAAGGTAAAGTCATTGCCTTGGACTCAGAATCCCCTCCTAGCTGACCTTCGGCAAGTTTTTGGAGACTGTGTAGTAGTAGCACAGGAGGAGATGGCCTGGTTTTCTCCGAGGAGCTACTGGCTAGTGGATTCAGACCATCAGACAGACTATGCCTTTGGGTTAGCAGCACACTTCCCTAGGGGCTACATCACTCAAGTTCCATCAATCATTACAATACAGTGGGCTCAATGCCACGATGGAGACATGCTTAGTGTAGACTACCCACCACGCCATACTGGTTGCACAGCCAATGGGCTCTAGGTGTTGCTGGGCAAGGCTGAGATGGCCAGAGACCTGGGCCAGTGGCTTATGGTCATGTGTTGCCTTGTCCATTTACCCTTTTTTATGTGTGCCAGGAAGGAAGGAGGTTTGGGAAATCCTGGATTAGGAGGCTATGGGAGTTGAAAGGAAGAACACTTTGGCTTATTGATGGGAGGGGAGTTATCAGGGGATAAGCTTGTTAGAGACAGTAATACCTGCACTGAGAAGTACAGGGTAAAGAGGAAAGAGCCTGACTAAAGAGAGCTTTTCCAGGGGAGTGCGATGACATTGCAAGCAAAAGGCCCAGAGGAGAGAAAGACCCGGAGGTGAGAATGGGGGGCACAAGGTGGGAGCCCCACTGTGTTCAGAATTGCAGGGGCACAGGGTGTAAGGCAGAGTCAGGGAGGAGGGGGCTGCAGAAATGAGATGACAAACAGATTTTTACATGGCTTTTTCACGCTAAAGGACTATATTGTCCTTTGCATGTAGATTGTGAGGACATTTAGCAGATGATGGGGAGGAAGCAGACGCTGGAGGGATGAAATAATGGGAAGAGGTACTTCCACTTCCTAATCCACAGCCTCCGAAAGCTCTCTGAACTTTGATAAGTGTGGATAGTTGCAGAGGGGCTTCAGGCCTTTGATCATAGGCTCGCTATGAGTCCTGCTCACTGGAAGGCAATCAGGCCATCAACAACAACAGCAACAACTTGATACTATACTAACTTTCTACTGGCAACTTTCTTGCAGTGTAAGTGGCATTAATGGAAGACCCTACATCCAGGGGAAACCTCTTAACTCATTCACTTATTCATTCCACACATCTTTACTGAGCACTCACTGTGTGTTAGGCACTGTTCTATGTTGCGGGGGTCCAACAAAGAGCAGAACAAAATCTCACCTCATCTGAAGATAATGTTTTAGGGGTTAAGTGAGTTCAGCTTTGGAAAATTTTTGACGTGTACAGGGCCTCTGAGACATCCAAGCATCAATGTCAAATAGGTAAAATTTAAAGAGCAGTCTGGGCTAAAATACAGGTTGGAGGTCATTGGCGCCAAGTTAGGAACTGTAGCCTTAGAAATTAATTAAATCATCCAATTTTCTCACTGTCATGCTCAATAATTTGCCACCAAGCCTGCTAGTTTTTATATGAGAGAAGAGATGGGTCTGTTTAATCTCAAGGGTGCTCAGTCACCAATAGTCCTTTTTCTTTAAAAAAAAAAAAAATCAATATCTTGGTAAAAGGATTCTAATATTTCTAGAAGAGTCTGTCTTAAAATTAGCAAGTAGCTCTGACATTTAGTTATCTAGTGCTGCCATAACAGATAGCACAAATGGATGGCTTTGACAAGCAGAAATCTGTTCTCTTACAGTCTAGGAAGCTCTAAGTCCAAAGCCAGGGTGCCAGGTCGAGACAAAGGTCCTCTCTTTCTGTTAGTCCAGGAGGAAATAAACTCCTGTGAAATAAAAAGTGTTGCAGGCCACACCCTAGGGAAACATCCCTCATGTCAGCTCAAGGCTGTGACGGGATGATAGGCTTTGTACCTTTAATCCCCTTGTAAGTATCTGGTTTATCACATCAGGGGGAATCATTACCAGTTTCATATTATGTACATGTATTTTTTTGAGGGATATGAGGTATAAAATTGTTTTATTACTAAGACATCAAAGAAAAAGACTGATAAATTAGTTTCCTGAGAGGGTTTTTGGTTTTTCAGTACTAGAAGACACAATTCAATCTATGATACAAAACTCTAGCTTCGTGAATGGAAAGGAAGTTCTAGACATACTCCCTGCTTTTCAAATACTTGACTCTACAAAAGATGAGTTACCTTTGTATCCATTGCAAATATCCAGAGTACTTAAACATACCCATATGCAAATAAGCAGAAATTCTAGACAGCTAAGGAGGTAGATACTACATTTGATGTTAGCCAAAAGAAGCTCACTCTGGTGGCCTGGTGGTAAGGAGCAGCAATGCTGCCAATCTGAAAGCATATGCTTCGAATCCACCAGCTGCTCCGCTGGGGGGAAAAAAAAAAGGAACAGGGCAATCCCCTCCCCTGTGATTTACTGCTTCTGAAGACTGCTGGAGTGTCAGCTCTGGGTCCGTTTTGGCTCGATGGTGTGTAACAACAACAAGGGCATAGACGAGAATTCTGATAACCTAGTAGGTAAGCAGTTACGCCCAGGCAGAGCTGTAATCATTGAAGACACGTGGAAGAAGAGTCTGTTGTAAAACCAGTGAGTGACTACCTGACTCTGCAGCAGCTTAGAATAACATAGGACAAGTTCTGGAGTTTGGATAATATAAGTAGACAGGTGCTGTGTCCCAGCTGTCCTGTTAGATTTGTTTTGACTCATGTATGCTGTTGATGCTATCATGTTGACATAGCTCCCCCCCCAAAAAAAAATCCTTAACTTCAGCTGGTTTGATAAACATGATTTAAATGAATAGGGCCCTTTCCTCTTCTTGGGGCATCATCTCCCCTGTGGTGAGTTTGGGATAAGGAGGGGAGCCAGAGTGGGGTGTGAAAGGGTTGGATTCAGGAGCGATCTGGCAGCCAAAGCAGCCATGACAGTGATCCCAGTGTTAACCATTGTCCTTGACTCAGAAAGAGCTTTGAATAATTCCAATTTGAGTGACTTCTCATTCTTGGAGAAGTCACGTCCATCTCCAACTGTCTGCATCTCATGTTCTTTCATTTCATCTTTAGAGTTACAATGGTTTGACTAATGCATGTCCAATAAAGAATTATACTTCACTTGACTATGAACTTAATTTAGTTCATATTCCATTTGATATTTGAGAGCATAGGTATTACTGTTACTTTGAAGACTTCTTGGTGTTTTCTGGGTACTAAGGTGAAGGAGAAAGAGGAAATCATGAACCCTTCTTTTTCAGGTACACACAGCATGGACAAATCTTCAAATAAATGGTTAACAATTCTTTCAGTGCATATATAACTGCCAGTGAGTTGATTCTGGCTTACCGAGAATCAAGTCCCTGCGGTATAGGATAGAACCGCCATAGGGTAAATCTTCGTAGAAGCAGATGACTACACTTTTCTCCCTTGGAGTCTTTGGTCAGTTCAAACTACTAACTTTTTTGGGTATGTCAGTCTTTACTGTATAGTCCAAACTGACTCACAGCTGACCCACCAGTGGATTTTCAGAGGCTGTAAATTGCATGGGAGAGCATGGCTAATCTTTCTCAAGTGGATTCAAACCACTTAACTTTGGATTGGCAGTGCAACTTTGTACTACTCACTAGGCCAATGGAGTTCTCTAATTTTTCGGGTTTTGTTATGTACTGTTGAGTCAGAACTGACCTTCCGGTGGGTTTTACTGAGGCTATCAAATGTAATTGCTTTAACTACTGCAATACCGGGAACTCTGAGGGAGAAAGATGAGCAGTCTTCTTCTGTGTGACTTACATACTCAGAAACCCAATGGATCTATGAGCTGTTTCTGACTAGATGGCAACGAGGTTTTCTTTCTTTTTCTTAGAGGGCACTATACTAGTGTTTGGAGCTCTGGTGGCCTAGTGGCAAGAAGCTGTGCTGCAAATGCGAAGGCACGTGGTTTGAGGGCACCAGCTGCTCCACAGAAGAAGGATGGGCAATCTCCTACCATGCAATTAACTGCCTCTAAAACCCTGTTGGAGGGTCAGCTATGGGGTCAGTTCCAACTCTACAGTACACAACAACAACATACTAGTATTGTGTATAAATAGCCTTTGAATGGATGGTTTTAAAAGGCAGTTATTATGACTTTGGAGATTTACTTGTAAGAAACTTTGGTTTTTTTTGTTTGTTTGTCTTTACTTTTAAAAAAATTTTATACTGATTTATTTATAAAGTTCATAAAGTTTGTATACATTGTTTTTCACATGGAATCTTTTTAAAAAAATAAATTCTTTTTAATTGTGATTTTAACGAAACCTTACAGAAGAGTTAGACTTCCATTCATTCATTGTTGCACATATGTACCCCCTCGCCCTCCCTCCCTCCCTTCCCCCTCCTGACTTCACATTTTTTTGTTTCGTAAAATATTTATTCATTCATGCTGCACAATTACCTCCTTCCTCCCTTTCCCTCCAGTCCTCTTTTTCTGGGCTGTTGTCATACATCTAATGCCTGAGCATATATTTCTTTTGAACAGTTCTTTCCTTCATCTGTTCCAGTGCCATTTCATTATATACACTCTTCTATTCTCCTCCCAAACCCTCATGTCAGACCTGCTTTATAACATGGTGCTATGCACTATTTGTCCTTTTGTGATTGAGATACTTCACTCAGGATAATGTCTTGAAATGAATAAGTCATTGTGCAAAATTCAATCATTCTATCTCCAGCTCCATTTCTGTCACCGAGTCCATATTTTCTGGCTACTGATCCTTCTTCCATGTTCCCAACTTTTGCATTCCAGACACCCATTATTATCAATGAATCTTGATTGCATGTTCGATCGATCTCCGACTGTAAAAATTGGTAGAAATCTTCTATTTCCTTTTCTTTGGCTCTGGTGTTGGTGCATATATCTGAATGATAGTGGTATTCACTGGACTTCCTTGCATGCGTATGGGTATTATCCTGTCACTCACAATATTGTACTTCAAGATGGATCTAGAGATGGCTTTTCTAACTATGAAAGCAACCCCATTTTTCCTCACCTTTTCATCTCCAGAGTAGTATATCATATGATCATCCAACTTAAAATCCCCATGCTGGTCCATCTCATCTCACCAATGCCTAGTATGTCAATATTTATGCGTTCCATTTCCTGCTTAGCCATATCTAATTTTCCTACATTCATGGTTCTCACATTCCATGTTCCAATCACTAGTATCTGCTTATAACTGTTCCTCTTCCTTTGTATTTCCATATTCAGTTGCCCTTTCTTTCATTCTACGTGTGTTCTGTTGTACATAGGGTTTTTAACCCTGCTTGCTGAAACTGAGGAGGACCTGAAGCGTTTGCTGCAGAGGGCCAAGGAGTGCAGCCTTCAATATGGATTGAGGCTCAATGTCAGGAAGACAAAGATTCTCACCGCTGGACCAATTGGCAGCATCAGGATGGATGGTGAAGAGATTGAGATTGTTCACCGCTTTAGTTTGCTTGGCTCTACAGTCAACACTCTTGGCACCAGTAGCCAGGAAATTAAAAGGCTCATTACCATGGGAAAGTCTGCTGTTAGGGACCTCTCTGAAGTACTGAAGAGCAATGGTGTCTCTCTGGAGACTAAGGTGCGTCTGATACATTCTTTGGTCTTCCCAATCACTTGTTATGCATCAGAGAGTTGGACAATGACCAAGGAGGATAGAAGGAGAACTGGTGCCTTTGAGCTTTGGTGTTGGAGAAGAGTGCTGAGGGTACCATGGACTGCTAGGAAAACAAACAGATTCACCCTGGAGAGGGTTAAACCGGGCTGCTCCTTGGAGGCAAGGATTCTGAGGCTTTGTCTGACATACTTTGGTCATGTTGTAAGGAGAGACTGGTCCTTGGAGAGGGACATCATGCTTGTTAGGGTGGAGGGCAGGCACAGGAGGGGAAGGCCCTCTAGCAGATTGATTGATTCGTTGACTGGGGTAATTGGGATGAGTGTGTCGGAGACAATGAGATTGGCACAGGACAGAACAGTGTTTAGGGCAGTTGTACATAGGGTCGCTATGAGTCGCAAGCAACTCGACAGCACATAACAACAGCAACAACAACATAATGTCTTGCATGGTCCCCATGTGTGTAATGTTTTGTTTGAATATACCATAGTTTTTCTATCCATTCATTTGTTGATGGGCACTTGGGTTGCTTCCATCTCTTTGTTATTGTAAATAATTCATCAGTAGACATGGGTGTGCATGTATCTCTTTGGATGCTGATTCTGGTTCTTTAGGGTATATTCCCAGTAGTGGCATTGCTAGGTCAAATGGTATTTCTATTTTCACCTTTTTAAAAAAGTGCAAAACCGCATTCCTTAGTGGTTGTACCGTTTTAGACTCCCACCAGCAGTGAATAAGTGTTCCAATCTCTTCACAACCTCACCAGCATTTATTGTTTCTTGCTCTGTTGAACTTTGCTATTGTTGCTGGAGTGAGATGATATCTCTTGGTTGCTTTTTACTTCTAAGACACTTTGAAAGAGCTTCCCCCTCCTTTTTAAAAATAAAAATAATAACATCTCAAATTTTAAGAACACAGCTGCGAATAAAATTGAAGTGAAATTCCTGTAATTTAGGGGAGTATGACGAACGGTCACAAATGTCTGTGTGTGCATGACCTGGTAATGAAGCCTTGATTTCCCATTTTGATGAGCCCCGTTTACAAAGGAACTGGATTAGAAAGGCTGAGTAACAATTTTCCTTGCAAAATGGCTGCATCGATATCATTATGTCAACCTGCCCTACTTTGGTGTACTGATAAGTAATTGTTAAAGAGTCAATTTCAATCCGTGATGACCTCATTTTCGTCAGAGTAGCACCGTGTTCTACTATTCAGTGGCTGGTATTTCAGAACGAGATCTCCAGACCTTTCAAGGCTGAACTCAGACTTCCAGCTTTCTGGGTGTCAGCCTAGTAGTACATTAACCATTTTGCACTCCCCAGGAACTTCCTGCTCTTTTTCAGTTACAAAATCAAAACTCATCTTTTAGTGCCCAGCTGGCCTGAGGTGCTACTTCATCCGTCTTTATCTGCTCATGTCACTAACTTGTGGGTCTTCAGAATATATGCAGAGAATCCATGTACTTCTTCATAAAAGCCCCAACTTACCCCATTGCTGTGTTGTCCTCTGTGAGTGACAGTGGCCCTGCCAGGCGGAGTGGAGCTGTCTGGGAGTTTCTCAGACTGGCCTTCACAGGTTCCCACTGCCTCCTCTTGCTCCTGCAGGGCGGCTGGCGACTTTGAACAGTGCAGCTGGACACTTAACCACTGCGCCACTTCTTATTACACAATGCAACTTTTTACTTGTTGGGACATTTCTCTAAGAGAAAGATTTTCTTCACTTTTTTCTGATGTTTGAAGAGGCCTCTGACCCTTTCTCCCCAAAAATATCTAAAAGCACTGTCCAGTCACCTCTTTTCAGTAGGGCCTTATTCCATTAACTCTCTAAAAAAACTGTTACAGTGTTACAAACTGAGTTGAATGTATCTTAGACGACTCATAGCGACCCTGTGAAGGAAAGACCTGAACACTTGTATAACTGTCATCACTCTAAGTTCATAGGGTTTCCGGTGGCAAGCTATATCGGAAGTGGATGTCACTCCTGCCTCCACGCCTATTTTATTCTGGGAGCTCCACCAAACACTGTCCACTATGGATAACCATTATTGTATTTGACACATCATTGTCACAGTTTTTAGCATCACAACAACCACGAGTTACCTCTGTACAGCAAATGGACAGACAAGGGCTATACCACTTAGAAGAATGTTTGACTAAAAGCAATTAAAATCAGGCCTGAATGTCTACTCATCTCAAAATCTTAAGGTTCACTTAGGCTATCAATGATTCCATCTCCAGTTTTTCACTGTCTGGGGTCTTTTTAGGAGTAAATGCTTGTCAAGTCCAGACACCGCCCAGGCTGGAGAGTGCTTGACTCTGTAAGGATGCACGAGCTCCCAGGAGCTGTAGCTGCTAGTTTGACCAATCAAGAAAGTATCACCTCTCATAATTGAAAGCTATAGATTCCACTAATTTGCACTTCATAATTTCATCTAATATGTACCTCTATTTTCTGAAGGTTGGTAAGATGACAATTGAGTGGTCTTCTATAGTCTCAATAAAGGGGATTTCTAGAGGGAAGAAACTGGGAAACATGGGAAAGTTACAGAGAGGAGATCAATGGAGACAAACCATTTCCCGCCCTCACCCCTGGTTACAAAGCACAGACAAACTCAGTGCTTTGAAAGGCAAACAGAGATGTCAGATGGTGGTTCCCCAGTCAATTCAGCATGCACCTGAAGGACCCTTCTCTGACAGTGACAAGCTGTGCCCTTTCAAAGCCCACTCTCAGGTAAAGATTGTTATCCTGGATTACAGATAATTGCTGCTGGGATTTAACACAATCCTCCCTGGGGACTGAAGCTAATGGGTTTGGAGGTTCTCTCTCTGTCATATATTTGCCCTGGAAGGCCATCTTCCCTCCCCAAGTATAGTACTCAGAATCCTAAATCAGACACACACACACACACAGAGAGAGAGAGAGAGAGAGAGCGCTAGCTCCTGAAATACCAGTTCTAAAAAATATTTTGCTTATTCTGTTTATCTGTTATATTATACTAGGCTTGTCTTAAGGTGGTAATTATAATATTTATTCTAGCCGTTCTTTCTTTCTTTCTCAGGATTTGGGTTCTAATTGTTCCTAGATCGTTCTTTCCTTCATATCTCAGATCACCTAACAAAAAAAAATTGTTCTTGCCTTCTTCTTATTCCTCAATCAGCAGTCTTTTTTCTTCAGAGTACACACAACAAGCTAGTGTTGTTACATGTTCATAAGCTTATGTATTGTAAGTCTTTCCCTATCAAAGTATATCCAACCCAATGCTGTCAAGTCACTTTCAACACATAGTGACCCTCAATCAGGTTTCTGAAGCTGCAGATCTTTACAGGAGGGGACTGTCAACCCAAAGGCAAGTAGTTCAAATCCACCAGTTTGTTCTGTGAAAGAAAGATGGTAATCAATTCCTCCACAATTGGAGGGTCAGCTGTAAGTCGCTCCTGACTCAAAAGCATATAACACCACCACCTTGATGAAAGCGATCTGTTGGCACAGTTGGCAATGTGCTGCACTGTTAACCGAAAGGTCAGCAGGTCAAATCCTCCAAATGCTCCACAACAAAGAGAGGCACAGTCCTCTCCTGTAAAGATTTGCAGTCTGTGGTATAGTCAATACTCCAGCACCACAGATCAAAGATATCAATTCTCCTTCTATCGTCCCTGATCATTGTCCAGCTCTCTGATGCATAGCAAGTGATTGCAAAGACCATGGCCTGAATCAGGTGCACCTTCGTTTCTAGACTAACATCATTGCTCTTCAGTACTCTGGAGAGGTCTCTGACAGCAGAAGCAGTATGTCTTTTAATTTCCTGGCTGCTGGTGCCAAGAATGTTGACTGTGGAGCCAAGCAAACTGAAGCTGTTTACGATCTCAATCTCTTCACCATCCATCACTATGCTGCCAATTGGCCCAGTGGTGAGAATTTTTGTTTTCTTGTTATTTAACTTCAACCCAAATTGAAGATTACAGTCATTGACCTTCTGCATAAAGCGTTTCAGGTCCTCCTCAGTTTCAGCAAGCAGGGTTGTGTCATATTTATCTAGATTGTAAGTTACTACAGTGCTTCAATAATGATATTTCAACTTCATTCTTAAATTATTACGAGAGGTTTGGACCACTAGAGGTTGAATAAAAAGCTAAATGTTATTTTTCACTCTTCTACCCCATGTTCCCCTTGAGAAGGCATACTTGTGTGCATTCATGTGTATTCCTGACTGATGAGGGCGTACTATGTACTTGCAGTCCAGTCCATTGGCTGCAAGAAGGCAGCAGTAGGAAGCCCCTGTGTCTCTGTGAATGCTCCAGTGTTCCACTCTGATTTTGGTTTGAGAGTTTTATCTAAAACGGGTGTTATTCCGAGGGCTCACATTGATGCTCAGGTTTGGGATTGTGTCCCTTGGATTTCCTTGGAGAAAACAATAACAAAATGATACCATAGCTAAAGGAAGTTTTGAGGTGATGTCTTTAAGATGAATATTATCATATAAAAAAAAGTGTGTAAGGTTTCCTTCTGGCCCAGTTAACATGTGATTTGTAAGTGCATAATTTCCTTTGGAAGCAGGAGTGGCACCACATAAACAAGTATAATTTCATTTTTCTCTGATCTTTAACTCTTGACCTTATTTTAGTTGAATATTATTGGATAATTTAAATTCTGGGATCACACTACCAGTAGTAATTACTTGATAGAAGATATTTCCAGAAATGAAGCACATTATAACTCGGGTGTGGGTGAGAGGGCTAAAAGATGATTTGTGTATTTGTCAAATGCTTTGTTTATTTCCTAATTGTCTTTTGTGTAATCACTTTGGAGCCCTGCACCGTCGCCTTTTAGAATAAACACTATATTGCCACAATTTTGACTGGAATTACATCTCTGAAATGAGGCTGTTTCTATTTCTGTAGCATATCTTCAAAAACCTCACTATTTGTTAATTTAGTGAAGTGATGTGTGCCATAGCAAATAATAATTTTAAAGGTTTATTTAACGTGTTCATTCTCTGTATAAGAGACTTTGGAAAATTTCTAGAATGTGTTGGTTAACGAGGCTGACTTTTATTTTTGTACAGAAAAATCTGACACCTCTTATTTAACCACAATAGAGTTCTTTTTATTATTATTGTGATTTAAGTGAAAATTTACAGAGCTAGTTTTCTATTCAACTATCCATGCATATTTTGTTTTGCAACATTAATTACAATACCAACAATGTAACTTTGGCTTCCCCCATCTTTCTTGTGATTCTCATTTCCTTTAAGCCTTCTACCTGCCCTTTCCTGCCTTGTGAACTTTATTCCTGGGTAACAGATTTTCTTCTGTCTCTCCATTTTTCTGGGTTTGAGTTGTGCTTCCTCCAATGAACCATTCTATGATTAACTCCAGAACATGCTTGCTGCATGAATGCCTTCTAGGTGCTCATAGCATTTTTTTTAAATGTTAAAACAATTTTTATTCTTGTGGCAGTAAGCTGCGCTGCAATCCCTAAGGCACGTGGTTCAAGGCCATCAGCCACTCTGCGGGAGAAGGATGGGTAATCTCCTCCTGAGCGATTAACTGCCTCTGAAAACCTGTCCCAGGGTCAGCTATGGGTTGGTCGGCTTCAACTCTATGGTGTACAGCTACAAGTATGTTTAAACCAGAAAATAAAACCACCACCGTCCAAACTTACTGACAAACTGACTCATGGCGACCCTGTGCGGCAGAGTCAGAGGATTCTGGAGGGTGTCCAACGCTATGAATCTTTACAGAAACAGACTCTGTCTTTCTCCGGTGCAGCTACTGGTGGTTGGGGACAGCCAGTCTTTGAGTTAGCAGCCCAACACTTAATCCACTTTGTCAGTAGGCCTCCTTTCAAACAAATCTAGTGTTTTGTTTTTACTTTTTTTTAAATCAAAGCTTTGATGCATTTTATTCTAAAAAAACAAGATGAGTGTACGCTCTGGTGGCATATTCTGTAGGGACCTTTGCTGCCAACTCAAAGGCCCCGTCTGCCTGGTGGTTCGAATCCACCGGCAGCAACATGGGAGAAAGATGAGCAGTCTCCTCTCATGCCATTTACAGCCTCTGAAAATCTGCAGCAGCCCTCTGAAGGGGCAGCTATGAGTTGGGCTCAACTTGATGATGAGGATGATGATGATGAGAGAGAGAGAGAGAGAATGAGAATGAACTTGAACATTTCTCATGCATTACTTCGTTTTCCAGGGTGGCTTTCTAGTAAATGTAGCTATATTTTGGCTGTGGTCTAAGGAGATCACCCCTTGTCTCAGTGATTCAAAACCGTAATTTGATGATAACCATCTTTCATTTTTCCTTTACAGACAATTGATTAATTGTTTAGTTACTGCTGTTTCCCATTTTACCATTTGGGCTTCAAATCCACCTCAGTAGTTGCCACCACTGAAGAAAAGCTTTGGTAGCCTTTGGTAGATTTGTTTTAATTGAGGTTCCACCTGCTTCATGGCTTGCAAAACAATCCATTCATTGCCACTGAGTTGGAACCAGCACATAGCTGACCCTCCAGTGGGTTTCTGAGGTGGTAAGTCATGCTGAAGGAGATGAGCCATCTTTCTCTAATGAAGCTGTTGGCGGCGGTGAATGGGTGATAAGCAGTGGAGCTCCCCATGGACTGTGAAAATCCTGCAGTAGCGATGCGCCCAGCTGCTACCACCGTATTAGCCATGTCTCTGGCACCATGGCCTTTCCTAGCTGTTATTGCCAGATGCTGTCGAGGTAACTGACTCATAGTGATCCGGTGTACAACATACCAAGTCCTCAACCAGCCTCACAACCTCTGCTGCGCTTGAGCTCATTATTGGAGGCCCTGTGCCACTCCATCGCGTTGACAATCTTCCTCTCCGTCTCTGACCCTCCACTTTTCCAAGCATGATATCCTTTAACAGAGACTGGCCCCTGCTGACAATGGCCCCAATTCTCCTCATCTTTGCCTCCAAGTACTCTAGCCACACTTCTTCAAGGACACGTTACATTATTCTTTCGGCAGCCTATGGTATACTCAGTATTCTTTACCGGCACCACTGCCGGAAGGCGGTAGTTCTTGACTTCCTTATTCATGGCCCAGCTTTCACAGTCATATAAAACAATTGAGAATACCATGACTTGGGCACCTTAGTCTTTAAATGGACATCTTTAGCACTTTAAAGAGGTCTTCGACAGCAGATCTGTTCAATGCAATGTGTCCTGTCTACCTGGTATAGTATTGTTAATAGATTTGTGTTCTGTGATCACTTCCTTTGGGACATACTAGTAGTGCAACTTTTATGGAATTGCATTCCTGATTTCCCTTCCAGTCCCTACAACCTCTGAATACTTATTAAGCTGAATAGAATACAGAATGGGGGTCTTCATCTAGAACTCTTTAGAAATAAAAGTCATCTCTTTGTTCTCCAGTCGATAGGCATATTCCTTGATAATGCATACAATTAGTTTGACCTTTAAAATTTCTGTTAGCTCCTTCCATAGGGGAGACACAAATTAAAAAAATTAGGGTAATGGTGGCCATGTAGCTTAAAGAATGGAAATCAGTGTCACTGTAATATACGTGTAGAAATTGTTGGTGTGTGTATTGCTGTCTATGGTTTACATAACAATTAAAGAACCTATTAACTCCTATTATGAGTAAAATATTTATTAGGTATTAATTGCTATGTAACAAACGACCCTCAAAACATAATTGTTTAAATAAACAAATATCATTTACCTATCCCAGTTCTACAGATTTGGCTCGGTAGACTTATTCTTCTGCCACATAATGTTGTGACTGAGATCATTAAATTGTGTAAAACTAAGAGGTTCCTGGAGCTGGAATGTTCCTCATGCCTGGTCCCTCAGTTGGGGGCCAGGAAGAGCAGGAGTGTGGATGGAGCTCCCTCTTCACATTCAGCAGTGTAGTCCAAGCTTCTTTACATGGCACCTGGATTAGAAGAAAGAGAAAAAGCAAGCTTCAGGCTTCCCAAGGCCCGACCCTGGAAGTCACACAGCTTGATGTCTGCCATTCTACCATGTTCTATGGCTCAAAATAAGTCACAGGGGCAGCCAGAATCCTGCTTTTTGGTGTTTGTGTGTATATGTGATTTAAGTGAAAGTTTACAAAACAAATAGGTTTTTAATTCAATTATTCGTCCACATTTTGCATTATAACATTACAATACTATAATTGTGCCTATCGCACTTCCTCCCTATAATTATCATATCTATTCGTCTTTTTCCAATTTTATGTGGTTGACTATTCTAAGGAGTAAGTGTCCTTTTAGTGGATCCCGCTCTTGATGAGGGGGGTAGCAGAATTACGTCGCACCATGGGACGTTGAGTGGGAGAAGCTTTACTGGTCAGCTCTACTCATTGCTGTCCAGTCGGAACCAACCTGCAGTCGAGCCTCTCCACTGAGTTTCGTAGTCTGTGCCTTACACGACAGGAGCCTGCCTGTCTTTCTCCTGAGGAGCCGGGAGCTGCTGGGGGGTTCAACCACCAGGTGTGGCCTTTCAGGTAGCGGAAAGGCTCCCTAGGAACTCTGCTGCTGAACTATCATGGTAGCTTGTAAGGAAACCTGAGCTTCTCTAGAAGCACCTTTCCAGTTCTACAGCTGAGAAAACCGAAGCCTAGAGAAAGGCCGTGCCTTGCTTAAGATGCCACCCAAAGCCCTTCCCCAAGTGTGGTTCTTGGATAGCAGCCTCAACGCCATCTGAGAGATTGCTGGGAATGCAGAATCCCGACTCTGCCTGGGCCTCATCAGACTCTTTCACTAGCCTGTGAGGGGCCACTTCTCCTGGGTGTGCACAGTAACGTGTGCCGAGTGGCTCCATTGCTTTTCTGAGTTCGAAAACTGAGACGGAGGACTCTCTTGATGTTGCTGCCTTCGAATGGCCCTCCACTTCTGGCGACCACTGCACAGCAGAATGAAATGGTGCCCAGTCCTGTGACATCCCCTGAACAGTGGCAGACAGGACCCTTGGGATCCATGGGATTTTGCTGGCTGATTTTCAAAGGTTGATCATCAGGCCTATCCTGATGGAAGACTTATTACCAATGGAAAAAGAATGTTTTGAGGTCAGAGACCTCACTGAAGTAGGAAAAGGTTATGTTTCACTTAATACCTAACTTTTTTTAAAAAAATGCTGGTCTTAACTCTTTCTAAATATTGCTGAATTTCCTCTTCACTACAACCTTGAGGGGTAATTGATATACATCTCATTTTGCAAAATAAGAAAGCGATGCTCCGAGAGATTACCTAAGGGACTTGCTGTCGCATGCACTGCCTGTAGCTGATGAACCAGGATTCAAACCTGGGGTTTTCGGAAGCCATGCTCCTGATCATAGCACCATGGAAGCTGGCACCTGCCCTGCGGCAGCACGGAAGGACTCTAAATGTTTAGAGGAAGGAGTTGCTGAAGGGGAGCCATGTATGTGTGGCTCTGTCTGGGGAGCCGCTGTTTCTCCACTGCTGCCTCCCACTCTCCTCTTGCCTGAATACTGGAGGCTGGCATGGGCGTGTGACAGATGGTGCGGCCCCACTCCGCCATACGTGTGCTGCCCCCGTTCCCGGGCACACAGCTGCCTGACACAGGCCTTGCCAGTTGGCAGCTGCCTCTTGGGTATCTCCAAGGGCCGTGGCTCAGAGCATACGGTCCAGCATTTTCTCCACTTACCTTTTTCAACACGTGTCCTATACCTCTGTTCCTTAGGTCTCTAGCTGGGGCAGAGAACCCCGTAGGGAGCACTGCCTGGGAGCCAGAGGCAAACCTTGAAATGCACCTACCAGGTGGCAGGTGGTGAGAGCTCACTCAGGAGCCTGGCCACCAGGGAGGGAGCAGGGGCCCCAGCTCCTCCTAGCAGTTTTTGAGAGGGCCTGGTGTCTGCCAGAGCTTCCTCCCAGCAGCTGTGCGTGGGATGGAAAGGCAGTTTCCTCCTTGCTGTTCCCTGTCCAGGAACGAGAGAGGAGGAGATGAGGGATGAGAACAAGTGCAAGGCAAGGGCACTCCTCCTAGACTCAGGAGCCCCAGAAAAGCTTTCCACATTGTAGTCAGCTGTGGGAGATTTAGGCTTTGCAGGTCCAGTTGGCACTTTCTGCCATCCTAGGATCAACTTACTGTTAAGCCATCACACAGGAGATGGAGAATGGTCCTCAGGGGCCCAGCTTAACCTCACTGGATTAGAATGCACCTTCAGTCAATGGTTTTTCAAGTTACTTGATCTTGTTAAGCTTCTGGATGCTCATCTGGAAAATGGGAAGCACATTTTTCTCTCTGCCAAAGGTGACTGCGAGGAGTAAATGGGGTAATACATTTAAAGGGGTTGTTTAACCCAGTGATTGGCATTTTGTATGTAGCAAGTAAATGCTATTTGGTACAGCTGACATTGTTGCGAGGAGACTCTAAATATTTGTTCATTGTTTGTATGCCCAGTACCAAGGAGAGTTCCTGGCACGTAGTAGACACTCAATAATTGATGAATGGGTGAATGCACACATTCTCCAATATTGGAACAATTACTTTTATTATTTTTTAAAAAAAATTTGTACTGGTTTATTTACAAAATTTGTATACATTGTTTTACACACTGCATCTTCCCCATTTCCTTCACTCCCCCTTCCCCCCATCAAATTGTGAGATTCTAAAATTAACCCCTTCCCCTGAGGATCCCAGTGGGGGGAGAGAGGAAGAAGAGGGGTGAGGATTAACAATTACCTTTATGCTTTACCAGAGAATTCTTATCTATGACTTCAGGTATTGATGATTGGGCTTTTCTGTTTTATGTTTAGGAGATCTGGTGATATAGTTCATAGGGAGTTACACCATAAAAAAAAAGTCATGAGCACATGTGCGTGCACGTGTGTGTGTGTTGTGATTGTTAGGTGTGGTTAAGTTGGCTCTGCCCCTATGCGCAATAGAAAGAAGCCCTGCCTGGTGCACCATTTTCCCTGTCTCTGCTGTGTGCAAATCCATTGTTGTAGTGGCCCTCTCAACTTGGCAGTACATGATCTTCCTCTTCCAAAGCTGCTGAGCACGTGCCCCAAGTGTGTGAGATCGAGTCTCACCAACCTTATTTTTTTAAAAACTTTATTTTATTAATTTTAATTAACATTTACAGAGATTTTGGGTTTTTATTCATTCATTGTTGCACTTTTTTCTTTAACCCCCCCAGTTTGTGCCTCTCTTTGAAAAGCAAAAGATAAACTTCTTCGTTGGTATGCAGTCCCCCCGACCCCCCTGACCCCAATGCACTCCGCTATGCAACCTTAATTCTGGATTCCTGTGACAATCATAATATGCTATCATATATCACTTTTAAACTGTTCTCTCCCTCATCTGTTTCAATTCAGAATACATAATCTATCCAGTTTTACCAACCTTAATTTTTAAGGAATAGTCTGGCTATACTTCTTCTTAGGTAGTCCTTGAAATTTTAAAAAGAACTTTTTAAAAATTCTGAAAGTGTTTTTTCCCCACCAATATAAAATAAAAATTGTATTTAAGAAAAAAACAAAAGCCAAAATATTCCTGGAGCACCTCTGAATGAATGCCTTAGGCCTGACCAGTGCTGCAGTGGGACGGAGCCTGCATGGGGTGAAAGTCTAAGAGAGGAGACAGATCCCACAGGGCAGTCAGAGCCAACAAATACAAAGTCTGTGAATTACTTACTGTTGTGGGTTATTTTTTGTTGTCATTGTATAATAAATGTTTTTCTTTTTTTTCTACTGCTTCACTAGTTTATTTACAAAATTAGAATACACTGTTTTCCAGAACAGATTCTTCCAATTTCTCTTACTCCCCCACCCGTCAATTTGTACAACCCCATGATTAATCCTCCCTCCCCCTGCACATCCTCATCCCTCTGCTTCCACCCCCCCAGATCTTTATACTCATTCTACAATAATGGTTTTATGTGAAAGTAATTTTTATTCTTTCAGCAGTACATTGTATATTCAGTATTCTAAACTGACACTAGAATTGAAAGACATCAATGCTTTAGTCTTCCTTATTCATTGTTCAACATTTACATGTGTATGAAGCAATTGAAATTACAATGGCTTATGTCAGCTGCACCTTAGTCTTTAATGTGACATCTTTGCAGAGAATTTGCCCAGTGAAATATGTCTTTTTTTTTTTTCTTGACTGCTCCTTGCATGGGTGCTGATTGTGGATTCAAGTAAAATTAAATCCTTTACAACTTCAACTTTTTGTCCATTTTTCATGATAGTTCCTCTTGACCCAGCCATAAAGATTTTACTTTCTTTATGTAGAGGATTGATCTGTACTGAAGCTTGTACTCATATAGTTAAATATATTTTTGTATGCTCCTCAGCTGGTCAGAAACTATACTGCCCTTTCCCCAAAGTATGTGCTCTTTGTCTTCTTCTATTTATTTTTTTAAAAATAAAGTTCTTAGTGTGGCTTTGATATTTAAAAAAACCTGCCTTACAGCATTCCTGAAGAGAATGCTTTAAAGTTCACAATAGAACAGAAAAAAGTAACCTGGATAGAGACCCAAGGTTTTTTTGCCAGGTGAAATCATCTTTCTTTTCTAACTACCATCTTTTAACAATGCATGTACTTTTGATGTGATTCAAAAGAAGCACCAGCTCCTTCCAACTTTGGTGAGGGGCTGGCCCCAGGGTGTGGAACCCCAACCCTTCTCAGTCAGTTGGAGGCCTGGAGGTTGTGACAACCACCAACTCCTTTGTTCCCATGTATATTGGAAAGAAAGGCTTTAAGACAGAACCAAGAGCACAAGAATCGGTACAAAGAGGGAGCTCTAGTGGCCGAGTGGCAAGAAGCTGCACAGAGGTGCATGGTTCAAATCCACCAGATGCTCTGCTGGAGGAGGGATAATGTCCTCCTGTACCAGTCAAATCCGATTTGACAATGCACACACAGACAAAATAATAAAAAAATCTTTAAAAAAGAATCGATACATAAAAATATACTCGAAAGAGAACAGTTACTCAGTAGTGAAGTTCTGAGATCATGAGACTGAGGTCCCTTTCACAGTCAAGAAAGAGCAAAAGGAGAGAGAAGTCTGATCACACATTCCCTGGGAGTCTGCTGCTTTTGGTCTGAGCTGAGAAAAATGTAAATCAGTCCAGAAGGGATTCTGGGAGTAGAGTGCTTTTTTGGGATGGGTCGTAATTCTGGAGTTTGCTTTAGAATCAATGGGAGCTTTCCTCATACGTACACATCTGGACCTCAGAGTTTGAGCTTAATTTTGGGGAGTGAAAAAAAAAATTCTGGGGAGTGTGGCTCAGGTTTGCTTATTGTTTTAGTAATTAAATTTTTTTTTTTAAAAAATAGAAAAAGTTTAGATTTACAGAAAAGTTACAGTGGTACATTTACATGGCCCATTGGTACATTACTATTTCCGCCCCCCTACTTTACAAAAAATTGACATTTGAGTGAATGTTACAAAGTAAATTTCTTTTTGTTCAACCATTTATGCACATGTTCTCTGTAACATTATTTTCTCTATTCACAATGAAATATTTCTTTTTCAGCTTCCACCCTGTAATTATGGTTCCCATTGGTTTTTAAATACCTCTCTGTGTCTTCTTTTTCTTCAGGATGGTTGTGTTGATTATTTCCTTATTGTATGTTGCTGTCCCCTTCATTCATTTTAATATGTGACTGTTACCTGTACTCATTTTTACTCCCTCCTCCCTCCTTTCTAATCCCAAGAATAATTTTTTTTGTGTGTAAAGTTTTCTTTAGCATTTTATGGCAGTGGTTTTATACAGTATTTGTCCTTTCTGGGACTGACTGCTTTCACTCAGCATGATGTCCATTAGGTTTACTGAGAGATGTTGCTATTATCCCTGGATTTCCTTCCAACTTCACCAGCTCCCTTTCCAGTTCTAGAAGCAATTCCAGAATACCATCTAACATTTAGTTGCCATGTCTCCTGCCATTCCTCTGGGTTGCGACAGTTTCTCTGTCTTTCCTTGTCTTTGATGACCTTGAGAGTCTTTCAGACTACTAGCCATATTTACTTCTTAAAAGTTCTAAGATCTTTCGGATTCTGAAAGTCACCCCTGTTAAGACCTGCTTCCTGCAGAGGTGTGGAAGCATTTTTTATATATGTGTGTGTGTTTCCCCCCCTGAGCTCTTAAAGATTTTATTAAGACTTCTCACTGCCTGTCAAGTATCTATGACATTTTGGTGACAAATAACCTATTTTGGTTGGGGATAAAAATGCATTTGGGCTGTAATCCAAGCCAATATAAAGTTGAAATTGAGATTAGGCTATATCTAAATGTGTTATATGAGCGAGTACTTTTGTATAAAACTATTTGGCTAAGTAAACTTTTATTGCTTGGACGAGCGCAGTAATTACACTTCGTGCATACTGGGACTTAGGTACAATTCTCTACGTACCAGGTGAGAGTTGTTGTTGTTATGTGCCATTGAGTTGCTTGCAAGTCATAGCGACCCAATGGACAAGAGCCCTAAAGGCCGTTCTATTCTCTGCCAACCTCGCTGTCTCAAACACACTCATTCCCACCACTCCACTCACAGAATTGATCTATCTCATCAAGGGTCTTCCTCTCCTGCACTGTCCCTCCACTTTACCAAACATGATGTCCCTCTCCAAGGACCAGTCCCTCCTTGCAACATGCCCAGAGTATGTCAGACAAAGCCTCAGAAACCCTATCAGGTGAGAGTAGTAACATTTAACTCTGTGATGACTTTTGGCATGCCAATTTAGCTAAGCTCAGTGACAATTCCAGAATTTCATTCTAGAGAATTGTGTTTCCAGTTACGGCAAATGGTGGTTGTTATGTGCCATTGAGTTAACTGTGACTCATAGTGACCCTATGCACAGTAGCTCAGAACCCTGCCAATATCACTGTCTCTGATACACCCATCCTCATTACTCCAGTTACTGTGTCAGTCCATCTCATCCAGGATCTTCCTCTCCTGCGCAGTCCCTCCTCCTTTCCAAGAATGATGTCCTTCTCCAAAGACTGATCCGTCCTGCTACATGCCCAAAGTATGTGAGACGGAGTCTCAGAAACCTTGCCTCTGAGGAGCAGCTTCTAGGAAACCATCTCTAGGACAGATCTGTTATTTCTCTTGGCAGTTCATGTTCAATACTCTTCTCCAGCACTACAAGTCAAAGGCATTGATTCTTCTTCTGTCATTCTTGATCAGTTTCCAGCTCTCTGATGCATAGCAAGTAATTGTGAAGACTGTGGCCTGGGTCAGGGACACCTTAGTCTCTTGACTGACATCCTTGCTCTTTAGCACTCTGGAGAGGTCCCTGACAGCAGATTTTTCCAATGCAACTCATTTTTATTACCTCCTAATTGCTGGTACCAAGAGTATCAGTTGTGGAATTGAGAAAGCAAAATTGTTAACAATCTCAATCTCTTCTCCATCTATCATGATACTACCTAAAGTTCCATTGGTGAGAATTTTAATTTTTTTGATGTTGAGCTTCAATCCACATTGCAAAGTACAGTCCTTGACCCTCTGCAGCAAATATTTCAAGCTCTCCTCTGACCAAAAGGGATATACTCTCTAGGGCGTTAGAAGACAGAAGGGAGGGTTTGGCCACATTGTAGCATACATGTATCCAGTTATTCAATCAAACAATCTTGGAGCTGTTGGAAAGAGATTCTTTCCCACATTGCAGATGTAATTAACATTCTTAATCAGTTGACTTTAATCAAACAGGAGTCTATCTGAATTGTTAGTTGTTGTTGTTTTTATGTGCCATAAAGTAAGAAACTACTATTCATAGCAACCTTATAAACAATAGATCTGAACTTTACCAGAACCTGGCCCCTCCTCACGATTTCCAACATTCTCAATTCGTCTTGTTGATGGTCTTCTTCTCTTTCTCTGACCCCTTACCTTTCCCAGTGTGATACTTTTTTCCAAGGACAAAATGACAACAAGGACCTTTTGACAACAGCCCAAAGTATGTGAGATGAGTCTCTTCATTCTTGCTTATAGGGGACACCTTGGTTATATTTCCTCCAAAATAGATTTGTTTGTTCTTTTGGAAGGCCATTCAGTACTCTTCTCCAGCACCACAATTAAAAGACATCAATTATTCCTTAGTCATTTTTATTCATCGTTCAACTTTCAGATGCATAAGGAACAATTGTAAAGAATGTAGCTGGAGTCAGGTGCACCTTAATCTTTAAACTGACATCCTTGCTCTTCAGCACTTTGGAGAGGCCTTTCATGACAGATTTTCCTCAAAGCAATATATCTTTTAATTTCTTGACTGCTGCTACCCTGAGAAATGGTTGTAGATCCAAATAAAATGAAATCATTGATAACTTCAAACTTCTCTACCTATCATGATGTTGCGTATTAGTCTAGTGGTGGGGATTTTTCTTTTCTTGATTTTGAGCCTCCATATTTAATGCTGTAGGTTTTTTTATCTTCTGCGAAAAGTCCTTCAAGTCTTATTTAATTTCAGCAAGCAAGGTTCTATCACAGGTTATTAATGCTTCTTCCTCTAATCCTGATTCCTCTTCATATAGTCCAGCTTCTTGAATTCTTAGCATTCTGATTGAATGGGAATGAGAAAGAATATAACCTTTCCTGATTTTAAACCATATAGTGTTCTTTTGTTCTGTTTGGACAGCTGTTTCTTGGTCTAGGTATAGGTTTCACATGAGCACAGTGAAGTGTTCTGGGATTCACATTATTATAAATGTTATCCATAAGTTTCTAGGATTTGCCCAGTCAAATTCCTTTGTATAATCAATAAAACGCAAGAAAATATCTTTCTGATATTGTCTGCTTTCAGCCAAGACCCAACTGACATCAACAGTGATACCTTCTTGCCACCGGCTTTTCTGACCACAGCCTGGATTTCAAGCCTTGCCCTGTGGATGTTCCAGTCCTTTTTGAATACTCTTCAGCAAGATTTTACTTGCATGTGATGTGAATGAGTGAGCGAGCTCTAGGGGAAGACTTGTTTCATCTGGTGGCTCACAGTTTAGCTGGAGGTCCTTCAATCCATAGGAGTAGGGAAGGCTTGACTTTGACACATGGATAGGCAGGGGCATGCAAATGGGGTATGTTGGTCTGTTCACAAGAGGCTTGTGGATTTTTTTTTAATGAATTTGTCTTGAATTTGAGTGGATTTAGCAGCAACAGAAATTGAGAATGTCAAGAATCAGCTGAAAATGCAGAGTGTGTGTCCTTCGGGGCCTGGGCTTATAGGAGCAGCAGTGGCAGCAACCATGACACAGAACCGGAAACCTGTCAGGAGGCCGAGCTGCCCTTGACTGCTACTTCACAGAACCAGAGCTAGGAGCCTTTGTCCTAGTTTGTTGGATGACTGGGAGGGAGATGCTGTAACTGGCAGGACTAAAGCCACACTGGCTGAAAGCCACGAGGCTGCAGGCTGAGATGCATGTGAGCACATGTTGGAAATTGTCTTGATTGAGTAATTGTGTCCTGCAGCCAACCTCAGTTATAGCCTTTTACTTCCCTAATAAACACCATAATGTGTGTGTGTGTGTGTGTGTGTGTGTGTGTGTGTGTGTGTGAGTTAGTAAGGCTGTAGGTTGTGTTACAAAGGCAGGATCTCTGAGAGGAGTGGAGGGAGTTGGAAAGAGGAGGGTTTCCTTGGTGCTGACTGGCAGGTGTTGGAATGAACAGCAGGTAGCACGTGAAGGAAAGCCCTGGGGATAAACCTGGGGATAGCTTAAAGCGCCCAGACTGATGATGGGCCCAGGCCAGTGTGGAAGCTCAGGGCTCAGGAAAGGCCATGGGTGGAAGCATTTAGAGTTTCTCCCCAAAAAAGAAACAAAAAAAAAATCAAAGGACCAGGAACCTTCCAGAATCATTGTTTTGGACAAGGTGATTCTTGGTTTTGCTTGTGAAATAATACAGTCCAGCAGCATTTGTTAACAACATCATTGGCTTTGAGGCTGAGTGATTCTTTGTGATAAGGGCTGTCTTCTCCATGTAGCATCGCAGCATCCCTGGCTTGTGCCCACTAGATGCCAGTAGTACTCTCATGTTATCACAGATGTTTACTGGCAACGCCATATAGTCCCTGGGGGACAAATTTACCCCAGGTGAGAATTGCTGAAATAGACTGAAGGTTAAAGAAGGCTGTTATATAGAATTTCAAGATCAAATAGCTGACACAGTAATAGAAACAACTAGAAAGAGAGAAAGGATTGCAGGGTCCAGTCACTGCTGTGGAGAATAGGAGTACCTGGTCAAGGGTGAGAAGGAAATAAGGTGAACACATGGACAGGCAAATAAGTGATAGCTTATTAAGGGGATATCGGTGGTTCAATGACTGAATTATCATTTTCTTTTTTTTTTTGATGTGTGTGTGTGTGTGTGTGTGTGTGTGTGTGTGTACCGTCAAATCAGATCTGACGGGTACAGGAGGAGATTGTCCCTCCTTTCCCGGCAGAGCATCTGGTGGATTCGAACCGTGAGCCTCTGGGATTGTAGTTGCAGCTCCTTGCCACTAGGCCACCAGAGCTCCCCTGAATTATCATTTTCCTTGCAGGAAAACCAGGCTTGATTTCTGGCCAATACACCTTACTGATATCCACTACCTATCTCTTGGTGGAGGCTTTTGAGTTGCTATAATGCTGGACTAAATATCCCCTGGACTTCCAAGAGAGCAAGCAAACATATCTTAGAGTGCAGCCAGGATGCTAATGTACTTCAGGCACGTTGATAAGAGAAGGCAGTCCTTGGAAAGGACATTATGTTTGGAAGAGTGAAGAGCCTGTGAAAGAGGGGACAACCCTCCACGAGATGGATTGTCACAGTGACTAGCAAGGTTAGACACCCATGACGAGGATGGCATGGGACAGGCCAGAGTTCAGATATGTTGTTCATAGGGTAGCTATGAGGTGTGGTTAACTTGGTAGACCTAACAAGAACATCATAATGCTGAACAAGTTTCACCAGAGCTTCCATATTAAGAGGGACTAAGAAGAGAGGCCTGGTGATCCACGTCTGAAAATCAGCCAGGAAAACCTGAAGGATCATAGCAGCCTATTCGACATGGCTTGCTGTGAGCTGGGGAGACTCAAGAGCAGTTAATGGCTTTATCAAAATTGATCACCGTTTTTCAGAATTCAAACAGTAGGTCTTTAAAAAGGAGTAAAACAGGAGAACTCCTCTGCTCCCACCCCTTCCCTCCTCGGGTTCCCATGCATGTTTTACTGGTTATCCTTCTATTTTTACAATAATGGACTGAGACTGGGTTAGGAGGCATGAGGATGAATAGAGGCAACACCACAGGGTTGCACAGCTCGGTGGGAGGAGGGAGAAGTGAAGGAAATGGGTGGAAAAAACAGGACAATGATGGACAAGGTCCAGTGATGATTAATTTTTATAAAATATAATGCATGGGAGTGGTAGTGTGAAACATAACGCGAATTAAGAATAGGGTGAAACACAATGTAAGCAAACTTTGTAAGCAAACCAATATATGTTATTGCTATTGTTATTGTTGTGTACCACAGAGTCAGAACACACACACACACACACACACACACACACACACACACACACACACGAGAACAACCTGCTGCAGTTTCATCACTGATTCAAGCAGCCGGGAAGATGAACAGTTGCAGTGTACAGGTTCACTTTATGGTAGAAGACAGGGACAGCTTCTCACTTTTTTGTGTTCCATTAGCTGCTTACTCAGAGCCAGTGTGTTGTTCTAGAAACCCTTCAACCATGTAATAGGCAGAACTCTACCTCACAGGAGCTGTTTTCTTCCTGCAGCTGAGTCAATGTTTATGATTCTGACCAGGTCGTTTAAATGTCCTGATCTCGTATGGAATGGAAAAAAGCCCCGAATAAGCAAAGCACTCCTTAAGAATAGAAGAACGGTAGGAGGTATCTCACTCCCTGATTTCAAATCC
>NW_006399865.1:4199787-4232676 GCF_000299155.1 Elephantulus edwardii
ATAGTGCAACAAGGAATGAATGGAAACCCAAAATCTCTGTAAATGTTTATGAAAATTAATAAAATATAGAAAAAAATAAAAAGCCACTCTATTTACACCGGAATCCTTTCTCTATTATTTTTTTCAACCCCCTCTAATCAATCTACCTTTTGTACTTTTAGATGAATACATAAAAGCTCGAGGGCTCTTTGCCTTTGAAAAATCCCACCTCTCATTGATGCTCTTGAATGTGAATTCTCAGTTTCAGGCTTTGAGCCATGCACTTCTGAATGATATCTCCAGTGTAACTTCCCAGACACCCTTCTGGGGCTGTATAGGCTGTTGTAGTTCCAGATAATCCAATTCGCTTCCCCAAGTCTCAGGGGGCATATGCAGTTTGAGATGGGAATTCAGACCTGACCACATTAGATGCTTTCTCCTGCAGTGTTCATCTCTTAGCTTCCCACCTCTGGGGCTTACGCATGGGGTTTGTCAAGAGGCCAAGGTGACAGTAGGCATCCTTTCATGGCAAGTGAACAACAGCAGTGGCCGTGGCTTGGCCGCTGACAAATGATTATGGAAACTGATGCGTATGGATCTGAAAGATGCTCACAGGATCACCTGAACGTTGGGTTAAAAATGCAGGTTCTGTTTCAGGAGATCTAGGGAAGCACCTAGGATTCTGCGTTTCTAGCAAGCCCCCAGGGAATGGCAGTCTGCAGACCACCAGCTGGCCTCCTGGTGAAGTGTGGAAGCTGCTAACTTCAGTGTCTGCAGTAGTCTGAGCATTGCTTACTTAGCATTCACTGCACCTTGCTTCCTTCAAACCACTTGACAATTATTATTCCATTCTTCTACTTTGAGATCTGGTAGGAAAAGGATGAATTGCAGAAACATTATGCTGGGCAGAAGAAGCTGGACACAGTAAGAGTACATGATGTAGGATTCATTAGGATTTCTTAGGAAACTCATAGGTAAGCAAAATAATCAAAAGTGACAGAAATCAGACCAAGGATTGTCTGGACCTTGGGCTGGGCCTGGTGGTAAGTATTTACAGTTATTCAGAGTGATAATGATCCCAACCTCTTGGAGAAAACACTGATACATTTGCAAGTAAAGAATAGGGTTTGGGAACCAGCTTCCAAAGCGTCTACTGGGAGAAATGATTGAGTCTGGCTAAGCTAGAATAGGCATGTGTGGATAATTGTTGATTATCTGCTGCATGTTGGGCACTTGGCCTTCTTTGTACTTATCTCCTGTATATGTGAATATTCCTAGAACACAGACTTTTTTTAAAAGACATTTCCAGTTGGAATTATTTTTCATAGGTTGAGAATTTTCCCTGAAAGTGGGAGATGTTAGGGCCAGATATTACTTTGATCCATTTATTGGATGTGCATTCACTGTGACCTTGTGCCTTGCACTGTCCGAGGGAATGGGGACATAGCAATGTACAGAGCCAGACAGATCTGTACTAGCATCACACCAGCATCCTAGTGGGGCAGGGCACTCAGTGGTTAACGAACAGAATAGTAAGTGTGTGGACTGTCTAGTGTGTTAGACAGCAGTGCTATGGAAAACTTGAGCAGGGGAAGGGAGATCGGAATGGTGGAGCCAGAGCCTTCCAGAGAAGATAGCATCGGCCCATTTCCTGAGGAAGTGGGAGCCTTGGCTGTGCCAATAATGGGAACAGGACATTTTCGACAGAGAACAATCCATGTGGAAGCCTCCATCAAGAGGAGCCTGGCGTGCTGGAGCACTATGGGAGAGGCCAGAAAGGGCTGTTGTGAATAACTGGAATGGGAGCGTGGGAAGAGAGGCAATGAGGGAAATGATGGGTCTAGATCAGTCACTGGAATGTCTTTGACAAGAGGACAAGAAGGATTTTGTGTAGAAAGTGGTGAGATCCCATTGATGTGCTGAGAAGGGATTGTAGGGGTAAGGCTGGAGGCAAGGGGAGCCTCCAGACACCTCACTCCTCTGGTTCTTTCCTAGTGCCTTCCCTCATGTGCTGCAGTACCACTGTTTCATATGGTCCCCTTCACTGCCAGGTGTACCCTTGTCCATTCTCCCCTTCTCTCAAAGGTCTTTTCACTGAAGCAGGCTTTTGCGCGTCGCTAGAGCATAGACCTTGTATCGGGATCAGCATCACTTGGGAGAAGCCTCTTAGCCACCCTCCCCACAAGCCAGGTGGGCCTCAGGAGGTCGGGTCAAATGGAAGGTCTGCAAGTGGTGTCAAGTAGTCGCGGCTGGAGGTGTGCAGCCTGCATCTCCCACAGAGCTTCCTGAGGGCCTAGGTGTGGGCTTTCCTTACACAGAGTGAAGGGCAGCTGAAGACTGCGGCTTGAGAAATGGAGAAAATGGAAGTGCCACGGAGGCAAGAAGTCCATTTTTGGCGTCTAAGGCGGAGTTTAAACGGTGCTTTGACAACCTCTTCTTTTTCTCAGTAAATACAACATTTAAGTTGCTTAAAGCCAGGCATTATGCGTGCACAACAGCTTTAAAAAAACCCCAAGCTGACCAAATAACTTTTCTGTCAAAGTGAATTTGAAGAGGTACTGTGGAACACAGGCAAGTCTGAGCTGTAAATTTGGAGGGCGTTTTGTGCGAGGCTCGCAGCTAACGGCGATATTCTCCCCAGTCCTATCTGTGGGATCGTAATCTTTCATGCCTAGCATCACCTGGGTGATTGAGGACACACGTGCTGCCTTTCAGAACGTGGCTGGGGAATGTAGCAAGAGGAATGGGGTAGAATAATTTGTTATTACACAGGAAAATGGCTCAAGAGTTTACTGTGGACTGCAGCCTGACATCAATCCTAATCTTATTTCCACTTGCTGTGTGTGACTCAGGGCAAGCAGCGACTTTCTTTACAGCTGGTACTCGGGCAGCTAGCCTTCCCTTCCATTTATTTGTTGGCTTTCACTTTTCATTGCCACCTTGCCTGCACCTTCTTCTTCCTCCTCAAGAGAGCTGATCAAGTTTGAATTAAAGTTGAAATGACAGCTAACTGGTGGTTGTGGTCACTGAATTACTCAATAATACTTGCATTGCTGATAGGGAATTTGGAAGGCATTTTATGCCTGGACACTGAGTTATTTCTGTGCCATCACTAGTGCGTACAAGTCCAAATGGACTATGTTCCTTCTTTTTCTTTTTATTTTGTATTGGTTTGCTTGATTGGATAGGGCAAGAGTTAGATCTGTTGTTCATAGAATTACTATACATCATAGAGAGAGCTCTCTTGGCGTAGTGGACAGAAAGTGATGCTACCAAGCCAAAGGTAGGTGATTTTAATCTGCAGCCCTCAGGCCTGGTTTTAATTGTTTTCATTCTTCTAAGTGGTATAGCACTGGTCTGTCCATTTGATGTACAGAGGTAACTCATGGTTGCTGTGAAGCTGAACACTGTGACACTGACGAGTCAAATGCCAGAATGGTCACCCATGGTGGACTGTGTTTGGTGGAGCTACCCGATTAAAACAAGCTTGGAAGCAGCAGTGGCATCCATTTCCGAAATAGCTTGCCTCCAGAACCTCTATGAACTTGGAGAAATGATGAAAGTTATACAGGTGTTCAGGTCTTTCATTCATAGGGTCGCTATGAGTCATCTGTGACTAAATGTCACTTAACAACAACAAGCAACAGTTGAAGTTCTGATCCTTGGGAAATAACATCATGCTGAGAGAAGTGGAAGGTCAGAGAAGAAAAGAAGATCCTCAACATGATGAATTGATGCGATGACTGTAACAATGGGCTCAAGCTTGTCTTGGATTGTGGGGATGGCGTAGGATAGGGCAACGGTTAGATCTGTTCATAGAATTGCTGTCAGTCAACAGAGAGAGCTCTGTTGGCCTAGTGGATAGAAAGTGATGCTACCAAGCCAAAGTTAGGTGAATTGGATCTGCTGCCCTCAGGCCTGATTTTAATTGTTTTTTGTCAAATATTCTTCTAAGTGGTATAGCCCTGGTCTGTCCATTTGCTGTACAGAGGTAACTCGTGGTTGCTGTGATGCTGAACACCATGACACTAATGTGTCAAATACAATAATGGTCATCCATGGTGGACAGTATTTGGTGGAGTTCCCAGATTAAAGCAAGCTTGGAAGCAGGAGTGTCATTCACGTCCAAAATAGCTTGCCTCTGGAAACTCTATGAACTTAGAGAAATGATGACAGTTACACAAGTGTTCAGGTCTTTTGTTCATAGGGTAACTATGAGTCATCTACAACTAGAGGACACTTAACCACACCACCAACAACATTGGTTTTCTTACAAAGTGTGTATACCTAGTGTTTTGTACTTTTCTTCATTCACATTGGGTTTCATACAATCATTCCCATGAATTACATCCCTTCCTTTTTTTTTTTTGCAGTTTTGCTAATTGTGATATATCAATATAACAGTGTAAGGAGCTCTGGTGGCACAATGGCTAAGCCTTCAGCTAACCAAAAGGAACATACATCGAACCCACCAAAGGCTTCAAGGGAGAAAAGACTCTTGTGGAGATTTCCAGCCTCAGGAGCCTTATGGGGCAGTTCTAATCTGTCATAGAGGGTTTTTCTAAGTCATGATCACCTTCATGGCACACAGCAGCCACAGTCACATCATACTTGGATGAATTGGCTTCTGCCATCATCATAACTCCACAGTAATACAAAGTATTGGCACTAATGACTGACTTATTTAACCTCGTGGTCTTTGGGGAAAGACTACATTACTAACTCAGGATCTGTGCTTAAAAATGGTCTTCTTCAGGCCTGATTTTCTTTCATAGGTACCAAGAACCAAGTTCCTAGTTTCTCTTTTGCTTGGGTTCCCCCCCCCCTTCTGTCCAATTGTAAACAGTTCTGTGTGGAAGATCTAATAATTGCACAAATTGTTCAGTTGCCTTTCAGTGAAATTTGTTATTTAATTCTCGCCTCACAGAAATGTAATTAGTAGGAAGCTGCCCGGTGGCCGCTCACATTTGGCATGAAAAAATAGCCCTTCAAATGGAACTGGCCCAGACAGAGTCATGGCCTATTACCTCTCTCTTACTCGCAGTGTGAAGCAGGAGACACAGAAGGAAATGAAATGGCAGAGCAAAGGCCTTTGCCGTCTCTCATTCCTTGACCCTCTGTATGGGTGTTACAGCTGGTCTGATGAGGCACACTTCAAGGAACATGTGGTGGAGAAGATCAAGAACTTTGGCACTAGGCAGATTTCAATATCTGGAGCTTTTCATTGTCTGTGATGAGGGCCTGGAGCAAGTTGTAGTTATTGATCTCTGATTATGAAGAGGAGCTACAGCAGGTGTGATTTCCAGTGCATGGTTTCTGGTGAGCAAATACCATTTGTTAAAAATACTCTCTAACTGCATTTTGATCCCAAACTCCTATTTTATTATAGGAGGATATTTCCCATCTTTTTTCTGTAGAGTCACTGGTATATTTGAATCACCAGTCTTTGGGTTGGCCGCACAACTTCTTGCCCTCTAGTCCATCAGAGTTTCAGGTAGGCAGAAGATTAAGATCCAGTTACCTCTGCACCTTTCCACACGGAATGCAACAAATATCCCAGAATCTTAACTGTTCAAATCTGTCAAGTGCCAAACATGTCTATTGTTTTCTGCCCTCCCAGTGAAGTCATTCTCTTTCACTCATTATTGCATGTCTGGCACTTGACGGGTGCTCAATTAACTCTATGTGGAATGAGAGAGGGGATCAGAGCGATGCAATCATTTAAGACTCTGAATCATAAATGAATTGATGACCAGACATTATGTGCATTGTGGTTTACAGTCTGGACTAGGACAAGATTGAATGAGGTGGGGGGAGGGAGCCTCTGTATGAATTGTTGTTATGTTGTTGTTATGTGCCGTCGAGTCGCTTGCGGCTCATAGTCTGTATGAATTAGTGAATGAAAAACCTGTTTCTTTGTAAACTTTCATTCAAATCAGAATTTTCAAAAATATTAGGGGTAAAGCCCCAAATCATAAATATCATAAGAGACAAAATGGTACCAAACTTAGAAGGCCAAGTCTATATATAAACATGCTGACAAATGCTGATGAATGGGGCCTTCTAAAGATTAAGTCCCTGTGTGCACCAAAACCTTTTTTCCAATAGGGTGAAAAGAAAACCTACAGACTAAGGGGAAAATTTGTCAATGATGTCTCAGACAAGGGTTTCAGAATATTACAAGGTCTCCATAAGGAAAAGACTGACAATCTAATAACAAACTCCCTTCCATCACAGTTATACCATTTTACACTCCCACCACCAGAGCATAAGAGTTCCAATCTTTCCATATCCTCTCCAACATTGGTTATTTGCTGTATTATTTAACTTTGCTGCTGCTGCTGCTGGGGTGAGATGATGTCTCGTTGTTGTTTTGATTTCTATCTTTGATTGCTCGTGATTTTTTAACATTACCTCATTTGTTTCTTGGCCATCCCAATGTCCTCTTTTGTGAAGAGTCTTTTCAAGTCTTTTCCACATTTTGTGACAGTCTTTTTTTTGTAGAGGCATTGTAGTATTTTGTATACCTTAGTAATGAGACCCTTGTCTGAAATGTTACCAAATGTTATTTTCCCCAGTCTGTGAGCTTTCTTTTCACCCTGTTAGAGAATGTTTTTGATGCACACGGGAATTTGATTTTAACTCAAGGTAGATCAGAGACCGGGGAGTAAAGCCCAAAACCATAATGTTCATAAGAGAAAAACTGGGAACAAGCTTAGAAGCACCAGTCCAAGGTATAAAGAAACTGCCAAATACAACGAGAAATGTATAATCTGAAGAGGATAAAGTTCATGCATGGGACCTTCTAAAGATTAAAACCTACAGACTAGGAACAAACATTTGGTAATACAATCTTAGACAAGAGTCTTAGAAGAAAAGTTTACAGAATACTCCTGGGCCTCCACTAGAAAAAGACTGATAATTACAAAATAGGCAAAAGAAATGGAAAGAATTTTCACAGAGGAAGGTATTCGAATGGCAAACAGACACATGAATAAATTCTCCAAGTCACTGGCAATATTGGAAGGAGGAGTGGCATCCACTACCATAATAGCTTGCCTCCGGAACCTGGAGAGAGGAAGAAAGGCACCCGAGCGTCAAGGACTCTCCTTCATAGGGTCGCTATGAGTTGCTTGCGACTGGACAGCACTTAACAACAACAACAACAACTGGCAATAAGAGAGATGCAGATCAAAACCACTATGAGGTACCATCTCACTCCAGTAAGAGTGGCAAAGTTTAACAGGGCAGCAAGTAATAAATGTTGGAGACGATGTGATGAGAAAGGAACTCTTATACATTGTTGGTGGGATTGCAAAATGGTACAACCATTCTGGAAGGCAGTTTGGCACTTCCTCAAAAAGCTGAACATAGACATTTCATATGACCCAGCTATTCCACTGCTTGGAATATACCCCCAGAAAATGAAAACTGAGGCACAGAGATTTGTACTCCATTATTCATAGCAGCATTATTCCCCATCGCAAGAACATGGAAACAGCCTGAATGTCCAACCACAAATGAGTGGATTGAGAAACTATGGTACATTCACACAATGGAATCTATTTAGCATGCAGGAGCAATGATTGTGTAAAGTATTACCCAACTTGGGAGGGACTGGAGAGCATTATGTGGAGTGAGCTAATTCAGTACCACAAGGATAAATATTGTATAAAACCATTGTTGTAGAATGAGTATAAGGATCCAAGAGGGGTGGGAGAGGGTAGAAGCTGAGGAATGAGGGTGTGTGTGTATAATTAATCATGAGGTTGTACAATTTGATGGGTGGATAGGGTGAAATTGAAAGAATTTGTTCTTGAAAACATTCATTCGCATTTTGTAAATAAACTAGTAGAATTTTTTTTTTTTTAGAAAAAGAAGATATCATTAATTGATTTTTACCTTCTCCTGGTTGTGCATTTTTGGCAATGTTTGCAAGTTTGTTTATGCCGTAGGCTATTGTTCTCATTGTTGAGTACCATAGAGTCAGAGCTGAACTGTAGCTGATCCTCCAATGGGTTTTCAGATGCAGTGAATCGCATGGGAGGAGACTGCCCATCCTTCTCCCATGGAGTGTCTGGTGGCCTCGAACCATGTGCCTTTGGAATTGCAGTGCAGTGTCTTCCCACTGGGCAACCAGAGCTCAGGGCTTCTAAATTTATTCTTATTTTGTCTCTTATGATCTTTATGGTTTGGAGTTTTATCCCGATGTCTCTGATCCACTTTGATTTGGGTTTTAAATGTGGTGTGATATGTGGATCCTGTTTCAGTTTTCTATAGGCTGATGTCCTCTTTTGCCAGCACCATTTGCATTTCCATATTTATTGGGTTTTGTTTCCTTGTCAAATATCAGTTAACTGTAGGTTGTTGTTGTTGTTGTTGTTGTTGTTATGTGCCGTCGAGTCGCCTGCGACTCATAGCGACCCTATGTACAACAGCCCTAAACTCCGCTCTGTCCTGTGCCAATCGCACTGTCTCTGATACTCCCATCCCAATTATCCCAGTCACTGAATCAATCTACCTCATAGAGGGCCTTCCTCTCCTGCGCCGTCCCTCTACCCTCCCAAGCATGATGTCCCTCTCCAAGGACCGGTCTCTCCTCACTACATGTCCGAAGTAAGTTAGACGGAGCCTCAGAATCCTTGCCTCCAAGGAGCCACCCGGTTTAACCCTCTCCAGGACAAATCTGTTTGTACATAGGGTTTTCAGAGGCCTGCTATTTCAGAAGTGGATTGCCAATCCTTCTTCCTAGTCTGTCTTAATGTGAATTTTCAGATTAAGAGAAGTATTAGACATAGCAGCAAGTTAAAGGTATATCCCTTCTTGCGGAGTTAACTTTAGTGTCAGTGTTGTCCCTGCCTTTCTCACATGCACCTTTATGCACTTATTTCCTGCTTCACCATCCCACAGGATATCCATCCACTTCTACCCCCTCCCTTCACATCTATCTCCCTTTCACCAGCCCTCCATCTAATAACTTATATATGAAGCTTTCCATGGCTTCTGTGATTTCAAACACATCAGCTGATGGTAGTTCCTTATGTTGGGATCAGTGTCTCTGAAGTATAGTCGCAATATTTATCGGTCAAAGGTGATGCATCCTGTAGAATTTCTATGTAGATAGGTTTTTCACGTGTTGATTTCTTGCTTCTTGAAACCCATAAATGAAACATCGGTCTCTGTCTATCATTGTACGAATACCATGCCACTTTTAATATTTTTTTTTTACCATTCTGTTTGATTACTATGCCTGTGTATTAGATTTTGAGTTCAGCGAGTGAGGTGCCTCCTACTTCATGTTTATTTTTCAGAAGACCTTTGTTATCATTGGGTCTCTTTCTTTTCCATCTTTTCATCTCCTTGAAGAATGAATTTGTTATCTTTATAGGGATTTTGTTGAATTAGTCAATTGCTTCTGGTAGGATTGTAATTTTTACAATGTTGAATATTCCTATCCATGAACAGGGAATATTTTTTCCATTTAGTTAGGTCTTTTATTGTTTCTTGTAGTCATGTTTTGTAGTTTTCCTTATAAAAGTCTTTTGTGTCTCTAGTTAGGTTTATTCCTATATATTTCACCTTGTGGTTTGTTACTGTAAATGGTACTGCTTTTTTAGTTTCCTTCTCAGCACTTTCTTGGTTGCTGTAGAGAAATCCAGCTGACTTTTATATGTTCTTGTAGCCTGACACTTTACTAAATTGGTCTACTAGGTCTAATAGTTTTTTAGTTGAGTCTTTGGGGTTTTCTGTGTACACTCACACCAGCATCATATAGTGAGTTTCACCACCTCTTTGCCAATTTGGATGTCTCGTATTTTCTTCTTGTCCCTTAATGACCTAATTAGAACTTCCAATATGATACTGAATAGGAGTGGTGATAATGGACAGCCTTGCCTGGCCCATGTTTGCAAGGGGCCCATGTTTGGCTATTGGTTTTGCATATACACTTTTATTTATGTTGAGGAAATTACCCTCTATTCTTATTTTGCTGAATATTTTAATTAGGAAGGGATACTGGATTTTGTCAAAGGCCTTTTCTGCATCTATTGATCAGATCATGTGGTTCTTGTTCTTTGCTTTATTAAAAGATTATTTTTCTAATATTGTGCTATCCTTGCATTCCTGTTATGGATCTTGCTTGGTCATAGTGAATTTTTTTTTTGTTGTTGTTGTTATATTGTTGGATTCTATTGGCTAGAATTTTGTTAAGGATTTTTGCATCTATGTTCATGAGAGATACTGGTCTATAGTTTAATTTTTTGGCGATGTCTTGGCTTGGATTTGTTATTTTTACTAGAAGGAGACACTGATCATCTTTCTCCCACAGGCAGCTGGCAGATCCGAACTGCAATTGGCAAGGCCTTTTGGTTAGCAGTCCAATTCACTCTAGGCTATGTCACCAGATTTCCTTTACAAAAATAAAAAACGTTTTATCTGAGTGAAGATTTACATATCATATTGGGTTTTTTCATACATAGGGTCGCTATGAGTCGCAAGCGACTCGACCACACATAACACCACCACCACCACATTGGGTTTTTACATTGTAATTGATAGATATGTCATTTATTACCATTGATTGATTGACTAATTAATTACAATTTCTAAGCAGGAGTGGCATCCACTTCCTAAGCAACATGCCTCCAGAAACTATGAACTTTGATAAATGTCGATAGTTGTAGAGGGGCTTCAGGCCTTTTTTTCATAGGGTCACTATGAGTTGCGCTCAACTCGAAGGCAGTCAACAACAACAACAACAACAACAACAATCAATGATTTACTGTGTATTGCTTTTCTCTTCACCTAGCTTATCTACTTATTAATTTTTACTCCTCTCTCCCTTTCCACACCTATTAAACCTCTAGGATTGATTCTATCGATGTGCAGACCTTACTTTTAAAACAATTTTATTTTATATTCATTTGTTTGCAAAGTTCATACACAGTGTGTTTTACACTATTCCTCAATCACATTGTTTAATATAATAATGGTTTTGTTGGATTGAGTTTTTTTAAATTTAATTTTCTTTAAATAAAATTTTTGTTTTATACTGGTTTACTTACAAAGTGCATATAGATTTTCACACTAGATCTTTCCCATTTCCTTTACCTACCCCTCCATCCAACCATGAAATTGTGCAACTCTTTAATTAGCACCTCCATCACCCATCTTCACCCTTCTGTTCCCCTTCTCCCCCCCCCTTTGATCCTTATACACATTCTACAAAATAGTCTTATACAGTATTTGTCTTTATGGGACTGAGTTTGTTCACTTAGCATAATGCTCTCCACCCCCTCCCAAGTTAGGTAGTGATTTATAAAATCATTTCTCATGCATGCTGCCTAGTATTCCATTGTGTGAATGTACCATAATTTCTCATTCCGTTCTGTTGTGGTTGGACATTCAGGCTGTTTCCATGTTTTTGCAATGGTGTATAATGCTGCTGTGAACATTGGCATACAAATCTCTGTTTGTGTATCAGTTCTCATTTTCTTGGGGTATATTCCAAGGAGTTGAAGCTTGGTCATTTGGAGTTTTTATGTTCCATTTTTTGAGGAAACACCAAAGTGCCTTCCAGAGGGATTGTACCACTTTACAGTCTCACCAACGATGTATAAGAGTGCCTATCTCGCCACATCCTCTCCAACATTTATTACTTGCTACCCTGTTAAACTTTGCCAGTGCTACTGGGATGAGATTGTATCCCATTGTGGTTTTGATTTGCATCTCTCTTATTGTGAGTGATTTTGAGCATTTCTTCATGTGTGTGTTGGCCAAAGAGAACTCAGAGAAGTAAACCAAGAAAGCAATACCATTTACAATAGCCAACCATAAATTGACTTACTTGGGAGTGAACCTAACTAGAGGCACAAAAGATCTCACACCACAATTAACTCCCTTTATAGTAGCAGTCAGGAAATAAGGAGATGCTTTGTACTGGAAAAATATGCAGTTAGGGACCTCTCCAAATTATTGAGGAATAATGATGTCAGTTTGTAGACTAAGGTATGTCTGATTCAGGCCATGGTCTTTCTGATTACTTGCTGTGTACCTGAGAGCTGGACAGTGAATAAGGGTGACAGAAAAAGAATTTACTTCTTTGAGCTGTGGTGTTGGAGAACAGCACTGAACATCCCATGGATGGCCAAAAGGACAAACAAATACATCTTGGAGAGTGTGCAGATGGAGTGCTGTTTAGAGGCAAGAATGATAAGGCTTTGCCTCACATATTTTGGGCGTGTTGCTAGGAGAGGGTGTTCCTTGGAGAAGGACTTGATGCCGGTAAGGTGGGAGGGTTGGTGAAGAAGAGGAAGACCGTCAAGTAGGTGCAGTGATGCAATGACTGCTGCACTGGGCTTTTGTGTGTCAGTAAGTTGTGAATATGGTGCAGGATAAAACATGGTTCAGATCCCAACCACACCTAACAAGAACTAAAACAAATCTCCAGAAAGCTGAAACAGGATCCAGATCTCACACCATATAAAAAAAATCAACTCAAAGTGGATCAGAGACCTGGGAGTAAAGCAGAGAGAAACTGGGATGAAGCTTAGACTGTCTACAGTATAAAGAGACTGCCAAAATTATCCAGAAATGCTCAATCTGGAGAGGATAAAACTGATGAATGGGATTCCCTAAAGATTAAATCCCTGTTCACATCAAAAACTTTTCCTCCCAGACTGAAAAGAAAACCTACTGACTGGGAAGAAACATTTGGCAATACCATTTCAAACAAAGGTCTCATGTCAAAAGTTTACATAATCCTACAAGGCCTCCACAAGAAAAAAGACTGATCACACAAGTACAAAATGGGCAAAAGACATTACAAGAATTTTCACAGAGGAAGTTATTAGGATGGCAATTAATTATATTTTGTAAAATTAACCACCATTGCACTGTGTCCACCAGTACCCTATCTTTTTAGGTCCCCACTGGATCTCCCTCATTTCATTTACTCTCTCCCACCACCCACCAGATTGTGCAAACTTGTGATTTCACCTCTACAAAACCTCACCCCTCTGTTCCCACTCCTTCCCCTCTTGGGTCCCCTTACACGTTTTACTAGTTATCCTTCTGTTTTTACAATAATGGCCCTATACAGTATTTGTCCTTACATGACTGAGTTTGTTCACTCAACATAATGCTCTCTGTCTCTCCCAATTCGTGTAGTAGTTTTCTAGATCATTGCTCCTGAGGGCTGCATAGTTCTCCATTGTGTGAATGAACCACAACTTCTCAATCTATTCAATTGTGGTTGAACATTTGGACTGTTTACGTGTTCTTGTGATGGTGAAAAATGCTACTGTGAACATTGGTGTACAAGTCTCCATTTTTGTCTAATTTCTAATTTACTTGGTGCATATTCCTACTGGTGGAATAGCTTGGGTCATACAGAGTTTCTATGTTCAACTCTTTGAGGAAAAGCCAAACTGCCTTCCAGAGTGGTGGTACCATTTACAATCCTACCAATAGTGTATGAGAGTTCCCATCTCTCCACATCCTCTCCAATATTTATTGCTTCCTGTTCTGCTAATGATGAAATTATAACAATCACTGGCAATTAGAGAGATGCAAATAAAAACCACAATGAGATACCATTTCACCCCAGTAGCAGTGGCAAAGTTTAGCAGGGCAGCAAGCGAGCAATCAACATGGAAACCTTCCTTTAGTTTTTATAATAGAGTTCCCCTTAAACCAGCCACTTGCTGTTGAATTGACTGGTGACAACCCCATGTGTATCAGAGTAGAACTGTATCCCTTAGGCTTTTCAATGGCTGATTTGTTGGAAGTAGATCTGCAAGCCTTTCTTCTCAGGGGCCTCTGGGTGGACTTGAATTTCCAACATTCTTACTATTAGACTGGCTTTAAGAGAGAGAAGGTTGGAGGTGAAGAGACTGGTTGGGGCATAGGACAGTAATCTGGGGGAGTTGTGTCAGTGGCTGAGGCCACTAGATTCTCTGGGTCACTTTTGGGAGATGGATGGATTCTGGATATATTTTGATTATAGGACTAATCAGATTTCCTGATCCTGAATAAATGTTTTTGCTGTTGAGTTGAGGTTTTTCTCCCCCTGAATAGCTGGAAGAAATGTAGTGTATAGGAAAGGTGTTCTAAGAGGCCTACGTGGAGAAACTGAGGAAGGCGGGCCAAATATAGTGTCTTGTAGAAAGATATAGCTGACATTGTCCATTTGATTTACAGTCTTTAAGTGTGAGTTTTTAGTGCAATCAACCACGGGACATTTTCCTAATGTTTTGAGTCAGTGAAAGATGCTGGGAAAGAGAAGCAGCGTATGTTTTTGTGTGGATATTGAGCAGAGAATGAAATCTATTACTCTAGTTTTCGAAACTGTAGTATTTTCAATTTTAATAGCTGTGCTAATACATTACTTTTATTAAAGAACAAATTAAATCACACTTTGGTTGAAGAGCAAATTAAAGCAAGCCAAATTTATATACAATCTAAGTTCCTTGAGCCAGAACATCAAAATATTCAGTGTAACTGTCAAATAATGAGGCTGCTGCTAGATCTCGGTTCCTTACAGTCTGCCTACTTCTTCTTGGATTAAAACCCACCTCCCATTTCTATTGTGTGAAGGTCTCATTTTTTAAATTCCATGCATTTTTGTTTGAAGTCAAAACATTTTTAAATTACAAATTTAAAAGGTATTAAGTTACATCAGAAACAATACTTGAATCTTGGCTGTAAACTTAGATACTGCATTCTCCAGCCCAAAATCCAATGATACTTCTTTGTACCCCTGCAGTTAAAAAATAGCTCTCCCTTTCTTCTTTAAATGATTACTTCTGTTTTTCAATCCTGCTTGTGTTTGAACTATTTTGAGTCTAATTTTGAGACAATCAAGTGAAAGATCACGTTGTTGTTGAGGTATTGCCAGTTTAGTACTGAATAGGCATGTTCCTCCCCCCCACCACCACCCCGCCATGTCTTTCTCTTTCAAGTGAGTGGTTACAGTTGGTCTTCATGGGCAGTGATAAGCATTGCCAGTTTTCTTTCTTTTTTTAACAGTGTCTCAAGATAATCTAGGCAGAGCCATCTACCATGAATGATAGACCTTACAGAGTCCTGCCTTACTCACCGAACTCAAAGTGACCGCCACTAAGCTCAAAACTAAGAAAAACTGAGAAAGGTATATATATATATATCTTTCACCATACCTTGTTGGTCCTTGATTCTCTTAGTTGAAGGGCAAGAGACACTTCTTAAAAGTTGGCTGCAAAGAAGACAAAGAGCTTGATTTTGCATTTATTATCCAATGTTACCCTATCACCATCCACCAGCCTCATCCTCTAAGGGCCATGGAAGATCAACACTCCTCAGCTACCTTTCAGGATTATCACCACTGACCACACTAGGATAGAGTCATTGTCGATTATTGATCTTTAATCTTAACGTTGTACCCATAGCCTTTGAGTTTTTACAAGATGATTGTTTTTAAAGATGAGGCAGCATTACTGAGATGAAGAAAGCAAATCTAATTCTCACAATGGATATTGATGTTGTTGTGTGCTATTGAGTCACCTCCAACTCATATGTACAACATTTCTAAACCCAGCTCTATCTTGAGCCAATTTCATTGTCTCTAACACTACCCCATTACCCCAGAAATTGAGTCAATCCATCTCATCCAGGGTCTTCCTCTCTTACACTGTTCCTCCACCCTTCCGAGCATGATGTCCCTCTCCAAAGACTGGTCTCTACTTGTAACATGTCCAATGGATGTCAGATAGAGCTTCAAAATCCTTGCCTCCAAGGAGAAAACTGGTTTCAGGCTCTCAAGGACAAACCTGTTTGGTCTTTTAACAGTCCATGATATGTTCAATAATCTCCCGCATCACAGCTCAAAGGAATAGATTCTTCTTTTTTATCATTTGTATTGTCTAGCTCTCTGAAGCATAACAAGTAATTTCCAAGACCATGGTTTCAATCAGACAAACCTTAGTGTTTAGGCTGACATCATTGCTCTTCAGTACTCTGGAGAAGCCCCTGCTGGCAGATTTTCCTAATGCCATCATTTGTTTCTTGATTTCCTGGCTGCTGATATGAAGAGTGTTGATTGTGAAGCCAAGCAAGCTGAAGCTGTTAATAATCTCCATGTCTTCACCATCTATCATGATGCTGCCAATTGACCCAGTGGTGAGAATCTTAGTTTTCTTGATGTTGAGCTTCAACATATATTGAAGGCTGCAGCCCTTGACCTTCTGCAGCAAATGCCTCATGTCCTCTTCAATTTCGGCAAGCACGGTTGTGTCACCTGCATAATGGAGGTTGTTGATGAATCTTCCTCCAATCCTGATGTCACATTCCTCCTCATAAAGTCTAGTCTCCCAGATGATCTGTTCTACGTATAGATTAAAAAGGTGTGCCGACAAGACACATCCCTGATGCACTCCTTTCCTAATTTTGAACCATGCAGTGTCTCCTTGCTCTGTTCTGACAACTGCTTCCTGGTCCAAATATAGGTTTTGTGTAAGCACAACCAAGTGTTCTGGGATTCCTATTCTTCTCAGAGTTAGCCACAGTTTCTTGTGATCCATACTGCCATATGGCTCCTCAAATAAGACAGAATTTCTCTTACTTTGTGTGGTAAACACAGTTAGTTGGTTGTATTCACTATAGCCTCTCCTTCATCTGTGATACCAGAAACTCAGTTTTCTCTACATAGTAATGAGCTCCTCCTCAAGGGATGTTATTAGTTAAACCAGATAATCATCATCTCACTTTATTTTGACAGCCATTCCTTTGCGAAGCTCCTCTTTGTCTTGTAGATGTCCATGTGAGTTTTGGCCAATAAGACATTGGGGAAATCATTGAGGAACAGCCAGGAGAGATTTTTTTTTTAACTGGACAAAATAATACCTTTTCAATGTTACCCTTTCTACTTTTTTTCCCTCATGCATTCAATGTGATTACAAAATATGATGCCTGGATCTGCTGCAGCCATTTTCCAATAGTGAAAATACAAGGCTAAGTAAAAATGCAAAGATCAAAGACTGCAGTCTTCAATATGGATTACATGTCAACATCAAGAAAACAAAAACTCTCACCACTAGACCAACAGACAACATCATTAAATGGAAAAAAGATTGAAACTATCAATGAATTAATCTTACTTGGATCCATAATCAACACATTTGGTACTAGCAGGCAAGAAATAAGGAAACCCATTGCATTGGGTAACTTCATAGTCAGAGACCCCTCCAAATTACTGAGGAGCAGTGATGTCAATTTGAAGACAAAAGTATGCCAGATTCAGATCATGGTCTTTTTCAATCACTTGCTATGCATCTGAGAGCTGGACAGTGAATAAGGATGACAGAAAGAAGAATGAATACCTTTGAGTTATAGTGTTAGGGAAGAGTACTGAATATTCCATGGACTGCCAAAAGAATGAACAAATTATGTCTTGGAGAGAGTGTAGCCAGAGTGCTCTTTGGAGACAAGATGATAAAACTTTGCCTCTCATACTTTGAGCATGCTGTTAAGAGGGGTTATTCCTTAGAGAGAGACATCATGCTTAGAAGTGTGAAGGGTCAGCAAAAGAGAGGAAGATGAATTGACAACAAACAGATGAATTGACACAGTTAGCAGTGTGCTTAACTAAGTATGTCAGAGATGATGAGAACGGCACAGCATAGGAGAAGGTTCACAACTGTTCATAGAGTTGCTGTGAGTTACACCTAATTCAATAGCACTTAAAAACGACAAGAAGAAGTAAAATTGACGACAATGGAAAAGTGAAAAGATGAAAATGAGTCTGACTAAGGATGACAGATGGAGAATTGATGCTTTTGAGCTGTGGTGCTGGAGGAGAGTATTGAACATATCATGGACTGCCGGGAATATAGACAGGTCTGTGTTGAAGAAGGTGAAACCAAGTTTATCCTTGGAGGCAAGGATTTTGAAGCTCTCTTTCACATACTTTGGGCACCTGGCCAAAGCGGGCTGGCCCTTGGAGTAGGACATCATGCTTGGAAGGGTGGAAGAGAGGGAGACCCCAGATGAGATGGATGCACACAGTAACTACGGTAATGGGTGTAGGTGTGTCAGAAACAGGGAGATTGCCCAAGGATAGGGCAATTGTTAGAGCTACAAGTCACAGGCGACTTGACAGAACATAAGAACCACCACCACCGTAGTGACATCCATGTTCTAAGTCATCCAGCCAGAAATGTTCTGCCTCCTTTTATTTTGAGGCAATAAAACTGTTTATTGTTCAAGCTATGGGTAATTTTATTCCTTAGGCAAAAACAACAACCCAAAACTATTTATTCATCCAGCTTCTGCTGTATTCTTCAGGGAAATGGTCATATAAGCTACCTTGGACTATAGTCTTATAATACTTATATCTGAATGTCTCTTTTTTATCAGATACCATGCTATATTAGTAATACTAAGGTATCCACTTCCTAAACAACATGCCTCCTGAAACTTTAATAAATAGCGATAGTTAGAGAAAGGTTTCAGGCCTTTTCATAGGGTCGCTATGAGTCATACTCAACTCTAAGGCAATCAACAACAACAAGGTTTATAATATTTGTTCCTAACTCCAAAAAATCTCATAAACAAGTGAGAAATGTTGGCTTTAAGTAGACAATTTTGATACACTGAGACAAATGGAATATAGGCTAAAAATTAAGGGAGCAAAAATTGAGTTATAGATTATATTTGAGAATTTTAGTTAATATCTGAGATAAATATAATATTTTTTAAAGGTATTGTTTTTTAAAAAGTTTTATTGAAGTATAATTTATAAAAGAGAGAGAACTAATTTAAAATTCATATTTTAATGAATCTCAGAACATTTCTATCACATAATCTTTACAGAAATCAAGAACAGAATATATTTACTTCACTCCAAAAGGTTTCCTTTATAGTCAGTCCCTTTCCCAAATCCAGTGACTACGGAAAACACTGACCTTCATTCTTTCCCTGTAGAATATGTTTTAAAATTTCCAACTATGTCTGATAAGTGGAGAAAAGATAGAAGTTGTCAGTTAAATTATTTAACTGTATTTGCAATCAATGTTTATAGAAGCTGAAATCAAAAGACAACTTCATTGAGTAAATATACTGTAAAAGACTTCTTTAAAGTACTAAAGAGAAAGAGTGTCTATATGAAGAGTAAGGTGTGCCTGACCCAAATCATGCTATTTTCATTTGCTTCATATGCATTTGAAAACTGGACAATGAATAAAGAAGATTGAAGAAGCAAAATTGATGCCTTTGAGTGGTGGGACTGGTGAAGAGTGCCAACTATAACAGGGACGACCAAAAGAACAAACAAATCGGTCTTGGCATTTGTGCAGCCAGATTGCTCCTTGGGGGCAAGAATAGTGAGACTTTGTTACGACGGCCCATCCCTTGGGAAAGGATATCAAGCTTGGAAAAGTAGAGGGTCAGTGAAGAAGACCCTCAATGAGACGGATTGACACAGTGGCTGTAACAGTGAGTTTCAATGTGACAGAGATACTGAGAATGGTACATGACAGGACAAGGTTTCGATCTGTTTGACTACATGATTATGTGGTGATTTTTGCTAGATACTTTTCTCCTATTGATTTCTAGTTTAGGTTTGTTATGTTCAGAGAGCATGCTTTTAATTAATCATTGGAAATTAATTCAGACTTGTTTTATAGACCCAGAATATGGTCGGTCTTGATTGAATGTCCTATGCATACCAGAAAAATATGTCTGTTCTTTTGTTGTTGAATTGAATGGTCTATGAATGTCATTTAGGTCAAACTGTTGGAAGGTTTTGGCTAAATTTTATATCATTATTTTTTAAAACTTACCTGTTCTATCAACTCTGAAAGAGGAATTTTGAAACCTCTCATTTTTTCTCTTATTTCTTGCAATTAATTAAAAAAATTTTTTACACTGGTTTACCTACAAAGTTTGCATACATTGTCCCTCCCACCGGATTCTCCCACCTCCCCAACCCACTCCCCTTTCACCCATCAAACCGTGCGACCCCATTCCTATCCCTTTGCTCCCCCTCCCCCTTTAGATCTTCATACATCTTTCATTAGTTATCTATTTCTACAATAATGGTCTTATACAGTATTTGTCCTTATGGGACTGGGTTAGTTCACTTAGCATAATCCTGTCCAGTCCCTCCCAAGTTAGGCAGTGATTTACAAAATCCTGCGTGCTGTGTAGTATTCTGTTGTGTGAATGTACCATAATTTCTCAATCCACTGCTGTGAACCTTGGTGTGTACAAGTCTCCATTTGGTCTTCAGATTCTCTTTTTCTCAGGATATATTCCAAGCAGTGGAATAGCTCGGTCATATGAAATTTTTATGTTCATCTTTCTGAGGAAACTCCACACTGCCTTCCAAAGTGTTTGTACCATTTTACAATTCCAGAAACCTCCCATTTAAAATTTTGATTTATCCATCTCAAGAAATCTTTATATTAAAGATATCAAGTTCCTTTATGTACTAGCTATGAATTTATAAGCAAATGTCAAAAACCTATTTAGCTCAGTTCTTTATGCTCTCGTTTCTTCTCAGGGGACTGTGCTCATTAGAAGGGATAATTCAGAACAGGACACTGCAAAACACATGTTGTTAGATGCCATCTAGTTGAGTATGACTCATAGTGATCCTATGAACAAAAGATCTGAACTCTGTTCTATCCTGTACTGCCCTCACACTTCCTGACATTCAAGAGCCCATTACAGCCGTCACTGTATCAATCCACCTGGTTGAGGGTCTTCCTCTCCTTTGGCGACCCTCCACTCTTCCCAGCATCATATCCTTCTAAAAAAAAATAGCCCTTCCTAACAACATGCCTGAAGTATGTGAGGCAAAGCTTCATCATTCTTGTCTCCAAAGAGCACTCTGGCTGTACCTTCTCCAAGACATATTTGTTTGTTCTCTTGGCCATTCATGGGATGTTCAGTTCTCTTCTCCAACACCACAGCTCAGAGGTGTCAATTCTTCTTCTGTCATCCTTATTCACTGTCTAGCTGTCAGATGCATAGCAAGTGATAGGAAAGAATGTGGCCTGAATCAGACACACCATAGTCCTCAAACTGACATCACTACTCCTCAATAATTTGTAGAGGTCCCTAACTGCAGATTTCCCCAGTGCAATGTGTCTGTCTCCTTATTTCCTGTCTGCTGGTACTAATTAGAGTGTTAATTTTGGATCCAAGCAAGATGAAATTGTTGACAGTTTCAGTCTCTTCTCCAACCATCATGATGTTGCCTATATCAGTCTAGTGGTAAGAATCTTTGTTTTCTTGACATTGAGATGCAATCCATACCAAAGTCTACATAATGCAGGTTATTGAGGAGTCTCCCTCCAATCCTGATGCCACATTGCTCTTCATAGAGTCTAACTTCTTGAATAATTTGCTTTGCATACAGATAAAATAGGTATAGAGAAAGAATGCAACCCTGACACACTCCTTTCTTAATTTTAAACCATGTAGTGTTCTCTTGCTCTGTTCGCACAACAGCTTCCTGGTCTAGGTATAGGTTTGTTCCTCCCCCCCCTTTTTTTTGAAGGCTTTATTTTTTTATCTTCTTTTTTTTTAAATTTTAATTTCAATGAAAATTTACAGAAATTTTGGATTTCCATTCATTCGTTATTGCACTTTTCTCCCCGCCCACCCCACTCCCCAGGTATAGGTCAGAATTAAGTGCTCTGGGCCTCCCATTCTTTTTTTTTTTAATTCTTTTTATTGATATTTTAACAAAAGTTTACAGACATTTGGATTTCCATTCATTTATTGTTATACATTTTCCTCCCCACCTGCCCCAGTTCACTTTTCTCTTTAAAAAGATTCCTTTATTATTGCACAGCTTCCTCCCTCCCCTCTGTCTTTTCCCATTCTTGTCAATGTCAGCCACAGCTTGTTATGATCTACACTGTCACATGACTTTGTATAGTCAATAAAGCACAAATAGATATTCTTCTGGTATTCTTTACTTTCAGCCAGGATCCATCACATTAGGAATGATGTCCCTGATGCGATGGCCGCTTCTCAATCCTGCTTGAACTTCTGGTAGTTCCCTGTCTAAGGGTTAGACCATCAGTTACTCATATGCCAGTTTAAATTGAGGCTGAAGAAAAAGAAATCCACAAGAACTAAGATATGATCTTGAGTCAATTCCATTTGAATTTCAAGATCATCTTAGGAATGGGTTTGAGGCATTGAACACCAATGAATGATCAAAGGCCAGATGAATTGTGGTATAGTAAGGGTAACATCTATGAAGAAAGCAAAAGGTCATTACAAAAACAGAGGAGAAAGAAAGAAAAAAATTGAAATGAATATCAGAAGAGACTCTAAAAATTGCATTGGAATGTCAAGAAGCTAAAACAAAAGGAAAACATGCTGAAGTAAAAGACCTGAACAAAAGATTTAAAAGGGCAGCTCAGAAGGACATGGCATCATAGTGGAATTCTAATGGAATTCCAGCAAAGAACTGGAATTGGAAAATAAAAAAGAACTTGCTCTGCATTTCTCAAGCTGAGAGAATTGAAAAACAAATTTAAGCCTCGAGTTGCAATATTGAAAGATGCTATGGTCAATATATTGAATGATCCAGAAAGCATCAAAAGAAGATGGAGTGAATACACAGAGTCAGCGTACCAGAAAGAATTGATTGACACTAAACCATTTCAGGAGGTACTATATGAACAGGAGCCAATGGTAATGAAGGAGGAAGTAGAATCTGCATTGAAGGCATTGTAAAAAAAAAAATAAGGCCCCAGGAATTGACAGGATACCAATTGACTCATTTCAGTTAACAGATGCTGCCTTGGATGCACTCATCAGTCTATGCCAGGACATTTGGAGGATGACTGTCTGACCAATGGATTGGAAGAGGTCTCTATTTGTTCCCATTCTCAAGAAAGATGATCCAACTAAATGTGGAAACTATTGAACAATATCATTAATATCACATGCAAGCAAAATGCTGTTCAAGATCATTTTAAAAAAATGGCTGGAACAACAGTACAAAGATAGGGAACTGCCAGAAATTGAAGCAAACCACATAGCACTCTTTTAAATGTATAGTTATACTTTGGTAACCATGGAAGACTGGTTGCAGAACCCTGCACAGATGTCAAGATCTGAAAGCACTTAAGTTCTTTATACAACGTGACATAACATTTACATATAGCTTGTCACATCCTTCTATATACTGTGCATCATCTCTCCATTACTTATAATACCTAACGGAATGTAAGTTCCTTGTAAAGAGCATTATACTCCCTTTTTTAGGAAACTCTAGTGGAAGTTGGATTATTAACCCAAAAGAGGTGCCTTTTTCGTAGTTCAAATCCACCAGTGGCTCCATAGGAGGCAGATGGACAGTCTTCTTCCATGTGATTTATAGATTCTGAAGAATTTGCTTGAGAGTCAGCTATGATTTGCTTCCAACTCGACAACAATGAGTACTTAGCATTTTTGAAGGATTGCTTTGACAACCAGTTGCATTTTTTTTAAAAAAACCCTATTAATCTGAAGTTGATTGAATCCACAGATGCAGAACCTGTAGATATTGGACCAACTGTACTGCTATTAATGCCCACATCAAAATACTATATACGCATCTACATAGTACTTTACCGTAATACAGGGCTAGAGTTCCAACTTTGCATATATAATTTAGTGTTACTACCAAGGTGCCAAACCTTCTTCATGTGGATCAGACAGATCAAATCAGCATGAAATTAGTAAAATGTGTCTTTCTCAAGCACTGTCTTCTAGTACAGATTTATCAGTGGCTGATAACACCCTGTGAGAACATTACCTCAAAGAATTGGAGAAGTTGGGGGGCCTTGGTTTTAAGGTTTTTAGTGGTGGTACAATAATTTAGGATAGCAAGAATAGTTACACAATGTGAAAAGTAAATGATGTCTCCAAATTGTATATGCAGAATTTGTTGAAATCTCTTATCATTTGCTGTGTAATTTTTCACCAAAAATTACACTACAGTAAAAATAATACAAAACAAAACCCAAAAACACCATCCGTACTATATCTTAAACATACTGATCTTTTGTAAATGAATGGTAAAGATTTACAACAGAATCACCATTTTCATCACTATTGTTGAAGAACTGTAGTTATTTTTGTTGTTACAAAGTGAAAATGTAACTCAAATCTGTCTTGAAATCCCAGAGAGGAACTGTCGATTTTGCATAAGTGTTATAACAGCATATTTTGGGCTCACTATTAGTCAAATCAGGGATCCTCAAACATTCTCAATTGAAAAGACAGAGAATAAATGTTTTAGGCTTTGCTCAAATATTTTGGTAAAATGCTGTAGTCCAGTTATTCAGTTGTGTTATTGTAACAGAGAAGCAGCCCCTGATGACAGGGCTGTGTTAGAGTAAAATTTTCTTTGTAAAAACCAGTGGTGTTGGATGGAGAGCCAGTCTTCTTTATAAACTTTGCTTCAAAATACAGTATAAAGTTAAAAACAGGGTGGGGGTATCCCACTCAGGTGGTGGGTCAGCTTTGACTGTGGCTCATAGTTGCCAACTCCTGGTGTAAATAAGCTCCTCTGTTGAACTCCCTTAATTCGAATACCTACTTTGTTTCTGTATATGTATTTGGCAATTGAGAGAGGACTCTGCCAGAAAAGGTGACAGGTATAAAAGACAGAAGGATAAACGAGATTAGAATGGTCCTCCGTGCTATTTTTGAACTCTCTACAGCATGAATGGTAGATCGAGAGGCCAAGATGAATAGCATTCTAAAAGGGGCTTTATGAGATGCCAGGCAGAATTGCAGAAATTTTGTGGGGCTGGTTGCCAAAGTGTGGCACTGTGTTGCTACAAAGAAATTGTCTCTCACTGAAAGGACTCCACCTCCATTCTGGTATCTTGGAGAACAGCCGGACACATCCTCTTTGTTGAGGCCTAATGGGTGCTGACAACAGTGAGGTTTCTTGGAAGAGCTGAGCTGACAGAAGATGGAGATCAGACAGTCACTAGCAAGAACGGGCAGCAGGGGAGATAGCTGGCATGGGCTGCAGCCGGTAGACCTTTTGTGAGCACAGGAGGAGTGTCCTTTTGAGAAGTGGGAGTTAGTGTGGTGCTTGTGGAAAGGAGAATTGGGGACTTCAGTTCATTTGAAGTTGAACCTCAAGATAGTTAAGCAGCAAGAGGAAACAGCCAAGATGATCTAGAGTGGAGCCATGTCCAGATTTGGCCAGTGAGCTGGAGATTGGCCGGCAGGACAGAAACACCTTTTCCTTGGGGTGTTTTGATACTAACAAGGAGGTAGTTTCCTGGCTATACTTATAGGCTGGCTGATTATTAAAAAAAAAGATTCACAACAAAATCAGAGGGAAGGCTTATGCAGGCTGCTTCATTAAGTTGATGTGACGACTCCTCCCGTCTAGAAGCCAACAGAAGCAGCAGACTTTGGTTCTCTCTTTTGAAGTTCTCTGCTTCCTGTTTGCAAGTTGGAGTGAAACCAGGTCGTTCTCCCCTCTTTCTTTGCAGCTCAGCCTTGGAATGTTACCCTTGGGAACCCAAACTCTTGTTTAACAAAGGTCTCATTTTATTCCCTTCTCTCTCAATGTCCCCCCTCGCCCAAAGAGATTATTGACCAAAAGGCTCCTTTCCTCCCCAGGTACCATTGAAATGACTGACACCATGCACAGAGAGTTTTTAAAAGCTTAAGGGCTGTTTTTGGAGTGTAGATCGAAAATTACTTGTAGGGATAATAACACACATAAAGGAAGTAAAAAGGCTTAGTTAGATCCTTCCAAGGACAAAAATGCCACTTGACAGATGAGTCTGCCAAGCCAGGGAACTTATCTTAGCCTATGGAAAAGCAGATAATCCATGTATACACATGATGTCAAAGCAAGATTTGGTTTTCCGCCAGAAGGAGCGCTTTTTGGTCAAATAGACAACTTTTAGAAGCTTCTTCAATGCTTGTATTTATTTATTGGTTTTTAATATGTGCGAGCACCCTGGTATCTAGTCCAGCTGTAGAAGGCATCAAATTGCTTGTTTTCCTGATATTTACAGCAGGGTGAACAAAATAATGAAAGAGGCTGCTTCTAGCTGCTCATGAAATGGACAGTGGAATTGAGGGATCAACAGTTCTGGCCCAGAAACAGGATTAATCATAGTTTTATTACTCTGTGCTATTTAAGTGTTATTCTGAGGTCCTTACAAATTACCCCACCTGAGAGAGAAAGCATCTGAAGCTGAACAGAGTTGAAGAAACTGACCTTTACAAGGATCCCAGATCTTGCACATGACCAAGTGGAGATATAGCCCCAAATCTGCCTCTGAAACCAGGGGTCCTTCTAGTTATCACCTCTGTTTAGCCTGTGGCTCCCTCATTTTAGTCAAAAAGTTGGTCACTATGTAGAGACCTGGGCCTCAGAGGTTAGAAATCTGTTGTTTTGTGGAGGAGTAGGGTTAGGATTTTGGTTGTTTTTTTGTTGTTGTTGTTGTTTTTTCTCAGGCATGCACTATGACTGATGCTGGCTTGCTGCGTGTAGCACTCTGAGAAGAGCACTGCTAGGCAGGGCATGAGGTTCTCCACCCTGACTCTTCAATACATTCACCTAGGGAAGTGTGAACATACTCATGATTGAGAGCTCACCCCAGCATCTCTGAAGTGGGGCGGAGGTATCAGTATTTAAAGGTGAAGTCACTTCCACTACTTCCCCACCCCCGATCCAAGTAATTCTGATGAGCAGAGAGAGTTGTATATATTCAGTCCAGGTGATTTCAATCTCAGTTTTGCCATTGAGTGATCACATTATTACTAGCAATCCATGCTCTTCTGTGGAAAAATACCATCGTGATGTCTTCCATTTACATGGGTCTTAGAGGAATGATAGTTGACATTGGAAGGGTTGTTCACTTCTCATTCTTAACATTCCTAACCAGAAGGCTTCCTTCTGGCATTAAAAACAACCCCAATGTCCATCAACAAATGACTAGATTGAAATGTGATGGAATACTATGCAGCACACAGGAGCAATGATTTAGGCCCAGGTTGTGAACTTCCTAAATAATGGAAAAGATTGGTGCTAAGACACTGGTGATCTCCAAATAGCGTTGCACCTACAGATACTTAAAGGAGTCAAGGACCTTCCTGTAGGACCAACACAAAAAGCCTTCCCTTCCCGGCAACACCCTGAATTCAGACTTCCAGCTTTCTTAACTATAAGAGAATAAATGTCTGTTTCTTAAAGCCATCCACTTGTTGTAACTCTGTTATAGCAGCACAAGATAATGAAGACAGATGATGAGAGTTGGGGAAAAAAATCCTATAATCCTAGTTCAATGAGAATTCTGCTGCTTGAAGGCTACGAGGCTAAAGCTACAACTCTGTGTCCTGTAAATATTTCCTGGATGAGTTAATTCCTCTAGTTATATAGAAGTCTCACAGTTATAGAAAGTGAATATGTCCTTTTTGCTTAAAGCATAGATACAGCTAACATGGGGAACAGTGGGAGGAGAAATCTGGATGGTGCATTGCAGGAGGCTTTCACTGAGGATGTCATTTGAATAATAACTAGGTAGGAATAAAACTTTTTGAGGAGACAGCTGAGTGCTGTGAGTGCCTGTAAAGGAATAACACCTAACATGGGGTTACAGAATGGGGACAGGGGACCAAACAGGTAAACGAGTTTACTAAGCAGATATAAAACAAGAAGGGACGATGGTAACTGTGAAATGTTGGATTATGCAACTCTTACCTGAAGGAATGCAAATCCACATTTTAAAAACCATTCTGAAGACCAAATAAAAGATAACTTTGCACCCTCTGATCCAAACACCACCAGCTAGTTATTCTGCTACAGGTTTGGATCATGTAACTTTAAAGCTGTAATCCCTGGGATTGTTTAAAAATTGTGTTTAATTTGTATCATGCTTCTGTATTGCTGCGCTTGCCTCTTCCACTGAGAAAGATAACAAAAGCCCAAACAAACAAACAGCCATGTGTGTTCTTTAAATTGTAGCATCTGGTGGTTAAACATATGGGGGGAAAGAATTTCCATGAATGTTATTATTCTTTGTGCACTGTACTGGAGAGGCCAGCAAAAGTAACTTTCTCGTGTATACGTTAAATAACATGGTGTAGATACAACATATGCTGCCTTTGTCACTTAGAGACTTTCACATTGAGAGTTGAGTAGTGCTCAGAAATAGAAATGGATTTAACTTCTTCAGACAAATATCTGCTCAAGTTGTTCCAAAGCATAAATCTCCATAGGGTATATTTTGAGGGCAGTAGAGGAGGTGGAGAGCTTTCTAGCAACGTGACACGAAGAGTTTCCAGAATATGCTCATCTTTACTGTAGTTGACTTTTATTTCATGTTTCTTGGCACAGTGTGCTGACCTTAGCAAATGTTATTAGATGTTGACCTTGTGAATAAGAATCTTCAATAGTGTGGAATTGTGTGGAATAGTATTTTGGGAAATAGAGGCCAGAGTCTCCTCAAAGCTGTGTGAGGTTGCTTTGTAAATTGTGTGTATGAAAACCACCCCCCCCCCCAAAAGACAAAATGTTCTAACAGTATTGGGGAAGCATTTTCATGTATGGTGGTTAACTAGATTTTCTAATCAGTATACGTTGGGATGAGTCTGCACATGTTGCAACTTGGGAACTCAGTGGTACAGGTCCTGTCCCTCGTTTAAAAGGGTTGAGAAGCTGTGATACATTTTCGAGACTGTAAAGGAAGTAGATCTGACAGTTTCAGTCTTTAAAACATCGGAACCGAATCCTGAGGCACCTGATGATGGACAAGCTGTGACCCATCCTCACCTCAAGAGGCATTTGGTGTAGAGCTATGTTGCCCTATATGGTGGCTACTTGCCACATATGGCTGGGTAAAAAACCAAATTAATAGTACAGCTTCTTAGTTGTACCAGTCATATTTTAGGTACCCAGTTGTTACATGTGGCTGGTGGCTACTATGTTGAACAGCACAGATACAGAGTAAGTCCATTTTCAGAATATTCCACTGAACAACCCTAATGTGAAGACCATGAACTCATTTCTGAAGTCAGACTGATCAGCCATGTGACTTGCGAAGCGTTATCTGAAATCTCTGTGCCTTGGGTTCCCCATCTGAGGATGACAATAATGAGGTGATACCTGTGATCATTGTAGAATGATGAGTAGTGTCCTTGGCCTCTTCTCCAAGTTGTGACAACCAAAACCTCCTCCTCACACTGCCTAATGCCCCCCAGGGAAGCAAAATCACTGGTTAAGATCCGTTGTTCTAGGTATAAGCTTGGGGTTTATGCCAATATCTGAAGAGCAGCTAGTAGGGACTACACTAATATCTGACACTAATCACTCGTGAACCCATTAGATCCCCATCAAAAAGCTTAACAAATTGACTGGTCAAGAGGACAGAGCCCCAGGAGAGTGGGGGACTGAGCTTAAGGGAGCATGATGAGCAGGTGGGTACGATGAGGGCTGCTGATGGTGGAAGAGTTTATATTATAAAATAGTATATAGTTTATATTAGTCTGGTGGGAGCATTTTCACTAACCCCTATGAAAATAGGGACATCAGAAGGCGTCATGGAGTAATACTTGGCAGGTTGAAGGAGTCCAATGGCAATCCTACCCTACTTGTCAGAGCTGCCTTTGGCTATGAGTGCTTGGAAAATGCTGCTCATTATCAGGAGTTCTGTGAAAATTAATCTGTGTTTCAGATGTAAGGCTATTAATTGAAGCTGCCTCATTGCTCTCAATTTGTAGTTTGAAAACCTGAATTGATTAGAACATCTTAAAAACAAACAGGGCCCTCCTCTTCCTTTGCTTCTTTGCAAAGATTGTCACTGTATACGTGGTAAAGAGCACTGTATCTGTAACAGCACTACATACTCTCTGCTGGGTATTAAACTCTTCTGGAATTCATCCTGCATTACGGCAGGACAATATGGCAGGGAAGAAAACGGCATGACTATTTATTAGAGAGTAACTCTCTTTTTGGTACTCTTAATTCCCTATTGCAAAACAACACAGCTGGCGTCCCTTTATGAAACACACCAAACTCGCTTCCTTCCTGTCCTCTGATAGAATTTCCAAGATCCTCTCCTCATTTTGTTTCAAATAAAAATAGAGAAATCTTTCATTCTGAGTTTGTACAGTCATTGAGATTCTGTATGGCTAAAATCAGAGGAGGGTGAGAATTAGGGGAAGGGGGAGAGGAAGCAAACTAAGCCGTGTCTGCTGTCAGCTGGTGCAGTAACCATGGGCTTTGATGGCAATCAATGATTAAGGCTAACATCTTTATTTAAATGTCACAGCTATTATGATAAGCACACTCCAGTCAGCTGCACAGTGGTCCTAGTAAAGGAAGAGCCAGTGCCCCTTTCTTCTTGCCTGCAGGTTGGCCCCAGCAGCACCCGTTCTTCCCTTCCCATCTCAGCTCTCCTCAGTCCCCAAACGATTAGTCACAGTATCTGCTGTACGGTAATTAGTCCTGGAAGATGGAACAAAGGCGAATGTCTCTTTTGATAAGACTGAGACATGTTAAGCTTTCCATTCCCCGCAGGATGGATTTCTTCAATTCCCAGGGAAAGGAGAACCATGGAGGAAAACAGGATGATGCTAGATGAAAACCTATTGTGTGCAAGGCTGGTCACGCCTTTGCCGCTCACAGCAACCCTGGGGAACAGTTAACCGTTTTCTTTTGGGAAAGCAGTTAATTATTTGGTACAGGAACAAATTACAGGTCAGAGGGTTAATGAACTCTGCCCAAGGGCACCTCACCAAGTGTTTAAATCAGGCCACAAGAACAAAGTGCCACAACTGTGACACCCATCTCTTTCCACTGGGACCAGCTGCTGCTGCCTCTGAGGTCTCTTGAATCAAGAGGCCCTGAATGAATGGCCATGAGAAGCCAGCTTTAGCTTTGATCCTACCCAAAGTACCTTTGTGCGTACATCCCACCAGATACCTCCAAGGCACCTGCTGTCAGGTAATCATGGCTAAGGGCTTTATCAAATGTTCCCCACCTTCAGTGGCATGACATGGGAGATGGTTACATTATCCCTGATAGTTTAACCTCCTTTTTATGTAAGAGGATGCTCACCCTCGCCTGTTGCCATGTCACTTGTAGTGCCTCCCTGGAGGAGTAGACAGGTTCCCACCCCATTGACTGGGGCTTGGCCATGAGACAGGCTCAGATCTGTGCAATGTGAGCAATAGTGATTAGCTCTGTGGCTGGTGCAGTTTTTTAAGAAGTGAAGAGGAAGAAGGTTCTGTTTTATTTTTAAGTTGTTCAACTGAATTCAGGTTTTCAAACCACATAGAATAAGGCAACTTCAGTGAATAGCCTTGCACCTTAAACAAACAATCAAACAAGATAATTTCCATAATGAAACTCCTGATTTGAGTAACGTCTTTTCTCAACCCCAAGAATCAAATCTCTCTAGATTCGAGAGTTCAAAAAATACAAGAAGCACAGCCATGGCTAGGCAGCAGTTGACATGCCACATGAGTGATAGATAAACTTGTGTTGTCATAGGCTATTGAGAACTTAGGGTTGTATTAACAGTGTAACTTAATTTCAGATTGTATCAGCAGTATAATTTACCATAAGCTGAGTGATACACCCAACAAAGTGACATTTTCTTTCTTGTTCAGCCAGTCTGAGCTCTCCTGTGTGTCTCTTTTCCCAGTAGTGATTCAGGAGCCTGAGCTCCTGGCACCGTGAGGTCCTGTACCTGAAGGCTGCACGTCCAGCCACACAGGCAGAAAGAAGGAGGAGCAGGGAGGCTCTTGGGAAGGCTCAGTGAACTTGCCTGCGGACAGAGTATAGGCAGCGCATGCATCGCTAGTCTCTGATTTATGAACAGCCCATACTTGATTTTAAGTGCTTTAAAAATGTGTTTTCACTTTAAGACAATGAAACCAGTCCTACTTACAACAATCCATAATCAACAGTCTTAACACCAAAAGTCAGGAAATCCAAAGATGTATTGCATTGGGAAAATCTGCTGTCATGGACCGCTCCAGAGTGCTGAAGAGCAACAATGTCAGTCTACAGACTAATGTGCAGCTAATCCAGGCCATGGTCTTCTCAATTACTTGTTATGTTTCAGAGAGTTGGACAATGACTAAGGATGACAGAAGAAGAATAGAGGCCTTTGAGTTGTGGTGCTGGAGAAGAGTCTTCAACATACCATGGATGCCAAGGAAACAAATTGTTCAGTCTTGGAGAGGGTGATACCAAGCCTCTCCTTGGAAGCTAGGATTTTGAAGCTCTGCCTCACTTACTTTGGGAACATGGCCAGGAGAAGGGCATCGTACTCAGAAGGTTGGACAGACAGTGCAGGGAGGGAGATCCCGGATGAGATGGATTGATACAGTGACTGGGGAAGTGGGGATTGGTGTGTCAGAATTAGCGAGACTGGCTCAGGACAGGGTAGGGTTCAGAGCTGCTGTACGTAGGGTCGCTATGCATCGCAGGCTACTCAACCAATAACATTCTATGACAGATTTGGAAGCAGGAGTGGCATCCACTTCCTAAATAACATGCCTCTGGAAACTCTATGGACTTTGAGAAATGTCAGTAGTTGTAGAGAGGCTTCAGGCCTTTTGTTCATAGGGTCGCTATGAGTCATCCTCGACTCAGAGGCAGTCAACAACAACAACAACAACAACTTACAACAAACTCTTCATCACAAGCACGTGTTGCTTGTGCAGCTTTTAATTTCTTGAAAAGACTTCAAATTCTTTCTGGTACCAAGTTAAAGGTGATTGAAAGCCATATGTACCTGCTCTGAATTTCCTACAAATTGGATTTAAAAATGAGAGAGAGAGAGAGAGAGAGAGAAAGAAGAAGAAGAAGGAGGAGGAGGAGGAGGAGGAGGAGGAGAAGGAGGAGAAGGAGGAGAAGGAGGAGAAGAAGGAGAAGAA
>NW_006399865.1:4232776-4256027 GCF_000299155.1 Elephantulus edwardii
GGAAGGAAGGAAGGAAGGAAGGAAGGAAGGAAGGAAGGAAGGAAGGAAGGAAGGTAGGTAGGAAGGTAGGTTGGTTTAGGAATGGTCTCATTAGTGACACAGGACTGCCCTCATTTCTCTACTAGAAGATAAGCCATTCTCCAAACATAAATACAAGCGGCCTTGGACATATGGTAACCCCGAGTGCCAGGGAAAGGGGAAGCATCCTTGAACATCTAGCTGTGCTTGGGTACCTATCTCTGGTGTCCTAATTCCTTAGAGTGCTCTTCCCCAGCAGTCAGTAATGCTCGAGAATGTTAACTGACAGTGGCATAGAGTGTTAGGATAAATCTATTTTACCAAAGAGCAGAAAGCCTTGTGAGCCCCAAAGGACTAAAACGGCAGTGATGTACCTGACAGATAAGGTAACATAGCATCCATTGACAAAGCCTAGCTGGATCCTGACTGATTTCGTGAGTACTGATACAACCGTGGACACTTGCCGTGTGAGATCTCACCCAGTGTGCTGTGGGAAGCAGGGAGCAACTACTTCGGCCTCTCAGGCATTGACAAGGTTGTACAGAGGAGGCGGCATTAGAGCTGAGTCCTGAAGACTTTATTCAGCTAAGGAAAGTGGCAAATAGTATCCTGGTCATCAGAATCCTGTCATATGAGCATCATCACACTAAGGCTTGGAAGAGTGTAGTGTGTCCTGGAACTGCGAGTGGCCAAGGGTATCTAGATCACAGCAGGCTTTGGACCAAGGTCAGGGAGAAGAAGAGTCCAGGACTAGCTGTCTTGTTGAGACATTTGTACAGAATCCCGTGAGGTGTTGAGCAGAGAGGAGCATGTTGATAGTGTTTAATATGGAGACTGGTAAGGCTGCTTTGTGCATAAGGTGGGCGACTCTGGCAGCTCGGAAGCACGCTAGACGTTATCGTCAGTCAGCTTGTGTTTGGTGACTAGGACAACAAGGAGCTAGGGTGAACCTCAGGGCATAACGAAGATGAAGATGGGCAGCTGTCTTTAAAGTCACTGCTGTGCCTTTGCCAAGACGGTCCACAGTCACTACTCAGCCCAGCATGTTAAGGCTGGATGTTCTCAGGAGAGGCTTACTGACTTGTCTTAGTTCACTTCCCAAATAGCTACTTCATTACTAGATGAAGGAGAAAATTATTATCATCATCTGGCCTCTTTTTTGTGTGTGTGTGCACAGTGCTTCCATTAGTTCCATTGACACATGGTCACATGGTCAAGCCTACCTGCAAAGGAGGCTGAGAAATTCAGTTTAGTTATATGCCAAGGAAAAGAGGAGAATGCACACTCTGATAATGCTTCTATGTCAGAAAGGATTATACAGATACATTGATAATATTATTACAGAGAAGAGAAAAGCTAGGAAGGGCTTGGTCTTTATATTGAAGTCATCTTGTTTTAAAAAAAATACCTGTTACACTCACTGAACTTATTCCAGGTAGCCGTAGCCTCTCTACGCAGACTTAGAGGGTCATGACTTCAACTCATGACTACCTTTGCACAACAGGACACAGTGTCTCCCAGTCCTGCATCACCCTAAAAATCATCAGCATGTTCAAGTTCATTGTTGCAGCTGTCATACCAATCTGTTTCCCCAAAGTTCTCATCCACCTTCTTTGACCTCACACAATATATCTTCCTCTGTCGATCTCTCTGATGGCATGTCCAAAGCAAGCAATTCAGTGTTCAGTGGGGATTTCTAAGGTTTTTATTAGTTAATGTTTGAAAGTAAATCGCCAGGCTGTTCTTCCTAATATGTCTTAGTCTGAAAACTCCACTGAAACTTACTATTGTTGTCGTGTACCATTGAGTTAGAACCAATCCATAGCTGACTCTCCAGTGGGTTTGAAGAGGCAGTAAATCACATGGGAGTTGATTACCCATATTTCTCCTGCCAAGCAGCCATGAACCTTGGGGTTGCCTGGGCATCTCCTTGGCCACCAGAACTCCCTTGTTTACTGTGGTGGTGTTGTGTGCCATCTGGCCTCTTCTCTATTACCTCTTCTAGAATGTTGATCTCAGAAGGACTGAGTGCAATATAGAGTGTACAAGTGGAGGGGAGATAACATTTAAAGCAGAGCCTGGCACAGGGTGGGGAGTCGAGAAATGATGAATGGATGCATGAATGTCTACATGTGAAAGAGTCTCCATGTTTTGGAGTTCCGAGGACTCATTGATAAGGAACTGCACTGGCAGCCCTAAGGCACACAGGTCAAATCCACCAGCTCCTCCATGGGAGAAAGATGGATAGCGTCCTCGTCTGTGGTCAACTTCTTTTGAAAACTTGCTATAGGGTCAGTTATGGGTTGGTTCTCACTTGACAGCACACTACCACAACCTCCGCAAGGCACCTTAAAGAGAGGGTTTCATCCTAGCAAAGGCTGTTCCAGGACTATTGTTTGAGAGTTAGATGAGGAAATAAAGAGAATAACATAGTGTCAGCATAGGATGATGTAATTAATTGCAGGGTGAGTAGATGCTAAGCCCAAATTTTACTTGTGCCCACTCTCTTGCCATGTAGATGGAATACTTGTTACAGAGAAATATTAGTATTTATTTCTTTTCTTTTCCCCCTCCTCATTGTAATCCATCAAGTAAAACAGCTACATATGTAAATTAAGAAAGATAAACTGATCACTTAGAATTTGAAAATGTTAAAATCATTGTCTTTCATCTTTATTGAATTATTCCACATTCATAAGTAATAGTATTTCCTTTGCTTAACTTTCCTTACTCTTCCCCTTTCTCTCTTGGTTATGATGATGTTATTATGTGCTGTCAAGTTGGAACCAGCTCATAGCTGATCATCCAGCAGGTTTTCAGAGACTGTACATTTCAAGGAGGAGATTGCTCATCTTTCTCCCAAAGAGTCACTGTTGGATTTGAGCTGCCTTCCTTTGGGTTGTCAGTGCAACTTCCTGCCACTAGGCCACCACAGCTTCCTAATGGGTAAAGAGTTGTGTACCCCAGAGGCAGGCAGTTCAAATCCAACACATGTTCTGAATGAGAAAGATGCATAGTCTCCCGTGCGTGGTTTATATAGCCTCTGAAAACCCTCTGGACGGTCAGCTCTGGGTTGGTTCTGACTTGACAGCAATGAGAGCGTATTTAGTATAAGAATACTAAAAGCCATAAGTTTTCCAGTTTCTGATATGAATGCTTTACTAATATAAATTATAAATTAGTCAGGCAGAATAAATAAAGCATATTAAAATTCTGAGAAAATGCTGACAACTTTGAGAACTGTTAGTGTAATTAAGAGGCTTGTCAATGCCAACTATCTGTAACACCCAATGAAATTCCTCAACATCTGCTTGAGTTAGATGTACCAACAAGTGTACTAAATGTTGAGCACCCATGTCAAGTGGCATTCTCCTGTTTGAACTAAAAGTACTCTCAAAAGATTAAACTCATTGCCACCTAATCAGAACCAGCTCATAGCTGACCCCCACTCCCAGTCAGTTTCAGAGGCTGTAAATCACACTAGAGGACATTGTCCATCTTTCTCCCAAGGAGCTGTTAGTGGATTTAGACCTCCAGACATGTGTGACTGTTGGGTTAGCAGTGCACCTCCCTATGGAAGGAACTGTTGCTGCTGTTGTTAGGGGCCATCAAATCAACTTTAAGTCATAGAGACCCAGTGAAAACAGATACAAACCTTGCCCTATCCTGTGCCTTCCTCACCACCTGATACACCCTTGTTATAGTCACAGTGTCAATCCATCGTTCAGAATCTTCCTCTCTTTTACCTTTCCCAGAATCATGCCTTTCTCATGACAGCATGCTTAAAGTATATGAGATGAAGTTTCACCGTCCTTGCCTCTAAGGAGCAAACTGGTTGAAGTTCTGTAGAGGACCAAATAAGATTAACAGTCCTTCAAAACACTTTGAACTTGATAACTTTACTTCGGATTGCCTTTCCACAGGACTACTCTGTTTTTCCTCATATCCTTCATGTTTCTCTACCAGGAATGCACCTTTTTAGTAGGACTTGTTCCTTATTTTATTCAGAGGTCTTGTCAAATTCCATTTGACCCACCAGAGTAGCCCTTTCTAGCCACCTCTGCTAAAATGACCAAACCTTTCTGTTGTTGAGCTGATTCTGGCACATAAATCTTTATAGGAAGAGAATACTTGTCTTTCTCTTGTACAGTACCTGGTAGATTTAAACTTCTAACCTTTGGGTTAGCAGCCCAATAGTATCCCTTTTATGCCATGTTTACTTATATACACAGAGCCCTTTGTGTCTTGTTCTCAATGTGTTTGTTCCACTGACATCTTGAGTTCTTTTTTCACTGCCATCCCTATGGTGCTGAGCACATGGAAGTTCATCAGTCAATGCCTGTGAAAATTACTCTAAAGGCAACTCCCACAAGGTGGGCACCGAAACTGAGGGCCGAGACATTCCACACTCAGGTGCACATTTTCATCACAGACAAAGATTAGCAGCCAATTTAAGCCTCAACCCTAGATCCTACACATAGAGATAGCAGCACCCATTGTGAAAAAGGCTTTCAAATGCAAATGTATGTGGCTCATGAAAAAGAATGGCTTCTGCTTCTTTGAAGATTGTTCATCATCAGTATTTATTGTTTCCTACTAACTGTACTCTTAAAATCTTTTAAAGGAAAACAGTCTTACTATCTTTCAAGGTACCCTGGCTAGCTGCCTTTCCTTTTTATAGTTAGGCTCTGGGCTATCGTAGCAGCCTCAAATGATTGGTTAGAAATAACCTTCGTTTGGATCACTGAAAATTTTCCAGATGCATGGATTAGCAGTAAACCATGAAAAAGTCAAGCAGAAAATCAAACATTTTCTTTTATTGCTGCAAAATTATTTTCAGCTCTTCTCACACCCAAATCAGTGCCCAGAAATTCCAAGGGCTCAAAAACATCTCCATTGCTCCGTGTTTCCATCGTCAGTTCTATTTTAGGAGCCCATTGAACCCCGTTCTCACTGGGGAAGAATAATTGTATGCACTTGTAAGCTCAAAACTAAGTTTCCAAAATATTTGGTAATGTTCATGAGGTTAGCTTTGTGTTTCTTTTGGGACGATCAATATCCCACTAGAATAAATGTAGCATCAAATTGCATTATTTCAGTAGCAGGGCTTCTAATTATGATTCAGTTGATAAATCTGGTACTAAGTATGCAATAACCTTGCCCCCTTCATTTATGTTTGCCTCTGTGCTAATTTTCTTTTTAAATTAAACTCCTCAAAAGAGAGCTTAAGGTGTAGAATTTTTATTTCAGTTAAATAGTCTTGGCTCATTCATGGCATATACTCAGCTCTCCTGGTCCATTGCTGGTCATATTTAAAGGATTGATGGGCTTATTAAGATGGTTTGATAATGCCAAGCAAGTAGGCAACTACTTGATAATCTGTGTCTCAAATAATTACAAGCAAGAGGTCTGGATTTGGTCTACTGTAGTGGATACTTGGAGAACCACTGCATACTTATGCGTTGGGTACTGCACCTTGGGGTTGTTTGGATTTTATCACTTCGCTTGACTCACTGGGATCTATTTAACCCTTAAAAGAGTAAAGTATTCCCAAGTTCCACGTGAACATGATTCTGCCATTGGTAGTCAGGTCTCATAGAAACAGGGACTTGAGGCACAAAAGGAGCATCTTGACCCCCATATTCCCTAATATGAAGGTTTTTGAGAAATGGAGATTAGCCCTCCTATTTCGTGGGACAATAGCTGCTAGGATACAGGCACTCATGTGAAAGCTTCCATAGTATAACTGGTTTACTTACATGATTTAGGGAAAAATGTTAAGAGAGCAATCAAGGAACATTTTCTGTTTTTGACTGGAGAAGTAAAGTGTTCTTGCCAAACATAATTGTATAGCATTTTATATTTTTGAAAAGCTAACTTATTAAAAGGACCCTTGTTCCTTTCAAAATCAATTTGTTATTTGTAATTATATATATATCTGTGGTCCTGTTGGGCTATAAACTCTTTGAGGTTAAGAAGAATATCTGTCTTTCCCATGGCTGAGTCTGCAGGTCCTAGAACAGGGCTTGATAAATATAATAGGGTCAATAAATAGTTAAAAATTAAATGAGGGATATCTTTAAAGTTAGTGGTTGTTGTTGAATTTGATGTTTTGTAGAGAAAAAAGAACAGGCCCTATATTATGTGAACAACAAAACATAGGGCTAGACAAATTAAACACAATTGCTCTTTTCTTGTGAATGCTGAAGGTCAAGTTCAATCATATATACCAATTTGTCAATAAACTTTTGTGTTTGTGTCACTGGATATCTAGCAGCACAATGAACTGTGGATGTTTTTAGTTCTGCTTGGTTTAACAGTACCATTGGGAGGTTTTAAGAAGTTATTATTATGAGAAATGCCATATGTTTACCTGTAGGCCATTGTGGTATTTGCCAGTAACAGCAGCCCAGGCACCTGGTGAAATACAGAACCATTCTTCCTTTCCTCCCCGGGAGTTAGCCAGATGTCACTTCCTACATACTCGCTCTTACCAGTGCTGGTGACTATTGTTGGGTACTATCAAATAGAGTGTAACTGATATCAATAGTATGAACAACAGATTGGAACACTGTGCTGTCTTCGTCACCTCTGACATACTTTATAGTCCATTGCTGCAGTTAGTGTGTCAAACCATCTAATTGAGGATCTTCTTCTCTTGCTGATCTTGTCCCTTTCTAAGGAATAGGCCCTCCTGACAATACGTCCAGAGTATGTGAGACAAAACGTCACCATACTTGCCTCTAAGGAGAAGTCTGACAGCACTTTCCCTAAGACATGTTTGTTCTTTTGTCAGTCCATGGGATATTGTAGTGCTCTACCACATGAATATATATATAGTAATCTCAATGTAGATAGATATTTGTAGTACTTTTACATGCATGGACTTTGATAAATGTTGATAGTTGTAGAGGGGATTCAGGTCTTTTGTTCATAGGGTCTCTGTGAGTCATGCTCGACTTGAAGGCAATCAACAACAACAACAACAACATTCATGGATGAGCTCTGGTGGCCTAGAGGCAAGAAGCTGTGCTATTATCCTGAATGCATGGGATTCGAAGCCACCAATTTCTCCACAGGAAAAAAATCACAATCCACTGGAGAGTCACCTATGGGTAGGTTCTGATTGTATTGTATGCAACACACTCACAACACGTACATGGATATATATAGTACTCGACTACACCACAACTCAATGGCATAGATTCTTCCATCACCCTTATTCATTGTCCAGCTCCCAGATGCATAGCAAGTGATTGAAAAGACCATGTGGAGGAAATCAGCTCCCATATTTGATGGTTCACTTCAAAATAATCATTATTGTTATGTCACTTGCTACTCATAGCGACCCTGTGTACAACAGCTCTGAACCCTACTCTATCCCAAGCCAACCTCATTATCTCTGACACACTGAGGCAATCCAACTTTTCCAGAGTCCTCCTTTCCTGAACTGTCCCTCCACCCTTCCAAGCATGATGTCCCTCTCCGAGGATTGGTCCCTTCTTACAACATCAAATTGTTAAGGAGCTCAACAGAAGATTTTGAAGGGCATCTCAGGAAGACAAAGCAAAGTATTATAATGAAATGTACAAATAGCTGGCTGGAGTTGAACATCAAAAGTGATGAACTTGCTCAGCATTTCTTAAGCTGAAGAAACTGAAGACTAGATTCAAGCCTTGAGTTGCAATACTTAAGGATGCTGTGGACAGAATGTTGAATCACTCAGGGAGCATCAAAAGAAGATGGAAGGAGTACACAGAGTCAGTGTACCAAAAAGAATTGGCTGACACAGAAGAATTTCATGAAACAACATATGATCAAGAGCCTATGGTGATGAAGAAGGAAGTTCAAGCTTCTCTAAAAGAATTGGCAAAAAACAAGGCCCTAAGAGTTGATGGCATACCAATTAACATATTTCAACAAACAGATGCTGCCCTGGAACTAGAGTTCTTCCCAGCTTTTCTCCAGTGAAGTTTATAGTCCTTGGTTTTAATCCTATGTCCCTGATCCACTTTGAGTTGGTTTTTTTGTATGGAGTGAAGTGTGGATCTTGCTTGAGTTTTCTACAGATTGATGTTGTTATGCGCCGTCGAGTCGTTTGCGACTCATAGCGACCCTATGCACAACAGCCCTAAACCCTGCTCTATCCTGCGCCAGCCAACCGCACTGCCTCTGACACACCCATCCCGATTACCCCAGTCACAGAATCAATCCATCTCATAGAGGGTCTTCCCTTCCTGCACTGTCCCTCCACCCTCCCAAGCATGATATCCTTCTCCAAGGACCCGTCCCTCCTGGTAGCATGTGCAAAGTATGCCAGTTTTGCCAATACCATTTTGTTGTTGTTTTTCCACTTGCCTGATTTTATCTCCTTGTCAAAAATCAGTTGACCATAGGTAGATGGACTGATTTCTGGGTTCTCAATTCTATTCCATTGATCTGTCTGTCATTGTACCAGTACCACACTGTCTTGACCACCATGGCAGTGTAGTAGGATTTGAAATCAGGGAGTGCGATGCCCTCTGCCTTGTTTCTCTTTTTAAAGAGTGCTTTGCTTATTTGGGGCCTCTTTTCATTCCAGATGAAATTGGATATTGTCTTTTCCATGTAGTTGAAGAATGGAATTGGTATTTGTTTTGGGTTTGCACTGAACGTAAATGGCCTTTGGTAGGATTGTAATTTTCACAATATTGAGTCTTCCTATCCATGAGCAAGGTATATTTGTCCATTTCTCCAGTTCTCTTTTTGTTTCTTGTAGTAATATTTTATAATTTTCTTTGAATAGATCCTTTGTGCTTCTGGTTAGATTTACACCCACGTATTTAATCTTGTGATTAGCTATTGTGATGGGTATTGTTTTTCTTAGCTCCAGCTCTGTATTCTCTTTGTCACTATAAAGAAATCCAATTGATTTTTGTATGTTGATCTTGTATCCTGACACTTTGCTGACTTGGTCGACTATGTCCAGTAGTTTTCTTGCTGAGTCTTGAAGGTTTTCTAAGTATGCTATCATATCATCTGCATATAGAGATAATTTTACCTCCTTTTTGCCAACTTCGATACCTCTTATTTCCATCTCTTGTCTTACTGCTATTGCTAAGACTTACAATATAATATTGAATAGGATAGGAGATAGTGGGCATCCTTGCCTAGTTTCTGTTCTCAAAGGGAATACCTTTAATTTCTCTCTGTTGAGAACAATGTTGGCTGTTGGGTTTGCATATATACTTTTTACTATGTTGAAGAAATTCCCCTCTAATCCTATTTTGTTTAATCTTTTAATCAGGAAAGAGTGTTGGATTTTGTCAAAGGCCTTTTCTACATCAATTGATAGGATCATGTGATTCTTGTTCCTGTTATGAATTCATGCTGAATTACTTTTGTGTGTGTGTGTGTGTAACGCTGGATTTTATTGGCCAGGATTTTATTCAGGATTTTTCATCTAGGTTCATCACAAATAATGGCCTATAGTTTTCAGTTTTGGTGGTTTGTTTACCTGGCTTTGGTATCAAGGATATGTTAGCTTCATAGAATGAGTCTGGGATAATTCCATATTTTTCTGTTTTCTGAAATAGTTTATGTTGAATTGGTGATGGTTCTACTATGAATGTTTGTTAAAATTAACTTTTAAGACCATATGGCCCAGGGCCTTTTTTGGTTGGAAGTTGTTTTATTAGCTTTTCAATTTCTTCTTTTGTAATAGGTCTGTTTAGGTGTTCGTTTCAGTTTGTTTCAGTTTAGATAGGTTGTGAACTTCTAGGTTTTCATATTTGTTCTAGTATAGTTTTTCCATAATATTCTAATGTTAGCCTTTTTAGTTTAGTTTGTTCTTTTATTTGGATTATTTGTGTCTTTTCCTTTGTTAGTTTTGCTAGTGGTTTGTCGATTTTATTGACCTTTTCAAAGAACCAACTCCTAGTTTGGTTGATGGTTTCAATCGTTTTTTGGTTTTCTATTTCATTTATTTCTGCTCTGATTTTTATAATTTTAGGTTTTTTGCATAAGATTTGATCAATATAAGATGTTGTGTGATATTTTTACTGCCGCTTCCTTGCATGTTGACTGTGTGTTGTTGTAGTTAAGTGCCGTGGAGTCATAGACAACTCGTAGCAACCCTATGAAAGAAAGACCTGAACACTTGTATAACTTTAGTCGCTTCTCCATGTTCATAGAATTTGCGTAGGCAAGCCATTTCAGAAGTGGATGCCACTCCTGCTTCCAAGCTTGTTTTTATTGGGGAGCTCCACCAAACACTGCTCACCATGGGTAACTATTATCGCATTTGGCACATCAGTGTCACAATGTTCAGCATCACAGTAACCATGGCAACGTCAGTATTTTTCTCCTTGTATTTCAATATAAAGAAAACACAACCCTCACACCTGGATTAATAAGTAACATCATGATAAACGGAGAAAATATTGGATATGGAGATACATCTGTTAACACTATTGTGACCTATCAAAATGGGCAAAATTAAATAAGTACAGTTGTTTGTTTTATTAGTCTATTTTGTCCACATAACATCCTTCTGCAGTGTTTGGAAACAGAATGGAAACAGGAATAAAGTTGGAAATTCATAATAGTTTCATGAACATTTGTGTAGTACCTTTGATAGTACCATATTATTTCAGAATTTTCAAGACAGTACATCTATATTGTGTAAGTCCCAGTGTTGCTACTAAAAAAAGCCAGCGTTCTTCTCATTCTTGATCTGTTACTTTGTGATCTGAAATGGTCTTTGTTGTGCTCTCTCAGAGTAATAGGCTTTGGTTTGATTTTGCGATCATCCATTTTGCTTGGCACTCACAGGGCCCATCCAGTCTGATATTCATGCTCCTCAGTACACTTGATATTTTCATACTGATTTCATATATTATTTTCTGTCTGCCACTTTCTTTTTACTCTTTCTGAAAATGTTATTCAGCTATTGAATTACAGAACTGATCCACTGTCCTTTTTAATTTCTACTTTTGAGATAGTCATTTAACATTATCTTCCAATCCATCATTTGAGCTACTTATTTTTAAGTTCAATAGCCTTAAAAAAAAAACAGAGAAAAAAGAAAAACTAAGTCTCTTGATGGTTCTTTTGTACAGGGTATGGGAAATTGGAAATCTAGTTGCTTCTTCAGCATTCTTTAAAGCAGTCTACTTTTTTCCTAATTGCACTTCCCCTACCACCCTCCGCCTAGGAAGCACTTGATGCTGCTAGTTCATGAGCCTTCTACGTAATTTATAGCCACCACTATTTTTCCTTAAAGAACCAGATAGTAAACATCTTAGGCTTTGACATCCATACAACTGCTCAACTATCACACCTCTGCCATGTAATTGGAAAGCATTCATGGACAATGTGTAAATGAACAGCTAGAGCTATGTTCCAGGAAAATCTTGACCACTGATCTCTGGTATAAACTGGGATGCCTGGTGGCTTTCCTTACTGCTGACCCAGGATCCAGTCTTCTTTGGTCTCTGGTAGTCTGCATGGAGTTACTCAGCTAACCCAAAAGTCATCTCTCTCTGGCTGTTCCAATCCACCAGCAGCTCCATGGGAGGAAGCTGGACAATCTTCTCTTGAGCAATTTACAGCCTCAGAAACTCAGTGAAGAGTCAGCTATGAGTCGGTTTTGACTTAACAGCCATAAGTTAAAGTTTTGACAGAAGTGAAAATAGTAAACATGCTTTTCACCATTGCTTGGAGTCGAGCATTAGTAAAGAGTCATGAAAAACTATGTATATGAACTTTATGAATTTTGTATGTAAACCAGTATAAAATAAAAATAAATTTTAAAGAGTCATGTGAGGCATGGAAGGTGGAGACTTCCACTCGTTCTTTCTGTAATTATTCCAATTATTCCCCTCGTTTTACCCTTTTGTAGGACTAATTCAGGTCCTTTCATCTTTATCTTCCTTGCCAATGTCTCAAATATAACTCTCATTTCAGCCTTTTAACAAGAAACTTTACGTTCATCAATTGGCGAGCTTTTAGCATTTGAAGCATCTTGGCAAATTAACAGAATACCTGTTAGTCAATAGTCAATGTATGAGGCTAACTCATAAGAGGGAGACAAAAATAATACAGTTGAATTCAGAAGAGGCTGTGGTACCAGGGATATCATTGCTGAGGTCAGCAATATCTCTGACTGAAAATAGAGAATACCAGAAGAACATTGATTTATGGTTGTTGTTTTTTTTTTTTTACTATGCAATGAGATTTGATTGTGTGGATCATAACAAACCATGGCTAACATTGAGAAGAATGGGAATCTCAGAACTCTTATTTTTATTCACATGCCTCTTTATTGGTTCTATCCCCCCTACTAGTTTATATACAAAACTCGGATACAAATTCGAACAAATTCTTTCAATTTCCCTCACCCCCCCCCATCAAATTGTACAACCCAATGATTAATATACCATCCCCCTGCACATCCACATCCACATCCCTCTGTTCTAGCCAAGGATTTGATTCTTAGAAAGTCCCATTCATCTATCTTATCCTCTCCTGTTAGTAGATTTTTCAGGATGCCTGAAAGACTGTTTATGCTGTGGATTAGGGCTTCTAGAGTTCTTCCAAGCTTTTCTTTAATGAAGTTTATAGTCCTTGGTTTTAGTCCCAGGTCCGTGATCCATTTTGAGTTGGTTTTTGAGTATGGAGTGAAGTGTGGATCTTGCTTGAGTTTTCTGCAGATAAGTTTTCAATTTTGCCAGCACAATTTGTCAAAAAGCCTGTCATTTCCCCACTTACTGATTTCACCTCCTTGTAAAAAATCAGTTGACCATAGGTAGATGGGCTGATTTCTGGATTCTCAATTCGATTCCATTGATCTATGTGTCTATCATTGTATCAGTATCAAGCTGTCTTGACCATCACGGCAGTGTAGTATATAGTGTCTTCTTAACTCTCTAGAGTAGAAACATCCACAGAAGAATTTTCTTTCTTGGGAGGAGGGAATGATGCAATTGTAAAGTGTAATGGCTTTAGAACACAATTTTTAAATTGTAACCATATGAGAATGATATCGTTGTTGTTAGGTGTTTATTCCTTGCTGTAGCTCACTCGGCCAAGGTAGTTAACATAGTGTGAGACTGAGGCTGAGGGCTGTGGATGAAACATTTCCATTTCCACTTGCTAGACACTCTGTAGTGACTGTGCTTCATTTCCCTTTTGAAATTAAATATGACCATGTGTAGGGGGAACTTGGTAGTGCTATGGTTAAGTGTTTGGTTACTGAAAGGCTACTGGTTCAAAGTCACCGACTGCTAGGTGGGCAAAAGATAAGATATTCTACTTCCATAAACATTAAAAAAAAAATCAAACCCCACTGCCATCAAGTTGATGTCAGGCATTGCCCGTCTTTATTTGAATTTTTGAAACCACAGTTTTCCCCCCAAGAAAACTCTAACCGTGCTGTTGCTTCGTGAAAAAAAGTAAACTAGGCATAGATAGGTTCCTCTGGCTAAGGCCTAGAAGGTCAGAGACTCCCCCATTTCTCTTTATTGAAGCTCTAATACTGATGTGCCTCGTGGTAAATGTTGATGTTGTTAGGTGCCATTGGTTCCGCTCTGACTCCCAGCTACTCTACGTATGACAGAAGTTCTGCCCTGTCCTGCACCATCCCCACAAGCTCTGCTGTACTTATGCTCACTGTTATAGATACTGTATCAATACGTCTCATTGAAGATCTTCCTCTCTTTCACTTTTACAATCACAGTGCCCTCAGGGGACTGGCCCTTTCTAATAACATTCCCCAAATATGAAAGATGAAGCTGCACCCTCATCACCTTTGAGGGGCACTCTGTCTGCTTTCCCCCCAGGACCCATTTGCTTGTTTTGTGTCAATCTATGGTATATTTGATATTCTTTGCCATTGCCACAATTCAAAGACATAGTTGACATAAAGATACTATCTGGAGTTTGAGGGTCGGGAAAAGAGCAGAAAGAAGAGATTAGAACAAAAACTTGAGTTATCTACAGTGATGCCTTCGAGAGATGGTGGGTTTGCTACCAGACCACTGCAATAAGGTAAATAGGAAATATAAGTAAGTCACACTTTTTTTTTTGTTTCTCACCTGTGCACAGCACATGTAAAAGTTATGTGTACCCTTTATTGTTTATTAAAGGAGTCCTGGTGATGTAATGAGTTGTGTGATGGGCTTTTAACAGAAAAGTTGGAGATTCAAATCCATCCCATTAAATACAGGTTTGGAAAGTTGATAAGAGGATCTCTTGCCTTGATGACAGTACTTTTTGGAGGATAAAGGAGGAATAGTCTACAAAACGTACAACAGAATATTGAAAAAAATATTAATGTGAGATTTACCAAAACATGGCTTGGGTACATGAAAAAAGCACATAACAATTGGGGGGGGGAAATGGTGCTTACTAAAAGCGAGGCTAAAACATTTCACTGCCACTGAGTCCGTTTCTACTCATAGTGAACTGTCACTGAGTCTCAAGGCTGTGAGTCTTAATGGGAGGACATGGCCATCTTTCTTCCAAGGAGCAACTGGGAGATTTGAACCATTAGTTTGCAACATAACAAGCTACAGACTACACCACCAGAGCTCCTATAGTAAGGCAAAACACATGAAACAAGACATGCCTGTTCTCTGTCCACTTCATAATTTCTGCCTCGTTCAAAATAACAAACCCAACAAGGCAAATCCTATTTGAAAGAGCAGTGTAAATAGCTGCAGGTACATTCTCGTGGGATGGAAGCCAGGCTTAACGGAAGTAATTTGAGCATGTATGGTTCTTAGAACAAAATTGGTTTACAGTTAACCTGCAGTAATCATGTTAGCTATTAATAGTTTGAATAATTTTTAAAAGTAGCATTTCTCTTCATACTCCACATTGGAGTCAGCTAACACTAAAGTCTTTGAACTGAGGTTTGCTGTGCTTTACGGAGGCGCCCCCATAGCTTGATGTTTAAGCACTCAGCTGTTAACTGAAATGCTAGCAGTTCAAGCCTACCCAGGAGCTTCTTGGATTAACAGCACAGTGATTCGTTCCTGTAAAGATCACAGTGTAGGAGAACCTATGGGGCAATTCTGTTCTATCACATGAGGATATTTTGAGCTGAGATTGACCTAACTACACCAGCTGCTCTGCCAGAAAATGGTGGACATTTGCCTCCTGTACAGTCTATTGCCTCTGAAAACTCACTAGAGGGTCGATGACAACTCGATGGTATGCAGCAACTACAATAAGGCTTGGCACTCTACTTCCGAAAATGGTCTTACAGAAACCCTATGGATCACAACAGCCAGATCTTGACCTAATTATGGGGAGAGTATGGAACTAAGCAGTGTTTTAGTCTGTTGTGCATGAGGGCACCATGAGTCTGCATCAGTTAGATAGCCTATAGGGAGTTGCACTATTAACCTAAAGGCAGTCTCAAGCCACCAGCTTCTTCTTGGGAGAAAGATGAACAGTCACCTCCCATACAATTTTCAGCCTTGGAAACCCCAAGGAGAGCCAACTAGCAGTCACTTCTGTATCATTGGCAATGAGTTGGAGTTGAAGATAGCATCTAGTGACAGTGACAAGACTCCAGTGTATTTCTTTGGTATTCCAGGGTGGAGACCTCCAAGTCCTTAAGGATGACGAAGGACAGTGGAGTGGGCAGGATTCAAAGCTGGTGCCTACTCCAACCTCAGCAACTCTGCCTTACTGACTCAACATATTAATTTCCATCCAGGATTTGTTTGAGGAAAGAGTTCTGTTGCTAAAGCCAATTTTGGAAACAATTCAAATAATATACTGTAGGGAGATCTTTCAACAGCAAGTGTGAAAACCCTAGGCTTTTGGTAATTTCATTTAAAAATAAATAGTGCCCCAGAATTCTGATGAACTAAAGTTTTAATGTGACATCTCCCCCTCCCCCATGGAAGCCATTTTATTTTCTTAATTTCAGTGAACATTTACAGAGATTTTGGATTCATTCATTGTTGCACTTTTTTCCCCGCCCACCCCACCCCCAAGCTTGGTATTCTCTTTGAAAAGTAAAAGAAAAATTCCTTCATTGGTATACAATCCCCCATACCTCCCCACCCCCACCCTGAGTATACTCCACTCTGCAACCTTCATTCCGGACTCTTATGATAATCACAATGCCCTAAAATGTATTGCTTTTAAACTGTTCTCGCCCTCATAGGTTTCAATGCCAGTATACATAATTCATCCCATTTTTCTCATTCTTCTTTTTGGTTTTTTCCCATTTTTATTAATTTTAATAAGCATTTACAGAGATTTTGGATTTCCATTCATTCATTGCTGCACTAAAATTAATTGTTTCCCTCACCAGACTATGGATTTGTACATGTCTTAGTCTGAGTTCTGTAGAGAAATGACACCAGTGAAGCTTACATGTAAATATTTATTTAATGGAAATAGTCTGTGTATTTGTGGAGGCTGACGAGGCTCAGGTCTGTGGGTCAGACTTCAGAGGAGAGGTGTTTGGAGCGGCAATTAAGTCCAAGGCAGGATAGCCGACTTCAGAGACTGATGAGGCCAAGTTCAACAGGGAAGGCCACATACTACAGACTTAGGAATCCAAAGTTGACAAGTATGGCAGATCTAAACCACTGGTTTATATCCAGAGGTAGTGAGCCAGATGCAGGAGTAGGCAAAGGGTTCACTAATTTTCCCAGAAATTTCATACATATATATTTAGTGCATACATATTTATTCAGGGAATTGATCCTGCATCAGACCAAGCTTCCTCTAATCCTGACTCAATATTATAGAAGTTAGGATTTGTGACACTCAGGATAGTACATTATACTGAAAATCATGACCTGGTTGACATATTAACCATCACATAACACAGGAGCTTTGTTAAGTTAGAATGTAATGAAATGTTTCTTAAAGCTCCCAGAATGTCCTCTGTGGCTCATGAATTCATGACCATGAAGGACGCCCTACTTACTAGTGTGTTTGGACTTAAGGTAAAAAATCAACTATGAAAAAAGGTCACTGAATGTCTTCCCTTTTTTTGTGGGCCCATCAGTGTGATATATGTGATATCAATAAGTAGCATTAGCTCAGTCTGGGTTTGATAGAAACTGGTAAAACACCTAAGTATATGATCCTTTGCCCTCCCACCCTTCAAGTCTGAAATGGAAATTACCCCCATGACTCAACTCCAGGCAAACAGTCAACAACCTCAGGGGTAAACAGTGAAGTGACCTCAGGGAGGTACAAACTCTCTGGAACATTCAGCTGTGCAAGATCAAGGGGAGCAGGATTTGCCCAAGAAAAAAAGCAGGAAGGGATGGGAAATAAGGATCAATGTAAAGAGGAAGCCTGGAGAAGAAGTAGAAGGAAGGGGGGATTGCCAGCAATGTCACAAAACAAAATGTGTGCGAATCGTTAAGTGCAAAACCAGTTTCTTCTGCAAACATTTACCCAAGTCACCGGCAAAGGCGGCAGAAGGTTCCATGATTCCTGATATGCCTTTATGATGGAGGGGAAAAAAAGAAAGAAAAGTGAAACTTCTCAAGCACTTATTTATGATTCAGAGGTAGAACAAGAGGTGTCACTTAGCTGGAGATCTTCAAGAAGTGGAACTTTTCAAAGATTAATTTGAGTGTTTCACAATGTTGTCTAGACTGATGAACTCACTCAGCATGTTGTCTAGATTGACGAACTCACTCAGAACTGAAGAGCAGATTCAAGCCTTGAGTTGCAATACTTAAGGATGTAGTGGGCAGAATGTTGAGTCACGTAGGAAGCATCAAAAGAAGATTGAAGGAGTATACACAGTCATTATACCAAAAGAAATAGGTTGGCATAGAAGAATATAATGACAAAACAAATGATCAAGAGCCAATGGTGATGAAGGAGGAGTTCAAACTTTTCTGAAGGAATTAGCAAAAAACAAGGCCCCAGAAATTGATGGCATAGAAATTGACATATTTCAAGAAACAGATGCTTCTCTGGATGTACTCACCAAGTTGTGCCAAGAAATCTGGAGGACAAACACCTGGCCAACTGACAGGAAGAGATCCCTATTTGTTCCCATTCCAAAAAAAGTGACCCGGCAGAGTGTGGAAATTATCAAATAATATCAATATCACATGCAAGTAAGATTCTTCTGAAAATTATTAAAAAATGACTGGAACAGCACATTAACAGATCTGTCAGATATGCAGGCTGGGTTTGGAAGAGGCCATGGTATTCGGGTTATTATAGCTAATGTCAGGTGGATCTTGGCTGAAAGCAGAGAGTACCAGAGGACTGTCTATCTGTGTTTCATTGACTGTGCAAAGTCATTTGACTGTGTGGGTCATAACAAACTGGCTAACTCTGAGAAGAATGGGAATCCCAGAACGCTTGATTATGCTTGTGAGAAACCTATACTTGGACCAGGAGGTAGTCATCAGAACAGAGCAAGGAAACACTGCATGGTTCACAATCAGGTAAGGGGTACGCTAGAGATGCATCCTATCTCCATACCTTTCCCATTTATATGAGGAACAGATACTCTTGGAGGCTGGGCTCTATGAGGAGGAATGTGGCATCAGAATTGGAGGAAGACTCATCAGCAACTTGCATTATGCAGATGGCACAAACTTGCTTGCTGAAATGTAAGGGGACCTGAGGAATTTGCTGCAGAAGGTCAAGGATTGCAGTATTCAATATGGATTGGAAGAATCTGTTCTCAAAATCAATGTGTTTGAATTATGTAAATAAACTAGTATTAAAAAAAACCCCAAAAGAATACAAATATTCTCACCACTAAGCCAATTGGCAATATCATGATAGATGATTGAAGAGATTGAGAATATTAATGGCTTCAGCTTGCTTGGCTCCACTATCAACACTCTTGGTACCAGCAGCCAGGAAATAAAAAAGATTAATGACATTGGGAAAAATCTGCTGTCAAGGACTGCTCCAGAGTACTTACGAGCAATGATGTCAGCCTAGAGACTAAGGTGCACCTGGATCCAGACCATGGTCTTTACAGTTACTTGCACCTCATCCAGGCCATGATCTTTACAATTACTTGCTATGCATCAGAGAGCTAGACAATAACTAAGGATGACAGAAGAAGAATTGATGCCTTTTTGTGGTACTAGAGAAGTGTATTGAATATACATACCTGGCCAATTGATAAGAAGAGATCCATATCTTTGCTAGAACAAAGAAGTTCATCTTGGAGAGGGTGAAATCAGGCTGCTTTTTGGAGGAGGCAAGGATTTTGATGCTTTGTCTGATAATACTTTGGGCCTATTTCAAGGAGGGACTACTCTTTGGAGAGGAACATCATGCTTGGAACGGTGGAGAGGCAGTGCAGGAGAGGAAGCCCCTGGGTGAGATGGATTGACTCAGTGACTGGGGGAATGGGGGTAGGTGTATCAGAGACAATAAGGTTGACTCAAGGTAGAGCAGGGATCAGAACTGTTGTACATACAAGCACTATGAGTCACAAGAGACTCAACAACACATAACAACAACAAAAACAACAACAGTAGCAACAAAGTGTATATGTGTTGAGGGTGGTAAGCATGTGTAGTGGGGAATGGGATTCTTCTTTATTCTCTTGGCTGGAATGGCTCTCCTTCCAGAACTTTCTAATAAGACCAGTGTTTTTTAGAAACCCCCTTTAGGTCAATACAGGTCCACAAGACTCTAGCTGACTTAGGACCACAACCAGCATATGACCCTGGTGCAGGACAGTGCAAGCTGGGCTCTCCTAGGTTAAAAATGCATGATGGGAACAAAAGATATGATTGATGACAGAAAATATCTCATCCCTTCGCTAATATACCTCTTTTCTATTGGTCATTAATATTACCATTTAATAGTTGAAGTAACAGAGGAGATCATTTTACTTTGTTTTGTTAATACTGTACAACCATTAAGAGCACATTACCGTTTAAATTATTTCCAATACTATAACCTTTGCCCTTTGAAAATGGCCTGTACCACGTGTTGGATACATTCCCAGGGGTAGGCCTTGGGTGCTGTACCTTCTGTGTGAGTATATCCTGCCTTTGTGAATCTTCTAGCCTGAGATTTTGGGTGGAACCAGAGCTGAGAAGCCTTGTCCCCCTAACCCACCGCCACTCAATTTCTTCTAGCTCATTGTGACTCTCCATTGGATTCTCAAGGCTGTCACTTTTAACAAGATCTGCCACTAATTTTATGATAGTTTATCTTTACTTAGGGCTTATGCCTTATTCCCTGGGAAAAAGGTTGTTAACTCACTACTTAAAACTTTTTTTTTTTTTAACAAGAGCAGACTATCTCATCTTTCTCCCTTAAAATGCCCGGTAAATTTGAACTGCTGCCTTTTCATTTAACTGTCCAGCGTATGGCACAGTATGCCACTAGGGTTCCTTTGTCTCCCTAAAGGGAGGTTTGAAGGGATAAGTTGCAAGTTCCTCTCTTTCATGCTGAGTTTGGTGCATTCATTTCTTGAAACTTAAAGTTGGACGTTTCTTGAGGCGTCAGGATAGGAGCATTCAATTGCAGCAGGGATTGTACCTGGGAATGTTTATCAGGGTCACCTTCCCCTTCCATGTTGATCTCAGCTGGTGTGTTTTGCGTCCTGGGGGAAGAAATGGTAATCCGCATTCTCCAGATCCCAGTTATCATCTCTGCGAGGCAGCGGCAATGGCAAGCTGTCCTGCCAGTTCCACCATGCCCTCCCATTTCAGGACCCGGTGCTTGAAACTGAAGTGCTTCCTCAGAGCTTAAAAGGGTATATGGAAGGGCCCCAGTGTCGTGCATTTTCTCTTTTGCAGGGATTCTAGGAGGGGAGAAGCTCATCCTGGAGATACATTTGCATTCACCACCTGGCCCACATCCAGTAGTGTCCTTTCCTTTGATCTGCCCTCTCCAGACATCTTCCTTAGGGATGCTGGCCTTAGTCTGAGGACTGAGTGCCCAGTGTGGGGAGCAGCAACAGCAATACCTTCACCTTGAAGATTGTTTGGAATGCAAAATTTCAGGCCCCAACTAAACCAGAAATGCAAAAGGTGATTTCCGGTAAGCAGTGTACTGTTCTTCTGGAGGATCCTTACGCATGTCAAAATTTGGACTACGTTGAGAAGACTCAAGACCATGCTGACCCAGGAGTACTAGAGAACAAGATGTCTTTGAGAGCTATTGCAAAACCAGCAAAAAGGAATGAACGGAACTTAAAGCATCTGAAGCTTTTCTGTGTTGTTGTTAGGTCCTGTCAAGTGGATTCTGACTCATAGCAACTCCATGTAACAGAGTAAAACTGCCCTGTAGGGTTTCTTCCTGGGCTGAAATCTTTGCAGAAGCAGATGGCTAGGTCTATTCTCCATGAAACTGTTGAGTGGATTTAAACTAGAGCCTTTTGGTGGTAGTAGTGTGTGCTTCACCATTGTACCATTAGGGCCCCTTGAAGCTTGTATATACACGGCCACAAATCACACATTACATTATTGTGATATAAGTTATAAAAGAATAACTCTTGGCCCTCTCCTACCTGCATCTTTTAACATTTGGTAACATTCTTCCTTTGAGAAGCTCCTATTGCCATTTTAACTCCTTTGCAAATGAATGAAAATAAATAAAACTATAGCAGGGAGAGAATGGTTAGAAGGGAAACTTGATTTGGTGTTTTGTTGTTCTTTAACCCTACTTTTCTCCATAGACATTGACTTTAATGAAAACTTTCTATTTCATGACAAATCAGAAAATATGATCCTTTTCAGGATTGTTTTTGTTCTCTTTTCCCCCTCACAATGGAATTTAGGGGCATTAGAGGAGTAATGATGTCAGTAATGTTGTCAATTTAAAGACTAAGGTGTGTCTGATTCAGGCCGTAGTCTTTTCCAATTACTTACTCTGTATCTGAGAACTGTATAGTAAGTAAGAATGACAGAAGAACTGATGTCTTTTAGCTGTGGTGTTGGAGAAAATCACTGAACATCCCAGGGACGGCCAAAAGAACAAATGTCTTGGAGAGGATGCTTTTTGGAGGTAAGGATGATGAGGTTTTGCCTCACATACTTTGGACATGTTGCTAGGAGCGGCTAATCCTTGGAGAGGGACGTGATGCCAGGAAGAGTGGAGGGTCGGCGAAGGAGAGGAAGACCCCTTGACCAGGTGGATTGACATGGTGGCTGCAGTAATAATTTTTTGTGTGTCAGGAAGTGTGAGGATGGCACAGGATAAAACAGGGTCCAGATGTTTTGTTCATAGGGTCTCACCTGGTGGCACCTAACAACAATATATTCCTGATCAGTGGCTATTTCAAAGCTTTACCTAGCTTTTATATTTCCATGTATCTTAGAACTATTATAAGATGTTACTATATTTAACATCTGCTAAGATTCTGCTAAGAGAGTTGGACAATAATTAAGGATGACAGAGGAAGAATAGATAACTTCAAGTTGTGGTGCTGGAAAAGAGTCTTGAACATACCATGGATTGACAAGAAAATAAATAGATCTGTCTCGGAGAGGGTGAAACCAAGTCTCTTCTTGGAGGCTAGGATTTTGAAGCTCTGCCTCGCTTACTTTGGGCACGTGGCCACGTGGTCCTTAGAGGACATTATGCTCGGAAGGGTAGGTGGACAGTGAAGGAGAGAAAGACGCCAGGTGAGATGGATTGATGCAGTAACTGGGGCCCTGGGGGTTGGTGTGTCGGAATTAGTGAGACTGGCTCAGGACAGGGAAGGGTTCAGACTTAGGGTCACTGTGCATTGCCGGCGGCTCAACAGCACATAACAACAATAACATACTATGACAGGTTTGGAAGCAGAATAACCTGAATAACATGCCCCTGGAAACTCTGTGAACTTTGATGAATGGTGATAGTTGTAGAGGGGCTTCAGGCTTTTAGTTCATAGGGTCATTATGAGTCATGCTCAACTCGAAGGCAATCAACAACATATTTGTAGAAAATTGGCTAATGAGAAAAGGTGATGAGAAATGTCCAGGATTCTAAGTGGTTATCACAGAAGTGTTTGGTCCTAAAAGTGTAACTAACTCTCTGCCCAGTCATCAGATTAACCGTTTGGTCTTTATGAGTTGAGATTGACTCAGTGTCAATTCACAATATGAAGGCTAACCAAATTGAAGTGACAAAAATGGCTTTTGATATAAAAATAACTCTAACTTATTGCTGTTGAGTCAGAACTGATGCCTAACTGACCCTCCCATGGGTTTGCAGAGAATGTAAATTGCATGAGAGGAGACTGACCATCTCTCTCCTTTGGTACCTTGCCCTTAGGTTGGAAGCA
>NW_006399865.1:4256127-4257242 GCF_000299155.1 Elephantulus edwardii
ATTCCATTCATTCATTGTTGCACCCTTCTCCCCGCCCCCACCTCTCCTCTCCCCCCCCCATTTGCTCCTCTCCTTGAAAAGCAAAAGAAAAACTCCCTCATTGGTACACAATCCGCCCCCCCCGCACCTCCTCAAACCCCACCCCCTATCCCCAAATATAATCCACTCTGCAACCCTCATTGCATACTCCTATGATAAAAATAATGCCCCAAAATATAATACTTTTAGACTATTTTTTTAATTCGTCGTCGTTCCATGCAGTTGGGTCATGTGTAATTCGTAGTGACCCTCTGAACAAGTAACCTTCTCCTAACTTCTGCCATTCTCATGATCTCTGGTATGCTCGAGCCCCTTGTTACCGTCATTGTGTCATCCCATCTTGTGGGGGCCAGATCCCAAAGCAAAATAAAACCCATTACCATTGGGTCAGTGCCTTGTCACAGTGACCCTCCATTGAATTTCTGAGGCTGTAAATCTTCATGGGAGAAGACTGCCCATCATTCTACCTTGGAGCACTGTAGGCTACAAACTGCACCATCAGGGCTCCTTAATTTAGCATTAAATGCGTCATTTCTGAAAAGTACTTTGAGTGTGTAGAACTAGTTAAAGTTGGCTCAAACAGTTACAATTGGAAATGTACTACACATTCCCCCCCCCCGGTTAATTTTATATCTACATATGTGACATTGGTGAACAAAGAAATGCCAGGAAGTCATGAATTACACAGTAATGTGAGGACAGTGTGGCTAAGAAGGTGTTCACAGGTTGTCCCATTATCACCTCCTAAAAATAATCATCATGGCAGAAGTGCTTTTTTATGTATGAAAGCTTGGTAATTAGAACAGAGCAACTAAGAACAAAGGAATCTGTATGTGAAGATGAGCAAGGAGATTAAAATAAAACACCACAAACCCCCAAAACAAACAACCAATATCAATACATTTTTCAGTAGTATGTTCCACTCTATAAAATAGCACACACCCGTCTTAATATCATCCAGTCGTCTTGCCATAGTAGCCTTCAGTTTTGCACTGCTACTCCCTATCATTTTATCCATTTTCATACAATCATAAATTGACTATTTTGCTATTGTTAGGATTCTAGATCACAGTCAA
>NW_006399865.1:4259242-4259916 GCF_000299155.1 Elephantulus edwardii
AAAAAAAAAATTGAATAGTTACTTGTATTTATAGAATACAATGTATATGGACTTTATCCTATCATTGATAGCAGTACATTTCAGGACAGATCTTTTTGACAAAATGTCCTTTAATCTGTCATTACCAGAACTTTGTTGTCATTGTGTACTGGAGAGTCGAAACTGACCCATAGCTGACCCTCCAGTGAGTTTCCAGAGGCAATTAATCACATGGGAGGAGATTGCCTTTCCTTTTCCCTCAGGGCAGCTGGTGGCCTTGAACCATGTACCTTTGGGATTACAGCGCAGCTTCTTGCCAGTAGGCCATCAGAGCTCCCTATTCACAGACCACAAAATTGTCTTGTTCAAAATGGCAAACTGCAGTCCACTTCAGCTTACTAATACAGAGTTTTGCTGCTCTAGTGGATGAGGAGTTGCACTGCCATCTCGAAGGCAGGAGATACGAATCTCCCAGATGCTCAGTGGGAGAACGATGGACAGTCTCCCTGTGATTTACAGCCTCTGAAAACCGACTGGAGGGTCAACTATGACTCAGTTCCAACCCCAAAGCGCATAACAGTGTCTAGACTATTGTTCTTTATGTATTCCATTTACTTTTTAACAACTTCTAATATTCCTAGATTCATACCTGACATAGTCCACTTTCCAGTAGGTGTTTGCAATTGTTTCTCCTT
>NW_006399865.1:4260016-4267373 GCF_000299155.1 Elephantulus edwardii
AGTTTTGCACTGCTACTCCCTATCATTTTATCCATTTTCATACAATCATAAATTGACTATTTTGCTATTGTTAGGATTCTAGATCACAGTCAATCCTATGGGACAGGTTAGAACTACTTCACAGTGTGTCTTGGGAGCACTTCCCTAGCCCTTTTCCACTATAGAGAGACTGGGCAGGTTTGAACTTTGATCAGTGAAAGAGAGAAAGACTGTCAATAAGGTGGCTTGACAAAGTGACTGTAACAATGGGTTTGAGCATTGTGTAGATTATGAGGATGGCACAGATTAGGGCAAGGGTCAGATCTGTTTTTCTTAAGAATCACTCTGAGTCACTGTGAAAGCACTCAACAACAACAATACTAACACTGGCAGCCCTGGTGGCCACAGTATGTAATGTGTCAGGCTGCTAGCCTCTGAAACCTGATGGAGGGTCACTGTGTATTGGCATCAATTCACAGCAGGGAGCTTTGAGTTTGTATATAAAATCCAAGAAAATTCAGTGCCATCTAGTTGATTGGGACTGATGACCATCCTCCATTGGGTTTCTGAGGCTGTAAATATTTTTTTTGTAAATATTTTTTTATTAATTACATTTTTACTGTATATTGATTTGCTTACAAAGTTCAGGTATATTTTGTTTGACACTATTTTTCATTCACATCATGTTTCATATAATCATTCCCATGCGTTATGTTTTATAAAATTAATCACCATTGGACCTTGCCCATAATTACCCTGTCTTTCCAGATCCCCATTGGATCTTTTTAATTTCCTTTATCCACACCTCCCTCCAACCAACAAATTATACAGCCTTATGATTTGCCCCTGCCCTCCTCCTCTGCTCCCACCCTTCCACCACCCTGGACCCTCATACACATTTTATTAGTTATGTTTCTATTTCTACAATAATTGTCTTATATACTATTTGTCCTTATGATACTGGATTCACTCAGCATAATACTCTTCAGTCCCTTCCAAGCTATATAGTAATCTTTTAAAATCATTGCTCCTGAGTGCTGCACAGTATTCCATCATGTGATTGCACCACAATTTCTCAAGCCATTCAATTGTGGTTGGTTGAACGTTTGGGCTGTTCCATGTTCTTGTGATGATGAATAACACTGCTATGAACATTGGTGTACAAATCTCCATTTGTGTCTCAGTTCTAATTTTCTCAGGATATATCCTTCCCAGTGGATGAGCCATATGGAATTCCTAGAGCTCTGGTGGCCTAATGGCAGCAAGTTGAGCTACAATTCCAAAAGCATATGGTTCAAATCCACCAGCTCCTCCACAGGAGAAGGATGGGCATTCTTCTTCCATTACTTCAGATTACTGCCTCTGAAAATCCACTGGAGGGTGAGCTTTTGGTAGATTCTGACCCTATGGTACACAACAACAACAAAATGGAATTTCTATGTTCAGCTTTTTGAGGAAATACCAAACTTCCTTCCAGAGTGGTTGTACCATTATACAATTTCGCCAATAGTGTATGAGAGTTCCTATCTTTCCACATCCTCTCCAACATTTACTGCTTGCTGTCCTGTTAAACTTTGCCACTGCTGCTGGGCTGAGGTGGTATCTCATTGTGGTTTTGATTTGCATCTCTCTCATTGCCATTGATTTTTAGCATTTCTTCATATGTCTGTTGGTCATCCGAATGTCTTCCTTTCCGAAAGTCTTTCCATGTCTTATGTCCATTTTGAAATTGGGTTATCAGTCTTTCTCTTGTGACAGCCCTGTAGGATTCTGTAAACTTTTGTTTTGAGATTCTTGTCTGAGATGGTATTGCCAAGTGTGGGGGGTTTTTTTTTTGGTGTTTTTTTTTAAGAAGTCAGTAGATTTTCTTTTCACCTGGTTGGTAAAATTTTTGAGGCACACAGGGATTTAATCTTTAGAAGGTCCATCATCAATGTTATCCTTTCCTGGTTGTATATTTCTGGCAGTATTTGTCAGTGTCTTTATACCATGGGCTAGGCTTTCTAGGCATGATCCCAATTTGTCTCTGATGATCTTTATGGTTTGGGGCATTACTGCTAGGTCTGTGATCCACCTTGTGTTGATTTTTGTGTATGGAGAGAGGTATGCATTCTGCTTCAGCTTTCTGTAGGTATTAGTCCAGTTTTGCCAGCACCATTTGCTGAAGAAGTTGTCGCTTCCCCATTTGATAGGTTTCATTTTCTTGTCGAATATCAGTTTACCATAGAAAGATGGATTAATTTCTGGGTTCTTGATTCTGTTCCATTGGTGTATGTACCTGTCATTGTACCAGTACTATGCTGTTTTGGTAATTACAGCTCTGGAGTAGGTTTTGAGATCAGGGAGTGCTGTGCCTCCTACATCATTCTTATTTTTCAGAAGTGCTTTGCTTGTTCGAGGTCTCTTTACTCTCCAAATAAACTTGCCAATTGCCTTTTCTATCTCTTAGAAAAATGAATTTGGTATCTGTGTTGGGGTTGTATGTGGATTGCTTTTGGTAAGATTGTCATTTTCACTGTATTGAGTCTTCCTATCTATGCACTAGGAGCAGTTTTTTCATTTATTTAGATCTTTTATTCTTGTAAAAGTGTTATGTAGTTTTCTTTGTAAAGGTCTTTTGTGTCTGTAGTTAGGTTTATTATTAGGTATCTCAGTTTGTGGTTGTCTGTTGTAAATGGTATTGTGTTCTGGTTTCCTTCTCTGAATTCTCTTTGTTACTATAGTGGAATTTCACTACTTATGTATGTTGATCTTGTATCTTGGCACTCTACTATATTGGTCTACTAGCTTTTACAGGTTTTGTTGTTGTTGAGTCCTTGGATTTTCTGTGTACACTATCGTATCATCTGCATATAACAACAGTTTTGCCATCTATTTGCCAATCTTTTTTAAAATGTTTTTAAATTTATTTTATTAATTTTTGTGAGTGTACTGTCAAATCAGATCAGACTGGTATAGGAGGAGACTGCCCCTCCTTCTCCAGCAGAGCATCTGGTGGATTTGAACAGAGTACCTTTGGGATTGCAGTGCAGCTTCTTGCCACTGGGCCACAAGAGCTCCCTTATTTGCCGCCAATCTGTATGCCTCTTTCCCTCTCTTTTGCTGTATTGCCCTAGGAAATACTTCTAATACAATATTGAGCAGGAATGGTGACAGTGGGCATCCTTGTCTGGTCCCTGTTCATAAGGAGAATGTTTTTAGGGTTTTTTCCTCCCGTTGAATTTTTCATATTTCAATATGAATGCCATTTCATATTGGATTTTGGTTTTGCACATATACTTTTCACTATGTTGAGGAAATTCTGAGGCTATAAATCTTTATTGGAGAAGACTATCTATCTTTCTCCCTTGAAGGGCTTGGTGGATTTGAACTGCCAACCTTTCAGTTAACAGCCCAATATGTAATGCATTAGGCCACTAGAGTACCTTGAACCACACTTCACTGTAGTACATATACACGTCACTGAAATTATTCCTGAACTTATTAGTATTTTTTGGAGTTTTTTAGCAGAGTATGAAAATCTTGCCACCAGAGAGGAGACACAATTCTTTCAAAACAATAAATAATACTATAACAAGTATTTGAAACCATTTACTAAGAATCAGTCAAGTATTGTTCTGAACCATGCATTTAATTAATTGTATTTAATTTAAATCTAACAATATAAAAAAAAGGCATGATTCTGTATTACATATGGCAAAATTGAGTTTCCACAAGATTAGAAGTCCTAAGATACATGGAGAAAAGAATAATTACTTTTTTAAAACATGCTACCATGCATCAAAATCTTTATTAACAATTTGAACAGATTCACCTCTTACTGAAACTGGTAATTTCTAAATTTAAATCAAGATCAAAGGTTATAGTGCAGAGTAATGTCATCATTGGGCACTTTGAATACAAGATTGAAGAATAATTAACAGCCATCCCTCAAACAAAGGACAAGGTGCAGAGTTGACTCTGGATGTTGTAGTCAGAAAGAGAGTGACCATCTTCCAGTTGCTTGCCTGCAAAGATTAATCTCTACAAGAATAATTCCTTTTGTGCCCTTATTTCTGAAAGATCAGGAAGGAGTCATGGGAGGGGTGAAGGTAGAACTAGTTTTTCCATTTCACCCATCTGAGTCCCCAGTGACTTTGCATTTTAGGCTCTGCTTTGCCAAGTTGTGGAATCACTTCCAACCCCAGCAGGTGGTGTGTTAATGGGTTTACACCCTATGGAATATGACCATTAGAATCCAGTTCTAGTTGTCATCAAATTGGTTCTGACTTACTACCACCCATGTATGCCAGAGTAGAACTGTGCTCCATAGAGTTTTCAGTGGTTGACTTTTCAGAAATAGATCTTCAGGGGATGAACCTCTGGATAGACTTGAACCTTCCACTCTCTATTAGCAGCTAAGAGAATTAACCATTTATATAACCCAGAGACCCTCTAGGATTCTTACTGCCTACCATATTATCAATCACTGGTTATTGTTGTTAGGTGCTGTAGCATCAATTTCAATTCATAGTGGCCCTATGAACAAAATAAACCTTGCCCTGCCCTGTACCATTCTAATAATCTCCACCTTACTCAAGCCTAGTGTTGTCAATCCTTTCCTCTCTTTCATTAATCTTCTAATTTTCCAAGCATAATGCCTTTTTTACAAAGAGTGATGCCCCCTGACAATATACCTGAAGTACATGAGATGAAGTTCCAACATTCTGCTTCTAAGGAGCATCCTGGTTGCACTTCCTCCAAGATGAATTTATTTTTTCTTTTGACAGTCCATGATATATTCAGTACCCTTCAAAAGCACAATTCAAAAGCATTAGCTCTTCCTTATTCGCTGTCCAACTTTCACATGCATAAGAAGCAATTGAAAATATGGCTTAGGTCAGATGCACCTTAATCTTTTAACTGACTTCCTTGTTCTCAAGTAGTTTAAAGAGATCCTGGATAGCAGGTTTTCTCATAACAACATGCCTTTTGATTTCTTTACTGCTGCTACCACAAGTATTGAATGTGGACCCAAGTATAAAAGGAAATCTTTGACAACTTCAATTTTTCTCCATTTCTTGTAATGTCGCCTATTGGTCCACTGGTGGAAATTTTTGTGTTCTTGATAATGAGCTGTAATCTATTTGGAAGGCTGTAATCTTCGATCTTCTTCATTAAATGCTTCAAACAAAGTTGTGTCATTTGCATAATGTAGTAGTGTCCACCAAGCCAGAGCGTTCAGCAATCCCATTAAGCTGTCTTCGTTAATAGAACTTGGTGTCCTGCTCTATTCAGTCTTCTTTGAAGTACTTCTTTTCTATGCTGGGACTGTTAGGATGCCTTGATGCAGTATTCTGTCTATTTTTTGCTTTCCAAAAGGTGATGTTATAATATAGTCAACTGAAGATGTAGGTGAGCTTTGAAGAGGGGAGGGCTGCTTTAGAGAACACTGGTAAATCAAATATCATGTAAAGGTAAGCCTATAATATTTTAAATGTAGTAATAGGAGGAGCCACAGTTCACTGTTAGTATACCGTCAGTTTAATTAACCTTTAGTGGAAATCATTGGTGGTAAAATACCATGATAAATTTATGCACCTTTTGACATATGCACAAGAGTAAACTGGCTCTTCATTGCTTGTGGGCAATTCCACTTTGTATCAGTATGCTTCCTTTAGTGTGGAAAATTCTTTGCACCAGTATTTTGTCCAGATTTTGAATAACATCTTTGTTCTTTTGCCTTTTCATCTTTGGCCTTTCAGAAAATAAGCTCAGGATATTTTAAGAGTATTAGGATATTTTCTTCCAAGATAAATTTAGAGAATTGTCATTGAGGTTGGCAGACTGGCTATTGACATATGTTCAAAAGTCTGGCCTTCAGATTTGTAGTTTTGTAATTCAGAATTTTTCTGGTGACCAGAGTCAAGCATGAGGAAATGCAACCATTTGTTTACAGTGAGAAGTCTCATTTTAAATATTTGAATACTCTGATTTGGATATTACATTTTCTCCTTTATAGAAAATATGCAGATATTTTTATTTTTTGTTTTGTATTTTGTGTGTTGAATTGTGTGTTTTCAAGGGGAAAAAGAACAAGAAAGTGCCAGATGAACCTATTGGTGGGTATCACCAAACTGTTGTGTGAGGACTCTATCTTCTGCCCCCTCTCAACTATCTCCCACTGTGGTTGTTGTTGTTGTTATGGGCCATCGAATCACCTGTGACCCATAGTGAGCCTGTGTATATCACCTCTGAACCCTGCCCTGTCCTGAGCCAGTCTCACTAATTTGACTCACCAACCTCCATTGTCCTGGTTACTGTATCAATCCACCTCATGGAGGGCCTTCCTCTTCTGTGCTGTCCATCCACCTTTCCAAGCCTGATATCCTTCTCCAAGGACTGGTCTCTCCTTTTTTTGTTAGATGTCATGAAATTGACTAAGACTTACCATGACCCTATGAACAACAGATCTGAACTTAGCCCTAGCCTGCCTCGTCATCACAATCTCTGTCTTGCTCAAGCCTCCTGTTGTAGTCACTTGTGAGTGAGTCCATCTTGTTGAGGGAACTTCCTCTTTCGCCCCCCCCCACTCTTCTTTTCCGGGGAGCTTTGGTGGCCTGTGGGTAAGAAGTAGTGCTGTCAATTCAAAGACAGACAGTTCAAATCTACTACCTGTATCATAGGAAAAAGGTAGGCAGTCTCTACCCATGTGAGGTACAGCTTCTGAAAACCTACTAGAGGGTCAGCTAGGAGTTGCCTCTGACTTGACAGCAGTGAGTTATTTTGAGTCTCGCTTTCTCAGCTTGTCTTTTTCCAAGGACTGGCTCCACCTTACAACATGCTGAATGTATGCATGAGGCAACATCCTCATCCCTGTCTCTGAGGAGCACTCTGTTTTCACTTCCTCCAAGACTGATCTGTTTGTTCTTTGGCAGTCCATGGGATAGTCAATACTCTTTACCACCCCCAAATTCAAAGGCATCAACTTTGATCTCCCAGAAGATCCATTTAATATCAACAATTTCTGACTTGGATTCAGACAGAATTAACACATAAAAGAATTTATGTAACTCCTTAATTAAATGTGGAACCTTGCGAGGTGCAATAGCCAGTTCAAAGTAGCATTAAAGAACCACTAATACATATGCCAACACTCTTTCTTTGTTTCTAATTCTTACATTCCAGTCATTCGACAACTCATTGCCGTTATGTCTGAAGCAACTCATAGCTAACTCTTCAGTGGGTTTTTAAAGCCTGTAAGTTGCCCAGCATGAGATTGCCCATCTTTCTCCTGAGGAGCACCGGATGGATTTGAACTCCCTAATTTTGCATCCGTTCCGGCAGAAAGGTCAAACAGAGGCTGGGATCTGACTGGCTGGAGTTGGGCGTCTCACAC
>NW_006399865.1:4271947-4307511 GCF_000299155.1 Elephantulus edwardii
TGACTGGGATAATTGGGATGGGAGCGTCAGAGACAGTGCAATTGGCACAGGACAGAGCAGAGTTTAGGGCTGTTGTACATAGGGTCGCTATGAGTTGCCAGCAACTTGACGGAACATAACAACAACAACAGGTTATTTACAAAATTAGAATACATTGTTTTTTTAGAAGATTCTTTCAATTTCCCTCACCACCCCCATCAAATTGTACAGCTCCATGATTAATCCTCCCCCAGCACAAATGGAAATTCATACACAAATGTTCACAGCAGCATTATTCACCATCACAAGCACATGGAAACAGCCCAAATGTTCAACCACAAATGAATGGGTTGAGAAATTATGACACATTCACATGATGGAATACTATGCAGCACGCAAGAGCTATGACTTTGTAAATGATTACCTAACTTGGGAGGGACTGGAGAGCATTATGCTGAGTGAACTAACTCAGTCCCACAGGGACAAATATTGTAGAAAACCATTATTGTAGAAAGAGTGTAAATATCCAAGGGGGTGAGGAGGTGTGTAAGCAGAGGGATGAGGATGTGCTCAGTCATATTTTGAGTGCCTTCTAACCTTAAGTGCTTGACTTCCAGCACTATATCAAACAATATTCCACTGCTGATCCCAGGAGTTTTTCCAAGGGTCCAATTATTCAAGATGTAAATGTCCAGTTCTGCTTTCTTGTCTGTCTTATTTTAGAAGCTCTACTGAAACCTATCATGGACGATGCTTCTGCTATTTAAAATACCAGTGGCATAATTTCTAGCATCATAGTGATGTTCAAATCACCACAATAGACAATCTGACAGACCAAAATGAATTGATCTGAGTTCAACCATTTGGGAGATTGCACAAGATCAAGAAGCATTGACACTGAAGGAAAAAGTGCTGCATCGAAGATGTTGGTCAAAGCCAAAAGACAACAACAAAAAAAATAGCTACCCCCCAAAAAAAAACCCCTCCAAACAAACAAGCAGTAAACAAAAATGGCAGGGCTTCAATGACATACTGCTTATCTTAGTTGTGTGGTGCTGCTATAACAGAGAAACCACAGGTATATGGCTTTAACAAACAAATGTGTTCTTTTACAGTTTCATTCACTCATTGCTGTTGAGTTGGAACTAATAACTGACCCTCCTGTGAGTTTTAAGATACTGTAAATCACACTGTTGGAGATTATTCAGCTTTCTCTCGTGGATCTGTTTGTGGATTCCACCTGTTAGAGGTGGTGCCACTCTGGGGTTAGCAGCATAACTCCCAACTGATTATACCCTCAGAGCTCTGTGAAAGAAAATTCTTACTGGAGGAGACTGACTGTCTTTGTCCTGAGAAGATGCTGGTGGATTCAAACTGCCAACCTTTTATTACATTGCCACTCTGTCACCAGAGCTTACAGTTAGAAGGCTAGGAATCCAAATTCAGGATGCCAGTTCTAGAGGAAGTCCTTTCTCTCTATTGGTTCTGGAGGAAAGTCCTTGTTTCCTTCTGTATCTGCAGACTCAGTGTTCCTTGGAGATCTGCATGTGTCCTGGCCTTCCCCCGTGGCAAAAGGACAGAACTTCACTCTGGCAATGATTTCCTTGGTAGTGTTGAGGTCTCTCCTCTCACCTGGATTCCCTCTCTTCTTGTGAGATAAATAGTGTTACAGGCCACACCCTAGGCAAACTTCCTTTACAGGAAATGTGATACAGCAGAGTGTGGAAATTATCAAACCATATTACTATCACATGCAAGGAAGATATTGCTGAAGATCATACAAAAATGGCTAGAACCGTGTATTGACAGAGAATTATCAGCAGTTCAAGCTGGGTTTAGAAGAGGCTGTGACACCAGGGGTATCATTGCTAATGTCAGATAGATAGTGGCTGAAAGTAGAGAATGCCAGAAGAATGTCTGTTTGTATTTTATTGACTCTATAAAAGAATTTGTGTAGATCATAACAAATGACAGGTGACACTGAGAAAAATGGGAATCCCAGAACACTTAATTGTGCTCATGCAAAACCTATTCTTTTTTTTTTTTTTTAAGATTTAAATAGGCTTTATTGTTACGCAAAACCTATTCTTAGACCAAGATACTGTTGTTTGTACAGAGCAAGGGAACACTGCATGATTTCAAATCAGGAAAGATGTGCACCAGGCCTGTATCCTTTCTTCATACATATTCAGCCTGTATGCTGAGCAAATAATTTGAGAAACTGACCTCTATGAAGAAGAATGTGGCATCAGGTTTGGAGGAAGAATTATCAACAACCTGTGTTAATCAAATCATGCAACTTGTTTACTGAAAGTGAGGAGGACTTGAAGCATTTGTTGCAGAAGATCAAATGTATTACATCTTAACATCAAGAAAACAAAAATTCTCACTGGACCAATAGACAACATCATGATAAATAGAGAAAATATTGAAATTGTCATCGATTTAATCTTACTTGCATCCACAATCAACACCCTTGGTACCAGCAGTCAGAAGATCAGGAGACATGCTGCATAGGGAAAATCTGCTCTTAGGGATGTCTCCAAATTATTGAGGAGCAATGATGCCAGTTTGAAGACTAAGGTGTGCCTGACTCAGTCCCCAGGCTTTTCAGTCACTTCCTAGGCATCCAAGAGCTACACAGTAAAGATGACAGAAAATAAATGATGCCTTTGTGTTGTGGCATTGGAGAAGAGTACTGAATATTCCATAGATTGAAAAAACACACACACACAACAAACCAACAGCAAAAAGATATGTCTTAAAGTGCAGTCAGAGTGGTCCTTGGAGGCAAAGATGTTAGGAGAACCTATTCAATGGAAACGGACATCATGCTTGGAAAGGTGGTGGGTCAGTGAAAGAGAGGAAGACTTTGATGACATGGATTGACACAGTGACTGCAGCAATGGGCTCAAGTGTGTCACACATGATGAGGATGGTACAGGACAGTAGGACAGGACAGGGTTCAGATGTGTTGTTCATTTGGTTCCTGTGAGTTGTACTGGGCTTGAGGGCACCTAACAGCAGCACAACACAGTAGTGCTGTGATGGCATTAGGGAGTGTTTCCATCTTTATTCTTCCTTTAGCTTGTTGGTTTCTCAGATCCTGGGGGATGCCAACTGACTGGAACAGTTTTCACTTTGTGCCCATCCCCCCCCCAAATGTGATCCAACAGAATGTGGAAATTATTCTCTCCACTGGACCAATCGGTAGCATCAGGATGGATGGTGAAGAGATTGAGATTGTTCACAGCTTCAGTTTGCTCAGCTCCACGGTCAACACTCTTGGCACCAGTAGCCAGGAAATCAAAAAACGTATTGCGATGGGAAAGTCTGCGGTTAGGGACCTCTCCAAAATACTCAAGAGCAACAGTGTCTCTCTGGAGACTAAGGTGCGCCTGATACAGGCCATGGTTTTTGCAATCACTTGTTATGCATCAGAGAGTTGGACAATGACTAGGGAGGATAGAAGGAGAATTGATGCCTTTGAGCTGTGGTGCTGGAGAAGAGTACTGAATGTACCATGGACTGCCAAGAAAACAAACAGATTCATCCTAGAGAGGGTTAAACCAGGCTGCTCCTTGGAGGCAAGGATTCTGGGGCTTCACCTGACATACTTTGGACATGTTGTAAGGAGAGACAGGTCTTTGGAGAGGGACATCATACTGGGCAGAGTGGAGGGACAGCGCAGGAGGGGAAGACCCTCTATGAGGTGAATTGATTCAGTGACTGGGATAATCGGGATGGGTGTGTCAAAGGCAATGAGATTGGCACAAGACAGAGCAGGGTTTAGCACTGTTGTACATAGGGTGGCTATGAGTCGCAAATGACTCGACGGCACATAACAACAACAACAAAATTGTTGTTTTTGTTAAGTGCAATCGAGTCATAGGCGACTCATAGTCACCCTGTGAACGAAAGTCCTCAAAACTTGTGTGACTTTCATCCTTTCTCCAGGTTCATAGGATTTCCGGAGGTATCCTATTTTAGAAGTGTATGCCACTCCTGCTTCCAACCTTGTTTTAATTGGGGAGCTCCACCAAACACTGTCCACCATGGGTAACCATCATCACATTTGACACATCGGTGTCACAATGTTCAGCTTCACAGTACCCACAACTTACCTCTGTACAGCAAGTGGACACACCAGGGCTATACAACCTAGAAGAATGTTTGAACAAAAACAATGAAAAACAGGCCTGAGGGCCGCGGATTAGAAGTCACCCACCTTTGTCTTGTTAGCATCACTTTCTCTCCAGTAGGTTAAGTACAGTCTTCCTGAAGATTATTTTTAAATGGCAGGAGCAGTACAAGTACAGGGAACCAGTAGAAGTTCAAGATGGAGAAAGCTAGGCATCTCTTTCCATGAAGATTTCCAGGCCCAGAAGCACTATGGAGAATGGCTAAGAGTAGGAATTGACTTGGAAGAAGGGAGAGTTTCAATGAGAAGCCCTCAAAGTGCCGTCTGTCAGCAGCTCTATGGTGGATAGATGGGATGGGCTCCTTCTGGGCTGTTCTTCTGTCACATGTGGTCATTCTCAGTAGATATCAACTTCGTAGCACCAACCAGCAAAAGAGTTTAATTAAAGGTGCATTAAAGGGGGAGGAAATCAAAGTGTCATTTATATGCCCTGGAAAGAAATCTTAAATGAAAAGCCTGAACTCTTATTGCAGTTTCTATTTCTTAAAAGCATTTCCATAAGTGAAACAGACATGCCTTGTTAACCAAATCAACTGCTTTGTAGAAAAGATATAAAAGCCCTTAATTGACATACATTGTCACCTAAGGAAAAATCACCTCTGCAAACAGTAATTGATGCTAGCAAAGACAGCTCTGTTGGAGGTTTGAGTGTCTCAAATGATGGGGCTGTGCTAGATAAATTCTAGAAGAGCTGAAAGGAATGACATGCACAGAAAGCAGCAGGTGCGCTGGCCTTTCCAGCAGCTGGTGTGTGCGTCGCAGAAGGGGCCAGGCGTATTGCTGGGTTGATTATGACAGTGTTGAGCCATAATATGCCAGTACAAAGCCACTTTGTCATGGCATATTTGTGCTTGCTTTGCCCGCCCTCAGGAAAACGAAGTGGCACTCGCTTCCATAGATATATGTACAGGCTTGGGCTCTGTGTGTCAGGTCTGACCTATCCTATATGGTCACTGTGGGCCAGAATAAACTCAATGGCAGTGGATTTGGGCTGTGCTTCCTCTCCCATCGCTTCCCTCCATCTCTCTTTTTTCAGTTTTTGTGCATATTGCTAAGACCTATAGGATATTAAAGGCTTGAATGCAGGCCAAGTTCTTTTCCCACCTGAGTCCACGTCGTTGCCAGTTGCTTCCTTTTTCTGGATGTCATTGTATTCAGTCTGTCAAGGGGAAGGCCATGCATTGCTGTCAGAGAAGACCTGAGAAGCTGTCTGACCTACTCAGGTGCGCTGATCCGTATCCCGGGCTGAGATTTTCAATGCAAATTCCACGTTCCTTAAAATAGTTGTCAGGTTTCTCTATATCCTGGCATAACTTTCTAGACATTCTTCTACTGGCTCAAAGTTTGGCTATCAATTTTTACTTCCATAGAGGTATTTGCCAATTTACATCTTCTAGAATGCAAAGACTGACTGACTTACTGGTAACCTACTTGGTTAGGAGTTGTGCTGCCAACCCAAAAACAAATGGTTCGAATCCACTAGTTCCTCTGAGGGAGCATCACTGAAGGATCAGCTATAGGTCATTTTCACCTTGATGACACATAACAACAATAACATAATACAAATCTATTTCTATTCTATATACATACAAGTGAGGTTTATTTTGCTTTCCTTTATTTTCTATCCCTGCCCCATAATCTACTCTATATAATTCTCCCTTATGAATGTTGCCCTCTAAACACTTGATACACATCTCAACCATAGCCTTCATTTCTGTGTATTGAATTCATCTATCTCTCTGTTGCCTCTGTGGAAGTGACCTTATTCTGTTTATTTTTATATCCTCCTTACCCACCACAATGCTCAGTAGATGCTTGAGTTAAATTGAATTTATTCCCCTTTGCTGTAAGGGATAAAACCCAGACTCCTGGTAATTAAAGCCTTATTTAACTTCTCACCTTGTTTTCCTTTGATCGCCTTCATAACCAGTATGTGGAACAGGAAGATTTACGTATGAATTCCTAAGGCAACTCTAGCTTTACTAACTCTATGTCTTTAAATTTGTCGGTGGAATATTAGTTTTTCAGGGCTGTCATCCCAGAGTACCACAAACTGGGTGGCTTAAAACAGCAGAAAATTATCTGCTTAGAGCTCTGAGGACTAAACGTCTGAAATTAAGGTGGCAGCCGGGCCATGTGTTCTCTGAAGGCTCTAGGGAAGATTCTCTTTTTGCTTCTAGCTTATGGTGGTTGCTGGCAATCTATGCTTTAGATACATCACTCCAATCTGTGCCTCTGTCTTCATCATATATGCCAGTATCTCTTCTTATCAAGACATTCATCATTGGATTAGGGTCCATTCTAATCTAATATCATCTTACCTTAAATTAACTAGTTAAGTTTAATTTCAAATAGGGGAATTTTCAAGATCCTATTTCCAAATAATATCACATTGTGTAGCTCTGGAAACACCTGAATTTGAGGGTGACGTTGGCACTAGTTAACCAACTAGTACATGTGGAGTTGTTTTAAAAGTGCTGCAAAGTTGATTTCCATGAGTGTTTATCTATTCCTGCTGGATATTAGTCCTCTCTCAGTCCTTGTTGCTATGCTGCTCTTGTTAAGTGTAATGAAGTTGGAGTGACCCTATGTGCTGTACAACGAAGCACTGTCCAGTCCTGTACCATCCTTCCAATCTTTGCCATGCTTAAAGTCATCGTTGCAGTAACGGTGTCAATCCTTATCACTGAGGGTCTTCCTCCTTCTACATTTCCAAGCATGATATCTCCTTTTGTAGGGACTGGACTCTTGACAGCATACCCAAAAAGTGGGTCAAAGTCTCATCAACAAAGTCTTCTGAAGAGGACTCTAGGTCCACTTGTTCTAAGACAGATTTGTTTGGGGATTTTTTTTTTGGCAATTGATGGTAGTTAATATTATTTATCTGCACCACAATTAAAAGACATCATTTATTTTTTTGGTCATCCTTATTCATTGGCCATCTTTGACATGCATGTGAAGCAATGAAAAAACAGCATGGTGTGGGTCAGACACACTCTAGTCTTTAAAGTGACACCCTTTTACTTTAATACTTTAAACAGGTCCTTGGCAACAGATTTGCCTAATGCAATGCATAATTAGATTTTTTGACTGCTTCTTCCATGGGTATTGTTTGTGGGTTCAAGTAAAATCAAATCATTGACAAACCACTCTTATCTCTAATGATCATTATGCTGTTTATTGGTCTAGTTGTAAAGAGTTTTGTTTTCTTGATGTTAAAAGTGTTTTAAGTTCTCTTCACTTTCCGTAAGCAAAGTTGTATGATCTGTATATAGCAGGTTGTTGACAAGTCTTCCTTCAATCTGATGCTACATTCTTCTTAATACAGTTCAGTCTATCATATTATCCAGCTTGCAGACTGAACACGTATGATGACAGGATGCAGCACTTACATGCACTTTTTTCAGATATTAAACTATGTAGTATTCCATTGTTATATTTGAATGTGGGCAACCAGGAAAGGTAGGTAAATAGATTTCAGGAGAGAGAAGTGTGAGATAATTTATCAGCCATTAGGAATCAGAAACTATTTCAAGCTTCTCTCTGCTGAAATCAGCTTGGATATGAGTAAAGGAATGTTACATACCCCAACATTACCATATTTTTACACAAATAATTTACACATTATGTAGCATTTTGCAAAGCACACAACCACCTTGAGTGTTAGTTTCCTTTGTGTCCTATGTGTGTTAAGTGCATGTATACATTCCATATGGAAAAATACAGTATTTAGTGTAACAGATATTAAGAGTCCTGATCCACCTTGATAAATTCCTCTACTATACAGTGTCTTCAAAGAAATTGGTCAGCTCAACTTTCACCCTTCAGCTTTCTTAAAGGTGAGTCAAACATGCCAACTACAGGGTACTTATCTTGATTCCTCTGAGTATTCCTTCACATTCCACTCCTGTACCAGCCTGGTGTGGGCAGGAGAAAGAAACTACATTAGCAATTAGAAGAGAGCATTGATTGAACATTTAATGGTAAGAAGTGTGACAAAAAATATATATGTATATGTATGTATATAAAGAAATTTGAACTAGATAGAATGTTGTTCACTCACAGAAGGGTAGAAAAAGAGCTCTATCACAGAGCAGAGCAGCTACTGCCTCTATCACTGAGGGGTCAATGTGGAGAAGCTGAAACTATTACCATTTAGAAACTATCTATGCTTTATAATCTCCTTGGCACCACACAACAAGAAACTAAGAGAACTCAAAAAGGTTTGAGTTGGGACTCAGACTTTGGAGGGTAGGCTCCTAATTTACAAGAAAAATTTTGTACTCTGTTCTCAGACTGAACTGAAATATGAAATTGGTGTTGTGGTTAATGTTTTTTAAGATATCCCCCAAAGATTCTTCATTAATGCTCTGCAAGGCTTTAACTGTCTTGTCTAGGATGTGCAATCCTTCAGTCTGCACAGTTCCAGGACCCTAAGAATAAGCCTCTCTCCCAAAGGAAGATTTTCATATAGCTGATGAGATGTATGGTCTATGCCATTTGGCACTTGCTACCATAGATACTTATTTATCCATTTATGTCTTGCATAATTTATGTCTTGTGTGTCAGGAAATGTGAGGATGGCGCAAGATAGGACAGGGTTCACATGTTTTGTTCATAGGGTTGCTATGAGTTGTACTTGACTCAGTGGCATCTAACAACAGCAGCAGCTGTGTCAAAGAACTCCAAACCTAGTGACTTAGCAAATGCCAAACCAAACCCACTCCTGTTCCGTTGATTCTGCCTCATAGTGACCCTGCAGGACAGAGTAGAGCTGTCACATAGGGTTTCAAAGACTGTCATCTTTATGGAAGCGGATAATCACATCCTTTTCTCAAAAGTTAGTGACTTGAACAGTATAAATCATCTTACACTTCTGGAGATCAAAATGGTTTCTCCCAGGACTAAAAATCAAGTTGTTGACATAGTTGCTGTCCTTTCTAGAAGGTCTGTGGGAGAATGCCCTTGCCCTTTATTGCTTCTCCGTGTTTGTTTGTTTTGGGTTGTTTTTTTTTTTTATGGTCATCTTCCTCTGTCTTCAGTGCTTAGCAGTGACAGACTGAGCCCTTCTTGACCTTCCATCTCTCTGATTCCTTGGTCTTTTTCATCTACTTTTAAGAATCACTGTGACTGTATCGAGCTCACTTAGAGAATCCAGGCTAATTCACCTATTGTAACTTTAATTTCTCTTTGCCAAATGATGCAACACAGTCACAAGGAGCCTCGATGGTGACAGCATAGTAGGTAGAGTGTTGAGCTGCTAATAATAAGATTGGCAGTTTCAGACCATTTGTTACTCCACGGTGGGGGGGGGAAGGTAACAATCTCATCCTATTAAAATTTGCAGCCATGGAAACCCAAAGGAAGGTAACCATGAGTCTGAATGGACACATGACAGTGGGTTCAATGAGTTCATTCATTCCCAAGTTTCAGGGATTAGAGTGTGGATGTCTTTGGGGACAGTTATTCTGATAACTAGATACTCTCGCTTCCAAAGTAGATTATCAGTTTCTCAAGGGATCAGGACTTTATTTTAAAGCATTGTCAGGTAGCACATTAACTCAGTAGTTGATTGTTGAGGGGATAGAGAACTTTGGGCTAAATGCTGAATGGAAGGGCCCTCACTAGCTAGTTGCATTCCTTCAAGAATGAGGCCTTAACATTGCTTAATTCATATTCCAGAATAATGTTAAATATGTGTTAATCAGAGATAAGCCTTTCCAATTTAGCACACCTCATCCCAGTGTCCAAAAAATATTATTTCTACTGCTTTAGGTAAGTACATGTGCTACCAGAGCTGTTGTCATTTCTCCAGGGCCACGTTCTTCTGATTTGATTGTATAAATGTTTCATTACTTCAGGAGCTTCTGGAATAGCTCGAAGAATCAGACTTCAGCAAAATCATTCTCCTGTTGAATTATTGTTTTGGGGGATATAAATCAGTATCCTCTTGTCAATCCTACATGGTTCCTGTCTGTTGCTTTCCACTTTCTCAGCATCTTTTTTTTAAAAAAAAATCCAATAATGCACGAATACATAAGAACATGGTATTAGCTACTTTCACCCCAGGGTAGAATCTGAATAGTGGTTTGATTTCGTTGTTATTTAGAAGCAATTCTTTGTGTTCTGTCATCTTTATTCTTGACCAAGGTCAGAAGATCCATGGTCTCCAGCAAAGGAAAAATGAACGTTTTCCTGTATCTTTCACAATCTCTCTCATCGCCAGGCTTTGGTTTGCAGTGAAACTTGCTATGAGCTGTTCCACCAGAGCTCCTCCTTGGCCTCGATATTTTAATACTTAGTGGATTAATCCAAGAGTACTAGTTAAGCATTGTATTGGAGAAAAAAAGATCCCTAAGACAGAAACCTCACCTAAAAGAGGTTTAGAATCCAGGGGGGAAATCAATAGCTATGTAGTTGGAAAGAGGTTTCCATAGAAACAATAGATTTAATTTAATCTTATCTACCATGAAAATATGTTTGCCTCTAATAATATTATGGGGGTGGGGGGGAGGAAGCAGCAGCCCTGGCAGTTCAGTGGTTAAGGCTCAAAGGCTTAGCTGCTAACGGAAAGTAGCTCAAACCTACCCTTCTGCTCCATGAGAAAAAGACCTGACAATCTGTTCCAGTAAAGAATACAGCCTAAACCCCCCTGTGGTTTTACTTTATCATGTGCGGTTAATATCTACTAAGAACAACAATACCTCTACTAGAATGACAGCCCCAGGTTCTCAGTAGAGTATGGGAACATGGGGTTATAATCTACTAACAACAACAATACTTCCACTAGAATGACAGCCCCAGACTCTCAGTAAGCTATGACAATCGGTTAAAATGATCACATGGACATGTAAAAGTCAGCAGTAATGCCAAAATGTTGCTTTAACTAGGACTTCCCATTTGCTCTCCAGTCTAGACTTTTTCTTTAAAAAAGCACCATCAATAAGTAAAACCAACTAAGTCGAATTTCCCTCTCCCCTCTTTTGACCTTTGCGGTAATATCAAGTGACAGTTCCTTTGATTCGCATGGACTGTTGCTTCGATCCAAAATCCTCTTGAATGTTTCATCTCTTAAATCTCAGGTTTCATTTATTTTTTAAGAAACTAAGTTGTATGAATGCAGCTGACTTTTTCGAGTTCAATAGATTAAACATTTCTGGGTGGCCACACTTACGTGGATTATATTGGAAAATGTTCTTTTCTAATTATGCTCGTTTCTGATTCCCCAACCTTCCTCCCAAACCATCAACAAGTAAAAGGTTTTAAAGTTGCATTTGAGTTTCTTTTATGCTTTTAAAGAGGTAACAGCTATAAAAAAGAATCCTCCTACCACCTTGGAGTGTGAACTATTCAAAGACTTTAGTTATAAATATGTCTTAAGCATGTTGGGGCTCCTTCCTATTCCATTGCCTTCTGACATTGGAGGCCTCCTTCACTGGTTGCTACTGGAAACACATAATGTAATGAACTTTTGGCATGGATGGCATTGTGATATGATGGTATGATGAGGAACCAAGACCAAGGCATTTTTGCCAAGTTTAGCTTTAGAGTCACAATCTCTTTCCAAAGTGTAAATTGTGCCTCCTGTGTCTCTGGAAAATGGATTTGCACAGTGCCTTTAGGGCAACCAGCTTTTGAGTTCACCACTTTCTAGTGGGGCCTTGAGCCTTACATCAGTGGTGTAGGAATTTCCAGCCCAATCCTTTGCCTTTTACAGTGAGCACTTCCTTTGCTAATTTCTCAGTTAAGCCCAAATCCTTTTCTTGGAGATACAGAGGAGCGGAGGTGAAGCTCTAGAGGTGCCTTCAACTTTGAGACCCAGATGACGAGGAGTATGGGAAATGTGATAGCTTCTTTTAGGATGCTGAGAAGCGGCAGCAGCTGGGGTTAGGGTAAGTTTTCTCTTTGCAGATGCTACTGTCTCTTTTTCCACCCGAGAAGTAGGAAGGAGAAATTGACAGGAAGCTCTATGGAGAGAGATGGCTAACATCTAGAATTCCTTTGTTGTCTTTTTCCTCTATATTATCACTAGTTCTTTCAATTACATCTTTTCTTAGATTTGCGTTTTCTTTTCCTACTACCAACTAGGGGCTCTTTCTCCTCTCTCAGGATGAAGTAACAGTAGCTGTGACTTAGACAGAGCTAGGACTATTTTCCCTTCAATCCTAAAGCCTGTCAAAAGGACTAGAAAATGAGACTAACAGAGCAAGAGCAACAGAATATACTCTTCAATCAAGACAGCTTCTCAAGTGTCCTTGCTGGCCCTTTGACCCATGGGCGCACACCTTATTCTAGTGTTACAAAGCTCTCTTAGTCCTTCAAATTATGGTGTTTCCCCACCAGTCCTCCAACTAACTTGGGTTTGGCTTCTTGAGGCAGCAGTTCTAAGTCAGCTCTACCTCACATTGGTCTCTGTTGTTCCCAGTCTGACTGGCACAGAAATCTCTGGCCCCAAAGGACAAATGCTGCATTCTCTGTTTCTTCTTCCTTGTTAGTGAGATTCCCTTCTTCTGCTGCTAAACTTCCTCAGTTGAAACCTGGTGGGATGGAAAACCTGAACAATTCCATCCCACCAATCATTACTACACACCCTATTTCATGTTCCTACCATGTGGTGAAATAATATCAACTTCGAGAGAGAGATCAGCTGGCCCAGTGGACAGAAAGTGATGCTACCAAGCCACAGATTGGTGACTTTTAATCCGCGGCCCTCGGGCCAGTCTTTCATTGTTTTTGTTCAGACATTCCTCTAGGTTGTCTAGCCCTGGGGTACAAGTTGCCGTACAGCCATCACTTGTGGTTGCTGTGAGGCTGAACACTGTGACACTGATGTGTCAAATGTGTTAATGGTTGGCTACCCAATGCGGACAGAGAGTGGGGTGGAGCTCCCTGATTAAAACACGCTTGGAAGGAGGAGTGGCATCCACTTCCGTAATAGCTGGCCTCTGGAAACCCTTTGAATCTGGAGAGAGGATGAGAGACACCCCAAGTGTCGAGGACTCTCCTTCATAGGGTTGCTATGAGTCACATGCAACTCGACGGCACTTAACAAGAACGGCAACCATATGGTGAAAGTCAAAGCCAATGGCAAGGCAAGCCATTTTGAACAATAAATCCATGATATCACACCCCCAAACCACACAAAGGTAATAGAAGACATAAAAAGGATTCAAACCTAGACAAACTGGCTTTAGCAACTGCGTTCTTAACCAACAAGCTCTGATCCATAACACCATATACTATGTCGGCCTCATCTTTTACAGGTATGGCATGCAAGAAAACAGCATTTTAATTTGTATAACAGTGAAGTTGATTCAGGATAGGGCGAAGTTCAGAGCACTTGGTCATTGGGTTGCTATAAGTTGTAATTGACTCAACAGCACATAACAACAACAATAACATTAAGAAGGAACTCTGGTAAAATAAACTAATACATATCAAATGTGATAATGGTTACCCATGGTGGATAGTGTTTGCTGGAGCTCCCTGAGTAAAACAAGCTTGGAAGCAGGAGTGGCATCCACTTCCAAAATAGCTTGCCTCCAGAAACCCTATAGATTTGGAGAATTGATGCGAGTTATAAAATTGTTCAGGTCTTTTGTTCATAGGGTCGCCATGAGTCATCTACGACTCAATGGCACTTAACAACAACAACAACATTATTTCACTCTTAACCAGAAGGCCATGAGTCTCTAGTGGTTGGAATCCATAAATGAGTCTTGGGGGGAAAAGATAGGCAATCTCCTCCCATTAAGATTTACAGTTTTGATGTGGCTGAGCAGGGAAGGGTTGTTGGCTCGAGGAGCAGGGAGTCATGACGGCCCCTTGCATTCTGACTTGGCCCCATGTTGGGGGTACGGCTCAGTGAGGAGACCAACAGGTCTGTAATGTAGAGAGAAGTATGGGCTCCTGAGCTTGGAGCTGATGCCCATTTGAATCTAGCCACAGATGGCCGGGGATGAGCTGACCAGAACCCAATCAGATGATGAGAAGTTGCTGTGAATTGTGGTTAACTGCTGCAACCTGATGGCTTGCTCTGGACAGGACTTTGCTTATGGATGCAAAGAATCAAAGGTTCCAAGTTAAACAGAGGATTCTTCAGCAAAAGGGACAAGCTGGCTCCCTCTGATACTAGCTTGATAGGGATAGGAAAGTCAGCAGTTGGCTATCTAAAAGGAGGATGTTGGGCATGAGACATGAAGTAGCTGGCTTACCCAAAAGTAGTTGTTGGTGGGATGATTGTAAGGGGGTGGCAACCTCACAATATGAATGAATAAAATAGAATGTAAATGAAAGACTGTATGGAACATTATGTACATGCATGAATCACAATGTATATGAATAAAAAAATTAATAAAAAAAAGTCAAGGGTACAACTGAAACGGAAGAATAAGGCAACTTAATTAGGAGAGAAAAAAAAAATATTTACAGTCTTGGGAACCTGATAAAGAAACTCTATGAGTCAAGACCGACTCGATGGCGGTTTTTAGGAGCTCTCGTATATCCACCCTAGTTATACTGAGCTCTAGTGTTACGTGTTGGGTGCTGGGTTGCTAGAATAAAAGTTGATAATTGGAAATCTACCAGTTTCTCCTGAGGAAAAAAGTGGACAGTCTTTTCTAGTAAAGCTTTGTTGTTGTGGTTGTTAGGTAGTGTTGTATTGAGTATGTATTGAGCATGTAGACAAGAGACACGACCCCTGCCAATCCTGCACCATCTTCATCATCTCTGACACACTTGAGCCCATTAGCACAGTCACGTGTCAGTCCATCTCATCGAGGGTCTTCCTCTCTTTCACTGACCCTCCACTTTTTCGTATGTGATGTCAGAGAGCTTTACAGCCTGGGAAATCCAGTGTAGGGTTACCATGAGTCAGTTGCAAGTGGCAGTGGTTTGGATTTCAGGTAGTTTGGGTTGAATTTTGTCACTGGCAATTCTGATTGAGTCAATTCTGCCTTATAGTAGAACTGCTCCATAAGGGTTCCAAAGCAGTATATCTCTATAGAAACAGATTGCCTCATCTTTCTCCCCAAAACAGTTAGTACGTTTAAATTGTTGACCTTTTAGGTTAGCAGCCTATTGTTTTAACCACCGTGCCAAACATCGCAACAGAACTACCAAAATCCCACTTGTTCATTTTGGCCCACTTTTATTCTCTGGTCAGAGAAAATAAGAATGAATGAAGTAAACCCTTCTGTCAAATACCAAGACCAAATGAAGTTTTTAGCCTTCTCTCTTCTCTAATTGTATCCATCCCAACCCAAATATCTCTCTTATCTGCAAATACTGTAAATGAAAGTTTTGTGATGATGCTGTTGTTTCCAGGTTATAGGAAGTATTTTGAGAAGACAAATAAGACACCATGAAAGTGTTGTCAGAGAGGAAGGAGAAGGTTGTCTTTGGGATAGGAAGTCCTATGTTGTGCCATGGAAAAATTTGGGGCTTGAGGAAATTCTTTTTCTCTGAAAGCTTAGTGATTCCATAAATCACTTACTAGGTTTGGACTCATTGTGCTTTGTTTTTGTTTTTTAGTTTGTTTGTTTTAAAGACTATCATTTTTTTCCTACCATACATATCTCCAACTAACAATTTCATGGAAGTTGGATAGTCATCCTTCTGGACAGTAAGCGGCCTTGGCATGTTCAATAAACTTAGAGTGTTAGGTCAAGGAAGACAATTTTTAAGAGAATTTCAAACAAATCCTTAATCAATCATTATCAAAGCAAGCCTTTATCCAGCTAGAATTGGCAGTGTTAAGGCAGTCAGCGTTGGCTTGAACAGTCCTGATAATTGCATCTTCTTTCATGGCGTATGTGGTGACTGAATACAGGGAATTTTTCTCATCAGATTTTTCTCTGTGCAATAGAACGGCTCAGAGAGGCCCTTCAGAGCTCTCAAAATATGGCAGACTGCCTTGGAAGTCATCGTGAATGACCTTATAGCATGACCCCTAATCCATTTACTGAAACGAGGGCAAATGGATGAACCTTCTTGTCAATATTGATGAACTTCAGTGGGGGAGCATGCCCAAGGGCATTATTGATGAAGCAGTGGGTTTCCATGAGGGTAGGCCCTAGATCTGAAACCAGGGAGAGCCTTTCATTAATGAAATAATGGAATAAGGGACACATGGGTTTTAAGATTTCCAATGGCCTTTAAGTCATTGTAGAGGGATATCTTGGAGATTGAGTCCAAAACTAAAGTGGCCTTGAGAAATTGTAGCTATCGTCAGGATGAAATAGGAACTTGAGGCCGTCTTGGTATAGACTCACTGATGGATTTCACTGTGATGTACAGTGATTTAAGAGACTCTTCCTAAGTTTTGAGTTAAAGAAATATAGGAGACTTATAATCTGTAATTTCATAAATGACAATTCTATTTTTTTTATTGTTGAAAATATTTTACAGTCCTTTCTATTCATTCTCACTTGAATTTCCCAAGGTAATTAACTTTATAAACTGTTACAGGGTTGCTTAATCTACCTCCCAACCCCATCCCTCATTCTACCCCCAATAACACTCATTGGAATATCCAAAATATTTAAATGAAACTTACTGCCTTCTAGTTGATTCTGACTCATATTGTTGTTGTCAGATGTCATTGAGTTGACTACAGTTAACAATGACCCTGTGAGCAACAGATAGAACCTTGTTCTAGCCTATGGCACACTTTTCTTGTTCTTAAGTGCCTTCTAATCACCTTTGACTCATGGTGACCCTGTGAACAATGTATCTGAACCCTGCCCTACTCTGTGCCTGCCTCATCATCTCTGAAATACTTGAGCCCATTGTTACAGCCAATCCATCTTGTTAAGGGTCCTCCTCTCTTTTGCTGACCCTCCACCTTTCCAACCATGATATGCTTTTCAAGGACTGGCCCCCTCTAACAACATGGCCAAAATATCTGAGATGAAACTTCACCACTTTTGCCTCCCCTGGGTTGTGTTTTCTCCAGAACATATTTATTCTTTTTGACAGCCCACGGGATATTCAATACTCTTTTCCAACACTGCAACTCAAAGGCATCTATTCTTCTTTTGTCATCCTTAGTCATCATCCAACTTTCAGGCACATAGCAAATAATTGAAAAGACCATGGCTTGAGTCACGTGCGCCTTAGACTTTAAATTGGTATTATTGCTTCTTAAACCTTTAGAGAGGCCTTTGACAACTGATTTTCCAAGGCAGCATGCCTTTTGATTTCTTGACTGCTGGTATGAAGGGTGTTGATTGTGGATCCAAACAAGATTAAATTGTTGACAACTTGAGTCTTTTCTCCATCTATCATGTTTCCTATTGGGCCAGTGGTGAGGATTTTTGCTTTCTTGATGCTCAAGTGTAATCCATATTGAATCCTTTATCTGCAATAAGCGCCTCAAGTCCTCCTTGTTTTGGGCAAGCACAATATAGGTTGTTGATGAGTCTTCCTCCAATCTTGATGCCACACTCTTCTTCATACAGTCTACCTTCCTGAATGATTTGCTCAGCATATAAAATGAATGCATATGGAGAAATGATAAAGCCTTGATATTAAACCATACAGTGTTCCTTTAAGTGTTCTGAGATTCCAATTCTTATCAGTGTTAGCCATAATTTGTTATTATCCACACAGTCAAATGCCTTTCAATAAAGCACAAATAGACATCAATCACTGGGTTGGCCATACTCAAGCCCATTGTTGCAGTCATTGTGTCAATCCAACTCATCTACCTTTTCTTTTTTCAAGGACTAATGCTTAAAGGATATGAGATGAAGTCTTATCATATCATCCTTGCATCTAAGGAGCACCCTGATTATACTTCCTCCAAGATAAGATTTGATTGTCCTTTTGGTAGTCTGTGGTTTATTCAGTACTCTTTGTAACACCCTAATTCAAATGCCTCAGTTCTTTTTTGGTCTTCCTTATTCATTGTTCAAATTTTACATGCACAGGAAATGATTAAAAATACTACGGGTTGAGTCACATGCACCTTAGTCTTTAAAGGCACATTCTTGCTCTTTAGCACTTTAAAGAGGTTCTTGTCAGCAGCATCGCCCATGGCAACATGTCTTTTGATTTTATTGCCTGCTGGTACTATGAATGTTGATTGTGACTCTAAGTAAAATTAAATAATTGACACTTCCAGTATTTTCTTTATATATCATGATATTTATTGGTCCTGTGGCAAAGATACTTGTTTTCTTGAGGTTGAGGTGTTATATTTATTAAAGCCTGTAGGGGTTTTATCTTCTTCAGTAAGTGTTTCAAGTGTTCATTTTCTAAAAGCAATGTTGCGTTGCTGTATAACGCACGCTGTGGATGAATCTTCCTCTCATCCTGATGCCACATTCTTCTTCATATAGTCCAGCTTCTCAAATGATTTGCTCAGCATATTTATTGAATAGGTCCAGAGAAGGGATATAACCCTGACACAAACCTTTCTTGATTTTAAACCATGCAGTGTTCCCTTGCTCTGTTTTAACAACTGCTTCTTGATTGTAGATTAAGCAACCCTGTAACAGTTTATAAAGTTAAGTACCTTGGGGAAGTGAGAATGAATAGAAATGATTGTAAAATATTTTAAACAATAAAAAATACAATTGTAATTTATAAAATAACAGATTATAGGTTTCCTGCATTTCTTTAACTCCAAACTTAGGAAGATTCTCTTAGATCACAGTACTTCACGTGGAAATCCATTACTGAGCCTATACCAAGATGGCCTCAAGTTCCTATTTCATCCTGATGATAGCTACAATGTCTTTAAAATGTTTTAAAAATTGTAAATATCTTTTGAGACTATGCTGCCTATTTTTCTCTCATCTTTCCAAAATGTCAGTTAGTCTTAAAGACTAAGACTAGGAAGAAAGCCCCTAGTGACCTACTTCTGAAAGTCAACCATTAAAAATCCTATGGATTTTTTGCTTTTCAAGGAGAGGAGCAAACGGGGAGGGGGGGGAGGGGGGAGGGGTTTGTGCGGGGAGAAGGGTGCAACAATGAATGAATGGAATTCCAAAATCTCTGTAGATGTTCATTGAAATGAAAAATAAACAACCTAAATTTAAAAAAAAAAATCCTATGGATCCCAGTGGTCTGATCCACAACTGATTATGGTACAGCACCGATGTTGTGTTTTGTTTTGTTTTTTTTTAATTGTGCCTGGAGTTGCCATGAGACGGATTCTAGAACATCTAGTATGAACATAATTGACCTTCAGTAGAACGTTGCTCCTAGTACATTCTTTCTCTTCCCTCAGTCCTAATAGCTATTGTGTGTTTAAGGTTTCAAAGCCACTCTAGCAAAGCTAAGGATAGATATTATTTTCTATAGTTTGAGGAATATTGCTTACTTTGTGATGCCTAGTGGCATCGAGAGACTACACAGTTTTAATACCCAGCCCACATCAAAGGGCTACACCTTCCCCTCCCCCCCAGAGGTGTATGGTATTAAAGCTCTTCTTGTTTTCTCTTTAAATTCACTCCTCTTGTCAATATAATGATCATCATTCACCACATAATGAATAGTGATTTCTCAGGAAAGCCTCTGAAGGAAAACTCTATGTTACCGTTTGTCTTCCTGGAGCCCATCTGGTAGTCTTATCTACTTGACCCCATCTATTAAACCTGCCTACCCAAATGGAGTCAGATGCTCAGGGAATCTTGAACAAGCTCCTTGGCCTCTCCATTGTGCAATATCTATGGCCACTCCCAGTGATCCTATACAGAAAACTGGAGAGAAGTGTTAGATCCTAGCACTAACTAGCTATGTCCTAAACATAAAAATGAAGGGATATACTCTAGGACCAAGGAAGCTTGCCATAGGATCACTAAGAGATTAGAATGAGCAGACATTTGTTTTCAAATGGAAGAGTGGAGGGACAATGCAGAAGAAGACAACCCTGGATGTAACAGATTGACACAGTAACTGGAGTTTTGGGGGTAGGTGTATTTGAGACAGTGAGATTGGCTCAGGATAGGACAGAATTCCGAGCTATCATGTATAATAGGGTCACTATGAGTCACAGGCAACTCGCACATAACAACAATAATAACAAAAATGGCATGCCCGAAGTATGTGAGTTAAAGCTTCATCATCTTTGCCTCCAAGGACCATTCTGCCTGCACCTTCTCTAGGACATATTTGTTTGTTCTTTTGACAGTCTATGGGATAATCAGTATTATTCTCCAACAACACAATTCAAAGATACTAATTCTTCTGTCATTCTTAGTCATTGTCCAACTTTCTCATAGTTTAGAAAGCTAGGATCCAGCTTTATGGGCAGTATATCTTTCTCAGTTCTTTGGTGATCTTCGTGTGGTGCAGGATTTATCTTCTCACTTTTGTGCTTCTTTGTTTCTGTGTCTAATCTCTTTTATATCGCATAGCAATTTGTTTAAGACACGCTTTACATTGGTATGGTCTCATTAACAAAGATAACTTTATCACAAATAGATCATATCCACAGATATAAAAGGCCAAGCACATTGCAGATGCATTGATTCCAATTCATAATGACTCTATGCTAGTCAGGATTTATCACGCAAATTTTAGGTTGGGGGGGGAACTATTCACTCCATAGTGATTGTGAAGCCAAGTCAGGAGTGAAACATCTGCCGACTACAAACCTCTGCCTCTTTAGCTGAATGAAATGAGTTTTCCCAGAAGCTTTTGGTGATTGCTTTCAAGGACTTGCCAGCTTTGCTAATATAATTTGACCTCACTGGGCCAGTGATCACAAATGCCTGCTGTTTTTCTCATACTCTCCACCTCTAAGACTGAGAAGTTGATCCTCACCCAAGAATCTTATGACCAGTTGCAGCTGAGTCCGTTTTGGCTCATGCCACCCCATGCATGTCAGGGTGGAACTGAGCTTTCAGTGCAGCTTGCGAGTGAATGGGTTTGCACTCCCAGCCTTTTGGTTAACAGCAGAGTGCTTAATCATTTGTGCTACTAGGGGACTCCAGAGAAGGTGAATAATCCTCCTTTAATTAAACTCAATTAAATTTGTTTGTTCCTATGTTGGAAACTCCACAACAAATAAATAAAGCATCCATCTGGTGTTCATTATTTGTTATGTGTCCTCAAGTACACTACAACTCAGAGCAGGCCTGTGGACAAAAGACCTGAAGTTTCCCCTATCCTATACCATCCTTATCATCTCTGACATGCTTGAGCCCATTGGTACAGTCATTGTGTCAGTCTATCTTGTTGAGTGTCTTCCTCTCTTTCTCTGACCGATGATAGCCCGCTCCAGGGAATAACCTTTTCCAGCATTACGTCTTTTTCAACTAACTGGCCCCTCCACTTCGGTGGAAAGAAATGAGCTTTCTTTTTTTTTAATTATTATTAAATTTTATTAGTTTTAATGAACATTTACAGAGATTTTGGGTTCTCATTCCTTCATTGTTGCACTGTTTTCTCTACCCTCCTCCTCGGTTCGTTCTTCTTCCCCCCACCCCGAATGTCTGTTTTAATTGTCCCATTGCCACAGTGCTTGTCAAAGCCAGTTCTGATTAATCTCCTTTGTCAGTGTGTCCTTTGCCATTCCCTATCACTCCTCCCTGAGAGAGACTTCACCCTGATCCATAAAGAAAAGGGGATGGCGTATTCTCTTAGCTACTTCCTGCTAAAAAGGGACCCTGTGGGTTTCAGGGTGAAGGTCTTCTCTCACTACTCTAAAGGGCCCCTTTGGCAGTAGGAAACACATAGACTATTATGGAGATTGATTTTGGAATTTAGATGCACTCTTATCAATTGTGCTTAGCCATACATGTTCATATCCTTGAAGATGTATCATGGAAGTGTTGCAGCCTAGAAGATACAAATTTAACTAACAAGTTAAAAGTACATGAGTCAAAAATTAAAAAGCAATAATATTCCCAGTAGAGGTTCTAATAGTGGCACAAATCAAGTTAAAGAGGGAAGGTGGTTCTTACAATAAAAGAGAAATGAGCTTTCTTGGAAGCCCAAACTATGTGAGACAAAACTTCACCATCCTTGCCTCTAAGGAGCACTCTGGTTGCACTTCCTCCAAGATAAACTTGTTAATTCTTTTGGAAATCGGTGAGATATTCGTTACTTTTATCCAACATCACTTTTCAAAGGCATCAATAATTCTTCAGTTATCCTTATTCATTGTTCAACTTTCAGTTGTATAGGAAGCATTTGAAAATATTATGGCTTGGATCAGACATGCCTTAGTCTTAACTGATGTTGTTATTCCTTAGCACGTTGGAAAGGTCCTTGACAACAGAATTTCCCAGTGCAATGCCTATTTTACTTTCTTGACAGCTACTATCAGTGCTGTGGTTCACGGCCACCTGGCTTGGCTCTAAAACATGTTAGATGCAATCAAGTTGGCTCTGACCACAGCAATCCTAGTAGAACAAAATAAAGAGCTGACGAAACTGAGGAGGACTTGCAGCATTTGCTGCAGAAGATCAAGGACATGCCCTTCAATAGGGATTGCATCACAACATCAGGAAGACAAAGATCCTCACCATCAGACCAATAGGCAGCATCATGGTAGATGGGGAAAAGATTGAGGTTGTTAACAATTTAATCATGCTCAGATCCACAATCGACACTCTTGGCACCAGCAGTCAGGAAATTAAAAGACAAGCTGCATTGGGAAAGTCTCCTGTCAAGGACTTCTCCAGCATGCTAAACAGCAACACTGTCAGTCTGTAGGCAACAATGCACCTGATCCAAGCCATGGTCTTCTTACTATGCATCTGAGAGGTGCATAATGATTTAGGATGACAGAAGAATTGGTGTTTTTGAGTTGTGTTGCTGGAGAAGAGCATTGAAAATACCTTGGATTGCCAAGAGAACAAACAGATATGTCCTGGAGAGGGTGAGATCAGGTTGTTCCTTGGAAGCATGTATTTTGAAGCTCCATCTCACATATTTTAGGCATGTCATCAGAAGGGGCCAGTCCTTGGAGAAGGACGTCATGCTTGGAAGAGTGCAAGGTTAGTGCAGGAGAAGACTCTGGATGAGTGACTGTGGTTACAGGGTCAGATGGTAAGATTGGCTCAGGATAGGGTAAGGTTCAGAGCCATTGTTCATACAGTCACTATGAGTTGTTATAGTCTTGACTGCACATAACAACAGCAACAACTGCCATGGGTATTAATTGTGGTCCCAAGTTAAAAAAATAGTTGACAATTTCAACTTTTTCTGAAAGCAGAGAATACCAAAGGAATGTCTATCTGTGTTTCATTGACTATGCAAAGGCATTTGAATGTGTAGATCGCAACAAACTGTGGCTGATTGTGAGAAGAACAAACAAACACTATCCTAACTGGGTTCAAGCAGAAGAGACAGTAAACTGGTCTGAAATAGTCCATGCCATCAGAGTAATTGTGACTCAGAGACGCCTTAGGATAGAGTAGAACCACCCATAGAAGTTCCAAGGCTATTTATGGCAGATCCAAGATATTTATGGAAGCAGACTGTCTCATAGTCATCTTTCTCCTGATGGTGATGGGTTCAAACCAGCAACCTTTTGCTTAGTAACTGAATTCTTTAACCACCACACCACAAGGGCTCCATATAAGCTTCCCAGAACCCAAACTCCTTGTCTAGTTGATTCTGACTCGTAGCCACTCTCCATCAGGTTTGCGAAGATGTAAATCTTTACTGGAGGAAACTAACCATTTTTCTCCAGTGGAGGGACTGGTGGTGCATTGGAACTACTGATCTTTCTGTTAGCAGTACAGCACTTAATGCGCTGTGTGACCAGAGCTCCTTACATGCTGAGCAGGAATTAGGAATGTACTCACTCAGAAGCAGAGGGGAAAGTCCAAACCCTAATCACGAGAAAATAGGGTGGGTCTGTGGGGTCTGATGGCTTTCCTGTTACGTGACCACTTCAGCTACTCAGAGCCTAGCCTCTCTTTGACCTTTCTGCCAGTATTCAGCAGAACATAACTGACGCAGTGTCGTGTCAGCAGAGTCTGATATTCTAGTCTGTTCTCATTCTACCTGGATCTCAACCCCTGACTCAGGTATTCTAGTTTGTTCTTATTCTAGCTGGATCTCAACCCCTGACTCATTGGTAGTCTGGAGTCCACCTGGAGGACTTGTCTTTGGAATTCTAGAAGAGCCTTTCATGGAACACTTAGGAGAAAAGAAACTGAAATTGTCCCAAATCCAAACCAAATGAATTTCCATCGAGTTGATTCCCACTCAAGACGATCTTTTGAGAAAAGAAGCAAACCGCTTCTTCGTGACACTGTCAGTCTTTACAGGAGCAGTCTGCCGTGCCTCTTTCTTTAAGAACGGCTCAAGCCAACCTCAGACTCATGCTCTCAAGTCAGTTCTGATGCATAGGGAACTGTCATTAGTTACCAGGTCTGTAAATCTTAATAGAAGTGTGCCAATCATCTTTCTCCCTCGCAGTTGCTGACTAGTTTGAACCTCTGGAGAGGTGCAGCCTTTTGGTTAATCGAGCAGTATGCTGGAGATGAGGCCACCCAAGCTCCCGGCCAAATGCCTTACTCAAGTGACACAACAGCTCCTGCAATTGTTCTGCTTGGGAAGAAATCAAAGTACCAGAAAGACCACGTTAATGTGGTGGCTTAAAGCTCAGGGGCTAGACTCTGAGTTCAGATTTCACTGTGCTGCTCACTCCCAGAGCCTGGAACATACTGCTGACTTTTCCACCTCCTCCTCTCCCGTCTGCCCAAGGGTCTAGTAGATTACCTGCATCGTGACAACAGTGGAATGAGACGGATGCATGTGTAAGGGCCCTGGTGGAGCAGTGGTTAAAGACTCTGGATGCTGACTGAAAGCTTGGTGGTTTGGGCTGCTAACTCCTCCACGGGAGAAAGAAGAGCTTGTCTGCGTGCAGGAAGATTTCCCTTGATAACTCCGTGGGGAAGTTCTGCTCTGCCCTGTAGGGTAGCTCTGAGTCACAATTGACTCTTTGACAGTGAGTCTTTGTTTGATGCATGTTAAGCACATAATTAATGTTATATCAATGCTAGCCATCTATACTAAAGACATTTAGATGTCTTTTCAATTATATGGGGGACCCAGAAAGGATGATGAGTCAATAAAATCATTTCAGTTTGTTAAGGATTATTTAGGTTGACAAAAAGGCACTACTTGTCGTCCTTTAAAAGTGTCTTTACTGTATATAGATCTTGTTGTTGTTGTTATGTTCTGTTGAGTCGCTTGTGACTCATAGTGACCCTGTGTACAATAGATCTGAACCCTACTCTATCCTGGACCAAACTTACTCTTTCTGACACACCTACCCCCCATTACCCCAGTCACTCAATTGATCCATCTCATCGAGGGTCTTAGATTTCAGGATCTTGTTTCTCTGGACTCAATAACACCCTTTCTTGAGTGTGCCTGAAGCAATGTACCAAAATTTGCCTCTGCCTATTATGTACTGGGTTTCAGCAGAGCAGTTTGGTAACCCGGTATTTCACCTGGTTGCCCAGTAGAGCAGGATTACTAGTAAGAAAGCTAAGCACCGTCTTGTGCTGTCTGATCTTGTGTGCCAGCAAGCCCCCAGGTTAATAACGTCCAAACTAGAGCAACTCACACTTGCCCTTTAATGTTATATGAATTTAACCTCACTTTGAAAAGATTGAACCAACTTCTTCATCAAAATCTCTTGCTATGCAAGACAGCTTTAAAATAATTCAAAAGGTTTTTTATGCACTAAAACCAAACCCAAGTTCACTGTTGTTGCAGCACAGCGACCCAGTAGGACAAGGCAGAACTACCCTGTTGGATTTCTGAGGATGTAAAGATGAATGGCAGTAGAGTGATACATCTGTGTCCCACCGAGGGGCTGGTAGGTTTGAATCACTAACTTTTCCTTTAGTGCCCTGACACGGTACGTACTGTGCCAACAAGGCTCCTCCTCTTTTTAATCCCCCCCCCAAGGGGAATTAACTCAGTTCACTGCCATCAAGTTGATTCCAATTCATAGTGACCCTCCATCATTGTATTAGAAGGAAACGGCCCATCTTTCTCTCCCGAGGATGCACTGGTAGATTCAAACCACTGGGAGATGTGCAACCTCTGTGCTGAAAGTGTGATTTACTAAGGCCTGTACCACCAGATTTCTCACGTAGCCTAATAGTAGGTAAAGAGTTGCACTGCTAACCAAAGGCACATGGTTCAAATTCACTAGGCACTCCGTGGAGAAAGATGAGCAATTTCCTCCTGTGTGATTTACAGCCTCTGCTAACCCACTGCAGCTTCAGCCATAAGTCAGTTCTGACTCAGTGGCACAGAAAAGCAACTAAGAATCACATCCACCTGTTCTGAGTTATGCACAAATTCGACTAAACGGCACACTTGCGGTCAGACCTTGTTCCTAACCCTGGCACTGCCTATACCGGCTGTGAAGGAGACCAGGTCTGAATCCATGCCAACAGGTGGTAGATCTGGGGCTTGCTGCTTAAGATGTAGACCTTCATATAGCCCTGGAATCCCTGGGAAGCTTGTTAGAAATGTACAATCCGAACATCTTTCCCCATACCTACTGAAACTGAATCTGCAATTCACCAGGTGAGTCAAAGTCTAGGAAAGTTCGAGAAGCACTGCTCTTAGGAAGGGTTCTGGACAAAGATAGAGGATTGACTGCAGAACTCCTTATGGGAAGAAAGTCTGTGGGTTATTTTATGCTGATTGGAGTTTATTTTTTGTTTTCTCTGTATTTGTATTATTCTTCTTTGCCACTAAAAGAGGAAGTTACCGTTTAGTGGGAAAGAAGAACAAAGGAGACTCACTGGTGATAAAGAATGCTACATAACTCTAGGTACTAGGCACTAAAACATGTCTTCTGCCAGAGAAAGCTCAAAGCTATAGAGAGAGCTGATTATCCATTCTGCCAAAGTGTTAAAGAGAAGCAGGAATAAACATAGCAGTGGCTGACAATGATGGCAGGTTTCTTTGCACCCTGGGAGTAAATAGTCTGGGTCAGCAACCCATTGAATAGATACAGGGCACAGCTGAAAGGTGTCAGAAAAGTATCTGTTCCTGGGAAGGCACTAGAAGCTGAGAGCCAGGTTTGAACCAGACACATAGAGTGAGTGGTTTGCAGTGACTGCCTGGTCTTCATGGACTTGAAGACTTTGCAAAGAGAAAAGGTCAGAGTCAAATGAGGAAGGCTTGCAAATGGCATAGGAAAGGGCAAAGGAAAAGGTAAAAGCCCAAAGCAATAATCAGCAACTTGAAGATCCCGAGGAGCTTGGAAGTCAGGCAGAACTGGAAAGCTGAAGCGGTAGGCAGGGCTTTACTAATGAGAAGCTCTCTTCCAGGCCAGCAATAGGCTTTTCAGTGCATGCTACTAAGCCTTGTGTGTAGTGCATCAGGCATCTGAAGTTACCACTGAACATGAGGCCTGGCTGGAGTGACGGACAGCGTCATAAAGAGAGGCAACTGCTGACCCAGGCCGACTTCTGTTGTAAGGTGGCAGTGGGGCAGGGCTGCTGGGGAAACATGTGGTTCACAAGGTCAAAGAAGCACAAGCAAGAAAGGTTAATGGAGGAGCCCTAGTGGCCCTATTATACTAGGTAGAGGAACAGAGATTTCCTGAAGGACTGCACGAGTGCTGGAAGGCGTGAGAAGGAAGGCAGTCTGGGTCAAAAGGGTGGGCAGGAGTCGGGCAAGTGATGCTGGTGGCATGGGATGCTGGGATTGTCCTGGGTGTTCTCGGTGTTCCTTCGGCAGCAACAATGGATGTGAATGACCCTGAGCAGCCACTATGTAAAAAACAAGCTGTGAGTCTTGCAGAGGACAAGAATACGATACCCCACATGAGTGAGTTGTAGCTAGGTTTAAGATTTTATGCTATCATCTCAAGTACAGGACATAGCATACTGTGATGAAAGTGGACCAGCACTGCAATTGAACATCCCAGAGCTTTGGACAATTCCATTTATGCTTTAGTTTCTACATTCATAAAACTGCTAAAACACTATGTTTATTGCAGAGTGGCTGGAAACTTTTAATACATGTTGAACATCTGACGCAGTAACACCAGACACACAGGGAATTGAAAAACCACCACTAAATGACTATCGATATTTGCAGTGATGTTTCAGTGGTAGAATTTGGACCCCTCACGCAGGAGACCCAAGTTCCATTCCTAGCCAGTGTACCTCCTACACAGCTGACGTCTGTGTCAAGGGAGACTCTCGATTGTTATGCTACTGAGCAGGTTTTAGTAGAGCTTCCAGACTAAGATAGACTGGGAAGAAAAGCCTGGCAATCTCCTTTAGAAAATTAGCTGATGAAACCACTATGAATTACAGTGGTCAAATCCACAACCAATCGTGAGGACAGTGTAGGACAAAACAGCGTTTCATTCCATTGTTTGTGTGTCACCATACATCAGGGTTGACACTTACAGGTTAACCCTCTGCCTAGTATGGAAATACTAATGTTTTTTGTTTGGTTTTTTTTATTTTTGGGATACTAAAATGTTGACAAAAGAAGAATAGATGCTTTTGAGTTGTGGTGCTGGAGAAGTGTCTTGAATATACCATAGACTGCCAGGAAAGACTCATCCTAGAGAGGGTTAAACCAGGCTGCTCCTTGGAGGCAAGGATTCTGGGGCTTCATCTGACATACTTTGGACATGTTGCAAGGAGAGACAGGTCTTTGGAGAGGGACATCATGCTGGGTAGAGTAGAGGGACAGCACAGGAGGGGAAGACCCTCTATGATGAGGTGGATTGATTCAGTGACTGGGGTAATCGGGATGGATGTGTCAAGGCAGTGCGATTGGCACAGGATAGAGCAGGGTTTAGGGCTGTTGTACATAGGGTGGCTATGAGTCACAAACGACTCGATGGCACATAACAACAACAGCCAAGAAAACAAATACATCTGTCTTGGAGAGAGTGAAACCATGTTTCTCCTTGGAGGCTAGAATTTTGAAGCTCTGTCTCACATACTTTGGTCACGTGGCCAAAAGGGACCAGTCCTTGGAGAAGGACCTCATGCTCAGAAGGGTGGAGGGACAGCGCAGAAGAGGAAGAAGACCCCAGATGAGATGAATTGAAACAGTAACAGGGGCAGTGGAGGTTGATGTGTTGGAGTCAGTGAGACTGGCTCAGGACAGTGCAGACTTCAGAGGTTTTGTACGTAGGGTCACTGTGAGTCACAGGCGACGCAAGGACACATAACAAAATGTTTTGCTTTTACTGCATGAGAGAGAGAGAGAGAGAGAGTAATCTTGTGTCAGAACCAGCTCATAGCTGACTCTTCAGCAGATCTTTGGAGGCTGTAAAGTGCACACAGGAGATTGTCCATCTTTCTCTCAAAGAGCAGCTGGTGGATTAGAATCATCTGCCTTTAGATGGCAGTGCAACTCCTAATCCACTACCTAAAGATGGTGATAATTCCTTATCCACTACGTGAAGGTGGTGATAATTCCTTTTCTACTGCGTGAAGATGGTGAGAATTCATTTTCTGGTGGGTGATAGAAAGCAGACAGGTGTAAGTCTTAGTTAAAAATACACTTTTGGTGACGGAGTTGCTTAATCATAGGGTCTCACAATTTGATGGGTGGAGGGAGGGGTGGGTAAAGGAAATGGGAAATATCTGGTGTGAGAAACAATGTACAGGAACTTTGTAAGTAAACCAGTTTAAAATTTTTCAAAAATTTAAAAAATATAGTTGAGAGAGAGAATATGAACCTCTCCCTAAAAGCTGCATCCTGTACATAAGAACAGCTCTCATTGGCCACTTTTCTGCTTTCAGGCAGAGAACAGCAAAACTGAAAAACCTCTGAAGTGTTCACCCTGAAAACCCATGTTTATAAAGAGAGGATAAACATCTCAGCTTAAATCAATCAATGACCTCCTATTTATTTGGTGGCTTGAGTGGAAGGCCAGCTGCTATTGAAATTAATGGTTGGGTCTAGGTTAGTACCTTATCATTTCCAAAGACCATTTGAGTTTTAACAGTGGTCTGCAGAGGACAATGTCGCCGTTCAAAGCAGTGACTTTTATCCTGGGAATTAATGATGCAGTGGCGGCTCTGTGAGCGAGCAGTTTGAGGACCAGGAGATGTTACTGCTGCTAGTTGCCATTGAGACAGCTGTGACTCCAGGCTGGCTTGTGTCTAACAGAAGGAAGCATGGCCTGGCCTTGCCCCACCTTTGTGCAGACAATTCATTGGAGTCAACTGTCACAGCCATTTTGCTTTTCCCATCACGTTGACATTTGCCTTGTTTTCACTGACCCATTCATTACTTTACCAAACATGATGTGTTTTCTTCTATTGGTTGGCCTTTCCTGATGCTGTGTCCACAGTAATTGAACCGAGGTTTCCCCATCCCCAGTTCTAAGGAGCATTCTCATTGAATTTCTTCTTTATTTTTTTATTTATTCTTTTGGCAGATCAATCACAATGAAATGCCATCAATTCTCTCTTCCTTCCTTATTCGCCAGTTTTTTAATGTATGCAAAAGGGAGACTTTATGATACCCCTATCCCTGAGCTCTTTAAGGATCTTTGGTGGTGGTATAGTGGACTAAGCATTGATCTGCTAACCAAAAGGTCTGAGGTTTGAATCCCTAAGGGAGAAAGATGCGGCCGTTTACTTTTGTAAAAATTATTGCTGTGTCCTGCTGAGTTGGAACTGACTCCTAGCTGACCCTCCAGAGTGGTTTTCAGAGGCAGTGAACCACACAGGAGGAGATTGTCCATCTTTCTCCCAAAGAGCATCTGGTGGATTCGAACCATATGCCTTTGAAATGGCAGCACAGCTCCTTCCCACTAGGCCTCCAGAGCTCCTTGTGACAATTATAGCCTTGAGGACTTTATATGACAGGTCTCGTCTGACCTATAAACTCCCTATGTGCCAGAATTGACTCTGTAACTTTAGGTTTTGGTTGGGGCTCCTGAACTTCGTCTTTCTGGGTGAGTCAACACTTTACTAATCTTGAGCATCTCTGATGTTATTGTCACACCAATAATACCTGATAATACCTAATCATACCTAAAAATACCTAATCATATGTTCCTTTTATACAGAGTCCAGAATAAGAGCTGCAGAGTAAATTGATCTGGGGGGGGGAGGGACTGTATAACAATGAACGAACTTTTTTCCTGAAGAAAAAACTAACTGGGGGGCAGGGGAGCTGAGAGGAAATGTGCAACAATGAATGAATGGAAATTCAAGTTCTTTATAAACTTACAATAAAATCTTGATTCAAATTTAAAGAAAAATAAAAAAGAGCAGTGAATTCTTCTCAAGCTGGTCAGATGTCAGATTCTCTAAGAAGAGGTATGTGAATAATCTGTAATTTACTGCAACAAAATTTTACATACAAATTCTCCATGCAAAAGTAAGGAATAAAAGAATAGAAGAGCATCTTGCCCTTTTGATAGTGAATAACACCGAAGATGAAAGTATTTCCTCTTCAGGCTAGTGTCGCTTTCCCTACCTCCTCCCTCGAAAATACAGCTTTGATGTTAATAAGATGCTATCTTCCTTTTCAACAAAACTCCTTTTCAAACACAACACTCAAGAATTTATCCTAGAGAAATAGGAGCAGTGAGATGAATAGGCATATGCACATCCATGTTTATTGCAGTATTACTTGAAATAGCAAAATGATAGAAACAGCCTAAATGTCCAGGAACAGACGAATGGTCAAACACACTGTGGTACATACATCGTATGGAATACTAGTCGATGATAACGAATATGGTGAGTCTGTGAAACATCACACGTGGATGGACCTGGAGGACATTCGGTAGAGTAAAAGATATCAATCATAAAAGGACAAATGTAGTAAGAGATCACGAATCTGAAAAGTCAGGAGTACATGTGCAAACAGAAAGAAACATTCAATTATCTGGGTTGGGAGGGAGTGGAAGGGAAAATGACTGACTGACTAGATACTATGCAAGTGTTAATCACCGTGAAAGGAAAGGTAATACTCAATATGAGAGAAGTCAGCACCACTTGGCCAAGGCCAAGGAAGACCCTGAGAAGGATACAAGAATGAAGGGCAACTATGATGAATGCTGTTACGTACATAATCTTGCAACAGCTGTAATAACAAACTGGATTCATAGATGAATATGTATGCTAAATTGTTGTTGTGTGCCGTCGAGTCACTTGCGACTCATAGCGACCCTATGTACAACAGCCCCAAACTGTGCTCTGCCCTGTGCCAATCACACTGTCTCTGACACGCCCATCCCGATTACCCCAGTCACTGAATCAATCCACCTCATAGAGGGCCTTCCCCTCCTGCACTGTCCCTCCACCCTAGCAAGCATGATGTCCCTCTCCAAGGACCGTTCCCTCCTTACAGCATGTCCAAAGTATGTTAGACAGAGCTTCAGAATCCTTGCCTCCAAGGAACCACCCGGTTTAACCCTCTCCAGGTTGAATCTGTTTGTTTTCCTAGCAGTCTATGATACTTTCAATACTCTTCTGCAGCTCCACAGCTCAAAGACATCAATTCTCCTTCTATCCTCCTTGGTCATTGTCCAGCTCTCTGATGCATAACAAGTGATAGCAAAAACCATGACCTGTATCATACACACCTTAGTCTCCAGAGACACACCATTGCTCTTCATGAGAGTACATCTACATATATACACAATTATGGGTATTTCTTCATAGAAAAATGTATAGGTGTTGCACATCTACTCCCACACATATGTAATAGAGCACTTAGAGGGTACAGGTATAGAAACCAAGCAGTTTGCATCTCAAGGAGGGGGTACATCTATGTCAGTTGGTAAAATGCAGTTCATAACCGTAATTCTCTATATCTTAGCCTGGAGAGTAGCATCTGGGGTTTTAAAAGCTTGAAAATGCCATCTAAGAAGCAACTGCTGGCCTCCTCTCCCTTGGAGCAGAGGACAATGAAGAAAAGAAATACTCAAGAAAGTAATTAGTGCAAGCATGAACCGCATAAATCATAACCTCTCTGACCTGAAACCAGAAGAACTAAACTGTACCCCAGCTGCTGTTACCAACCACAATAGAAGGTCCCAATTAGAGTGGAGTTTTTAAAAAGTAAGACACCCACACACACAAAGTCAGATTTACTGGTCTTACATAGAGTGGAGGAACCCTTGAGACTATTACCCTAAGACAACCCTTAACTTGAAACCAAAGACACTTGTGAAGGCTATTTTTCAGTTTCAATTAGTGGAGGACTCAATAACTGTAACACTGGGAAGAATGTTCTCCTTGAACAATCAGCGGTACAAAATGAAAAGGACAGCATTTGCCCAAAACCAAAGATGAGAAGGCAGGAAAGACAGGGAAACCAAAGAATGGAAACAGGAAACTTAGGCAGGAAATAAGGAGAGTGATGGTGTATCGTCAGAATTACAATGTCATGTAGCAATATGTGCATAAATTATTGTTTAGAAAACTTATGTACTGTGTAGAACTTTACCTAAACTGCCAAAAAAAATGTAAAAGAACAAACAGATAAAAAACAATAAGTAGGTAATACTTGACTATACATACATCTGTTATCAATCGGGTAAGCTGAGACCTTGACCAAGACATTGATTTTTATTTAAATGGGAAGGAAAACCTACTCTTACAGACACATCAATCTGGTTGTCCCTTTGAATATAGCAATTACAACTGTCAAAGGCATTGAAAAACTTAGTTATAAATAATAGATCAACTGATCTGATCAGTTACACTAAGAGTCCTCAGGTCACACGCTTCTGTTTTGGATCAAGCAAATTAATTCGTATTCAGGTTGCCTCTGTATAAGAATTATTGCCAAACAAGTTACTAATGACAAGCCAATTTAAGAGATTAACCTTGCACAAAATCGGCTTCTACAGGGCTGTGATTCAGTGGTCTTCATTAGACCTGGTTCTTTCCTTCCTATTTGTCGTAACTCATCCAGTGAGAAAGGGACTACTTGTGTGTTGGTTTTCTCTTTACTTTGCCCTTTCCAATTGTGTCAGATTTTTATATTGATTTTCTACTGTTTGGAATTACTTTTATTGTAAAAGGGTTTATTTTGGGGGGGGGAAGCAAGTATAAATTATAGTTCATAGAAAGTGTGGTAAACCACACTGCATTGTTAAAGAAATATGAGGGTTTATTGTGTTTTCTTTTTATATCGCCCTATTTTTAACATTTTTATTTTATATTGATTTCCTTACAAAGTTCATATACATTATGTTTTGCACGATCCTTAATTCACATTGTGTTTCATACAATCATTCCCATTCATTAGGTTTTATAAAATCATTCATCATTAAACTATGCCGACCATTATCCTGTCTTTCCCGATCTCCGCCAGATCTTTCCCATAGCTTGCCTCTGGAAACTCTATGAACTTGGAGAAATGGTGGAAGTTATACAGTTGTTCAGGTCTTTCTTTCATAGGGTCGCTATGGGTCGTCTGTGACTCAACAGCATTTAACAACAACAACCCCTCCCTCCACCCACCAAATTGTATAACTCTATGATTTCCCCCCACCCATCCTTACCCCTTTTTTTCCCCCTTCTCCCTTGAATCCTCATACAGGCTTTTTCCCCGTCATACAAGATTTAGTAGTTATCTTTCTATTTCTACAATTATGGCCTTATGCAGTATTTGTTTTTGTGAGACTGAATTAGTTCACTCAGCATCATACTCTTCAGTCTCTTCCAAGTTATGTAGTAATTTTCAAAATTGTTGTTCCTGAGCCACTTCTGTATTTTTATTGTCATGGATATAATTGTTCATATACATTGTGTTTCATTCAGGTACCTAGTGGTGGGGTTTTGTGTATGTGTGTTTCACGCTTTCCTTCATTAACAATATGTTTCATACGATCATTCCCATATACTGTGTTTTGTAAAAAATACTGTGCCCACAATTAAACCATGATGAGATACCAACTCACCCCAGTAGCAATGGAAAAGTTTAACAGAACTGCAAACAAGAAATTTTGGAGAGGATTTGGAGAGATTAAAACTCTCATACATTGTTGGTGGGATTGAAATGATACTACCATTCTGTAAGGTGGTTTGGCAGTTTTCTCAGAAAGCTGAATATAGAAACTCCATATAACCCAGCTATTCCACTGCTAGGAAAATTAGAATTGAGACACAAACAGAGATTTGTACACCAATGTTGATAGCAACATTATTCACCATTGCAAGAACATGGAAACAGCCCAAATGCTGAACCACAACCAAATGGATTGAAAAATTGTGGTACATTCACATGATGGAATGCTATGCAGCAGTCAAGAGTAATGATTTAAAAAACTACTACAGGCGAGCTGTGGTGGCCTAGTGGCAAGAAGGTGTACTGCAATCCCAGAGGTGCGCAGTTCAAATCCACCAGATGCTCTGCTGGAGAAGGAGGAACAATCTCCTCCCGTACCAGTCAAATCTGATTTGAATGTACACACACACACACACACACACACACA
>NW_006399865.1:4307641-4309811 GCF_000299155.1 Elephantulus edwardii
ACTGTATAAGACAATCATTGTAAAAATAGAAGGATAACTAGTAAAACATGTCTGTGGGTCCAAGGAGGAAAGGGGTGGAAGTAGCGAGGTTAGGATTTGAAGTGGGGAAATCACAGGGTCGCACAACTTGATGGTTGGAGGGAAAGGGTAAAGGAAATTGGGAAGATCTGGTGGAAAATACGATTTGGGGGGTTTTGTCCTTATCTGTTTTCTTGGTAGATGCCACCGAGTTGACTACAACTCAAAACAATTCCGTGAACAGATCTGAAGCTTGTCCTTTGCTGCGACATCCTCACCAACTTTAATTTGTTTAGGCCCATTGTTACAGTCACTGTGTCAATCCATTTTGTTGAGGGTTTTGTTCCTCTCTTTTGTTGGCCTTTATTGGCATGTTGTCTTTTTCCAAGGACTGGCCCCTCCTGACAACATGGCCAAAGTAAGTGAGACAAAACTTCACCTCCTGGCCTGTAAAGGAGCACCTTGGTTGCACGTCCTCCAAAACAGACTTGTTTGTTTTATTTGGCAGTCTGTGGGACATTCAGTGCTTTTCTCCGCACCATAATTCTATGTCTAATGAGGCCATGGGTTTTTATTCTCTAGGCTTCTGATTTATGCTCTGAACAATACACAATCTGATGTCACTGGAGCTTCACATTTGTTTTTCTTTCTAGAAAACCAGTTCAAAGGCTGAGGCTGAGGTTCTTCCTTATGATTCCACTGGGATTGGCTGAGCACTGAAGCTTTTTGTTGTGTTTTTCTTTTAAATGGCAGGATATGTTAAATGATGTTAACTAGAGGCATGAGATGTAAAATATATCCCAGCTTTAGCAAGATTGAGAGAGGTTGAGGCAGCTTGACTGACTGGGTTTTTGTTGTGTTGTTTTTTTAAACACACATTTGGAATTGAAAACTAATTCAAAGAATACATGCTACCCATGTCAGAGAGAAAGGAAAAGAAATCCTTCTGGTGATTACGTCAGGAGAAATAGAAACTGAACCACTGAAGTAATGAAATGGTTATTATGAGCACCGTACGTCAGGGATGCTAAGAAAATGGAATCCTAATGAGTGAAGTGTGTTTGTAGAAAATAAATTATATCCCACAAATAAAAAACTTTCTTTTTAAGCAATTAGGAAATTATGACTAAAAGGAAAAAAAGGATCTTTCAGATCTTAATTCACATCAAGGGCAGTGGTTTTTTCTTGTGACTCAGTGTTTACAAAACTGGAACCTTTCCTTTCTTCGCTCTTGCCCACTTCCACCCTCCAACAACTAGCCAAGATAAGTCCCCTTCCTTGTCACAGTACCTGAAATCAGAACCAAACCTGGTTCCCTTGACTAAATTCCGACTCATAGTGACCCTATGGAGCAGAGTAGAATTGTCCCATAGGGCTTTCCAAGACTATCATCCGTACAGAGCAGATGGCTTCATCTTTGTCCAGCAGAGCAACTGATGGTTTGAACAACTGACCTTTGTCTTAGCAGTGAATGGAATGCTTTAAATGCTGTGCTACCACCTTTCCTTATTCCTGTAATACATCTGTATAATCTCATTTGTAACAATGTTGTTTTTGTTATGTACCATGGAGTCACTGAAACTCATAGCGACTCTACAACAGCCCTAAACCCTGCTCTATCCTGTGCCATTCTTGTTGTCTCTGACACACCTATCCTCATTACCGCAGTCACGGAATCAATCCATCTCATCAACGGTTGCTCCTTAGAGGTGAGGATTTGGAAACTCTGTCTGACATATTTGGGGCATATAGCCGGGAGGGACCAGTCCCTGGAGAAGAACATTACACTTATAAGGGTGGAGAGACAGCAGAAGAGGGGAAGGCCCTAGATGAGATGGATTGACTCTGTAACTGAGATAATGGGGCTAGATGTGTCAGAGACAGTGAGACATTATTCTCAAGGTTAGCCACAGTTTGGATCTCTTCCAGTCAGCTGGCCTGGTGGTTGTCCTCCAGATTTGTTGGTACAGACTGACAAGTACTTCCAGGGCTGCATCTATTTGTTGAAATATGTCACTTGGTATTCCATCAATTCCTAGGGGCTTTTTTTTTCTAGTTCCTTCAGAGCAGCTTGAACTTCCTCCTTTCTCACTATTGCCTCTTGAACATAAGTTGTTTCAAAAATACTTCGGTGTCAGCCAGTGGTACAGTG
>NW_006399865.1:4313760-4322780 GCF_000299155.1 Elephantulus edwardii
CATTACATTATTTTTCACACTGAGTCTTTCCCATTTCCTTAACCCACCCCTCCCTCCACCCATCAAATTGTGTGACCCTATGATTATGCCCCCCCACTCCTTCTGTGCTCCCACCCTCCCCCTCTTAGATCCTTATACACGTTTTACCAGTTATCTATTTCTGCAATAATGGTCATATACAATATTTGTCCTTAGGGCACTGAGTTCACTTAGCAAACTACTCACCAGTCCCTCCCAAGTTGGGTAGTGATTTACAAAATCATTGCTCTTGCATGTTGCGTAGTATTCCATCATGTGAATATACCATAATTTCTGAATCAATTTGACTATGGTTGGAAATTTGGGCTGTTTCCATGTTCTTGTGATGATGAGTAATGCTTATCTGAAAATGTATTCATTTCTCTCAACCATTCTGCAAAGATAGTTTTTCTAGATATATAATTCTAGGTGAAGTGTGGTTTTTCTCCTTACCTCTTTCTGGCTTCTGCTTTTGCAGTTGAGAAATCACTCATTAGTCATATTTCATTTCTTTGTATCTATCTCATATTTCATCCCCTTCTTTTGGCCATCATTTTTTCCCTTTGATTCCATAATGATATGACATGTTTAGATTTGAATTTCCCTTCATTTACTGTTTAGAACTCATTGCCTGCACCTTAGGACTGACATCTTCAACAAGTTCACAACACTCTCAGCCATTTAACGTTTCATGTATTGCTTGATCTCCCTTTTGTTTTCTACTTTGAAAATGTGATTAGATGAATAAAATCATCTTGCATTTTCTTCCATGTTGCTTATCTCAATTATATTGTCAGTACTTCTTATCATGTTTTCAGACATATGTATCTTGAGTAACTTTCAATGCTTTATCCTGTGTATCTAGAGTAACTACATTGGCATCTCCCAGTTCAATTAAGTCCCTCTTGAACTATGCCACATTTTCTATTTAATCTATTTTTCTTGTCTTTTAAGTTTTTAATTTTAGTCTCACAGGTTCATTTCTATATTTAAAAAAATTTAAAATCTGCCTAATAATTTCTATATTCACCTCTTTTTGTGCTCATAATATCAAATTTCTTTTTTATGTCTTTACAATATTTAACAGGTATTTTGTATTTTAGAGCCCTGACATTATAGTCTGTAATGTGTTGAGTTGCTAACTAGAAACAACAAACATGGGGAAAAGACGTACAGTTTCCTTCTTTAACGTTTCACAGCCTTGGAAGTCTGATGGGGAGTCACTACAGTCAGGAAGCAGTGGTTTGATTTTCTATTTTTCGGTATGGTCATTCTAACATCTGCTGTCCTTTGGGATCTGATCGTGCCTTCTTGTTTCTGTTGGCTCTCACTCCTGTTGCTTTGTTTCATTTACTGTTTTTCATTAGAACCTGTACCTTTGAATTCTATTTGTGATCATTCTTTGAAGACTTGTTTGAGATTGCGTTTTCCTAGAAAATACTCATGTTTATTCTTATCAGTACCATAGGATTACGTCCAACTCAGGCTTGTTCTTAACTCTGTATCCAACATTGAAAGCTTTTTGTCTCATACCAGCAATGGTAATTGGAAAGCAAATCCGTGTGTAGACCAGCTTTGAATAAAACGTTCAGGGGAATATTTTTTTCTCCCCTCCATCTATTACCGAAGTCAAGAGAGGCATTTCTTTTCTGCCTCCTTATGCATAATAGAGTTATTCCTTATTCAAATTGATGCAAAGGGGTCCAGCCTCTTAGTGAAAGAATGGCCTAGCCTCTTTCTGTTATCTACCTTGGTTGGGCCCTTGCCTCTATCTCCTCTGTGCAGTCCACGGAACTTCAGGATCTTTCAGCAAAATCCCTCAAGGAGAAAGCTGACTCTGCTGATTACTTACCTCCTGAGGTTCCTACTTTTTCTTTTGCCCTTTATGGATTATGTTTTTACTTTAGTTCCTGTTCAGTGAAGTGTTGCAGAGCATCTTTTTTTAAAAAAACAAAACAAAACAAAACAAACCCCAAATCTCACCATTTTCTTTCTTATTCAACTCAGCATTTAATCATTTTCATTAAGAGGACTGTTTAGTATATTGATTAAACCATAAGGTTATACAGAGACTGTAATGAATGCTTTATTTATTCTCTTCCTACTTTGGATCCAGGCGCACTTGCTTACTGCTGTTTCACAGCCATACTCCTGGCATATAGTGTGTTCTCAGTATATTGGTGGAGTCTTTCTCTTACATGCCCAAATCCTTGTCATTTTTGTTCCAGCATCAACTGCGAGTAAGGTTTCTCACGACCTCAGATGGATGTAAGATTTGTAGCTATTACTTTCTCTAACACGTAACCAAAATCATCCTGTCTTGTTTACCAAAAGTTAGGGTTTGGGAGCCAGCATCATGAGCAAGATGTTCGTGAAGATCTGTATTTTCAACCTCTGGTCTTGGCCTCCTTGAGACATTGCTTCACCTTCTTGGACTTGAGATAATACTAATCCTTTTTCCTCAGTACATTGATCTTATTTTTATGGGCTTTACTTTAAAACACACAGAGATGATTTGTAAAGAGTATTTAAAGAAAGAAGTAAAATATTAGAGGTTTTAAAATATATTTTGTTAAAATATACCCACTAGCACTCAGCAGTTTCTCGACATCATGGTCAGTGACAATGGCTATATTCTTCACATTATGTCAGCATTCTTGTTACTACTTTGCTTTTAGTTGTTTATCTCCAGTCTTCTCATTAATGCTTTTAAATATCTATGGACCCTTTCAGCTTCTATTGATTTTTGCCCCCTGAGAAATTAACTTTTAACTTAGTATAAAGGCAACTTTAGGGGGACTGTTTCAGTGTAGGGTTGGAAGAACAACTCAGAGACTTCTCCAGCTTCAATAAATAGATTCACTGAAAACACTAGATCTTGATAATAAAATTGTTAATTTGCTGTAAATGATGTGACTGAACAACAGGGGAATGGAATTTGGGGAAAATTTTTTTGTATGGTTTCCTCCTATATGCCTTCTCTCAATTCTTTCTAGAAACAATCAAGAGGAGAGTTAGTGGTCCCAAAACTTCTAGAGGAGATGGCAAATGAATAGTTAACATAATATGTATCTTAAAAGCTTATTGCTGCAGTTTACCTCACAAATCATACATCTACATAAATAACATGCATATGATAGAACACTCATAGCACACATAGCACTCACACATGAAGGGGTTGTGTGACTTGAAAAAACTAGGATGTGCATGCTATTTGGATAAAAACATAGTGAAGGGTTGCACTGTACTCAATAACTTGGCTCCTTTGTTTTTCCTCCTTTGTTTCCATGATGTATTTATTCCCTTTTGTATGCGTATCTTTGGGACTTTTAAAGATAGTCCGTCTATCATATCTTTCACCATTGTTCTTTTCTACCCTATTTCATTATGTTTTTGGGAGTTACAAAATTAAAGTCTTGGAAACACTATAGGGCAATTCTACTCTTTCCTTTAGGGTCGTGATGAATTGGAATCATCTTAAAGAAAACAGGTTACAGCAACAAAAGTACTTTAAAGAAGAGCTCTGGTGACCTAATGGCAAGAAGCTGCACTGCAGTCCCAAAGGCACGCAGTTCGAATCCACTGGAGAAGGAGGGGAAGTCTCCTCCTTTGCCAGTTGGATCTGATTTGAAGGTACACAGCAACAACAACAGAAAAGATATTTTGAAGAAAACGAGTTAATGAGTATTAGTTTCAAATAGTTCTCTAACAAATTACCACAAACTTACTAGCTTAAAACAACATGCATTTATTGCCTCACAATTTCTGTTACTCTACTGTGGGAACAGCATTGCTATGTCCTTTGCACAGAGTTGTACAAAGCTGCAGTCAAAGTATTAGCTGGCTTGAATTCAAAACTTGGAGGTTTCAGGACTGAAAACTAAACTGAAATAGTTGCTGTGAAGTCAGCACTAACTTATGGCCACACCATGTGTCAGAGTAGAACTGTGCTCCGTAGGGTTGTCAGTGGCTCACTTGGGGGAAGCATATAGTCTGGCTTTCTTTGCAGGCATCACTTGCTCTGTCAAGCTCACCAGGAGAGTCTCTTGCTCCATTCTGCCAAAATACAGTCTTATATAATCCAGTGACTGTAACAATGGGCTCAAATGTGTCAGATGACGAGTGTGGCACTGGTTAGCCAGTGTTCATAGGGTCACTATGTGTCATAGTCAACTTGATAGCATATAACAGAAACAACAGTCTCAGGAGTGCCATTCCATCACCTTTGCCCACTTTTGTTGGCTGTATAGAAGTCACAAATACTGCCCACACTCAAGGGGAAGGAGTCATACAAAAGTTTAAATCCCAGGAGACAGAAATCATTGGGGTCACCCCAGGGGCTATCTACTACAGGCCATAATCCTCAACAGCACTTTAAATTCAGGTTCAGTGTTTCAGACACTAATATGTCCAATTTTTTAAATTTCATATCTTAATTATGTAAAACTAGGAGTTAGCCAGTTAGTATACTTTTGAATTTGTTTTATTGTGAGTTTTATGGAAGCACCCAAATAAACAGTAAGTTGACCATGAAGGTGCTCACTGCTCAGAGATCCTAGCTCTGTACTTATAATTCAATAGGCAGAGATTTCAATTTAGACACGGTGGAAGTGGAATGGGCTTGAAGGATAGCTACATTTGACTTTCAAAGTCTTTACCACAGAGCTCTGGTGGCCTAGTGATGAGAAGCTGTACTGTAACCCCAAAGGCAACTGGTTTGAGTCTCTCAGCTGTTCCGTGGTTGGAAGGAAGATGGGCAGTCTCCTCCCATGTGATTTATTGCCTCTGTAAACCCACCAGCGGGTCGACTATGGATTGGTTCTGACTCAACAGCACGCAACAACATTGCTTCAAAGTTTAGACGATTGTTCATAGGGTTTGCTGTTGAGTTCCTAACATCCTCTTAAATTATTCCCTGTGCTTTGAGCGGTGGTTAAGTGCTGTCGAGTCGCAACCCTGTGAACAATGGATCTGAACCCTGCCCAATCCTGTGCCATCCTCATCGTCTCTGACATCCTCTAGCCCACAGACACAGTCACTGTGGCAATACATCTCATTGGCAGTTTTTCTCTCTTCATTGACATTCTTCCTTTCCAAATACAATGGCCTTTTCCAAAGATTGGCCTCTCCTAACAACATGCCCCAAGTATGCAAGATGTTGTTTCACTGTCCTTGCCTCCGAGAAGCATCCTGGCTGTACCTTTTCCAAGATATATTTGTCCTAAGATACTCAATATTCTTTCCAACACCACAACTCAAAGGTATTGATTCTTCTCCTGTCATCCTTATTCATTGTCCAACTTTCAGATGCATAGCAAGTAATTAAAAAAAGACCATGGTTTGGATCAGGTGCACCTTAGTCTTTAAATGGACATCATTGCTCTTCAGGACCTTGGTGGGATCCCTGACAGCAGATTTTTCCCAATGCAGTATGTCTGTTGATTCCTTGACTCCTGGTGCCAGCGGTGTTGATTGTGGGTGCAAGCAAGATGAAGTCATTGACAATTTCTCTCTCTTCTCTGTCTACTATAATGTTGCCTACTGGCCTAGTGGGGAGGATTTTTGTTTTCTTGATGTTGAGATGTAACCTATATTGAAGGCTGTAGTCTTTGATCTTCACCAAGCGCGTGATTTCCTTAAAATTTTAGTCATTTGCCATATTATCACCAAGAAACATTTAGAAATTTGCTTCTCTAAACAGCACAGAACTAAAATTACCTGTGACATGTCTAAAATGTACATTTGAGCTGAGGTGCACTGCGAGTATTCAGAGAGAGGAGGTGGGTTGATTTTAGGTTTGAGTGCCTTAATTGTAGAGTAGCAATTGAAGCCGTATTGAAGTTTTATTGCAAGTGCACTCCCATCTAGATTACAGGGAAGCATTTTATTTCTATATCCAGACTACTATCCCTTGATTTACAAGCTAGATCTGCTTTAATTTTATTCAGTGTGTTCTTTCTGAGTGTTATAAAAGGCTTTTGTTTGCACTCAGGCACCTAATTAAGAGAGGGGGAGAAAATCCCTTGTTAAAATCAGCTGGGAATAATCAGAATGATCATTCTGTGGTTCATACATATTACATGAGCAATATGGAAGCATCAGTAATATTTAACTCTTTTCCAGTTCCACTTAAAACTTTTTGTTCTAAAAGTCTTCAAGCCCCAGAGAATAGGGGTGCTTTAAATTCTTAATCACAAGAAGAGCTGGCGGGATTTCTCTTTGCAGCAATTTGGTTTATTTATACACTTTCAAAGATTATTATAAAAACCAACATTTATTGCGATGGCCACATTTGTTATCTCTCAGGATAGAAATCAAATGCGGCTTATCCAGAGTCCCAAGGGTGAAGAGGATTGCACTTCCTGGGTGATTCCACCATCACCTGGGTTTTGTACTTTAATGTCTTGGTTGCTTTTTGTTGCTGTTGTTGTTTGAATTCCACTGCCTTGAGAGAAAATGGAGCAATATGATTACATAAATCCTCCAAAAAAAAAAAAGTCAGACTAGAGCTCTCATTTAACAATTTTAGCTGGAATCCTAGAAGAGAGATGCAAAAGGAATTGAACAGATGGTGAAGACATTTACTTGTTACTTACTTTCTTGTCTACTACTTGCCCGCCCCCCCCCCCCAAGGAGCCCTGGCGACACAATGATTATTCTCTGAGATGCTACAGGAAAGGTTAGGGGCTCAAACTTATCAGTGACTCCACAGGTGAGAAAGTCCTGGTGATACACTCCCACAAAGACTGCAGTCTGAGGGACCCTATGGGACAGCTCTACCCTGTCACAGGAGGCCACTAAGGGTTGACATCTACTTGATGGAACAAAACAGCCTACCTAGCATGATAATCACGTGGAGAACTCAGAACGCGCACGTTGGCTTTATTGCCCCTCAGTGAGCCCTCTCCTCTTAATGAAGTGGGCATTTAGAATGTGGAGGAGAGAGCCTTAGGCACCACTGGAGGTACTTTGAAGGTGTAACCAACAAAATCTTGGCTCCTTAAAATCAAGGATGTATCATTTCCATGATCCTGGTTTTGTTCCCACCAAGGCACACTGGTGGCACAACGTTTAAAGCAAAGGCTTTTAACCTAAAGGTCAGCAGTTGGAACCCGCCAGAGTGTTCCACAGGAGAAAGGTACAGGGGTCTGCTTCCTTAACGATTTCTCGCCTTGGAAACTCTGTGGGGCAGTTCTATACTTGTCCTACAAAGTGACCATGAATTGGAATTTACTTTTAGTGACTTTGTTGTTGTTTTTTTTTTCTTTCTGCCCAAAATGACAGTTTGTCTATTTTGGAAAAGGATTTTATTCTAGCCAGAGTTGGGTTCCCCCGCCTCCTGTCAAAAAGCAGAGAATGTCATTATTTCTTTGCTTTCTTTTTTTAATGGATTGCTCAGATAACAATATATACCAAGTGCCTGCAGAGGATACAAGTCGTTGAGGGTCATTGAACAGTTGGAGAGGATAGTAGCGGCCTCCTCGCCTCAGGGTGTGCAAAATCAGGAGCTAGAGATGGGAGTTTGAATTAGGGGTTTAGGATGGAATTTCGCACCCTGGGCCCTATTGTCATTTGCGCTGGATTCTTTGCTGGTGGCGGGGGCTAAGGTGTACACTGTAAGATGTTTAACAGCATTTTTTGGCTGCTACCACTAAATGCCAATAGGACAGCACCTCTTCTTCTAATTATGACAACCAGAAGTATCTCCAGAACATTGGAAAATGTCCCGGGGGAGGGGGGCAGGGGAGGGAGTGAAATGGCCCGATTGAGAACCACTCCTTTCAGGAAAGCTTAGGAAATGGGATGGTTAGTACAACAGAAGATAAGCATAAATAAACATACACTTGAAAATCAGTGTGTTCCACGGATCATTGTGTTTAACTGGAACCACTAACATTGATTGTCCTACAAGTTAAGGATCTACTATTAGCATTTTTGTAAAAACAAAGCTTGCCTTCTCCATATGTCTTAAAATTTCCTTTTTATTTCAATTATTTTTGTGACACAGTAAATTTCAAGAAGGACAATATCTCTAAAGGAATATAGTTGGTTGTTAGTTCTTTAATACATTTCCAAGCAGGTATTTTTAAATAAGACTAAAGGGCAAAGAATGTGACCGCATTGGGTCCTTGCTGGAAAAGATCATTCATGTGTAAATTTCTCTTCAGTGAAGCAAGAACAAAAGCTGCTGAATAGACTCCAATTCTACTAATTATTTTGTGATTAACAGGTTTCCTGTTTCTCCCCCCCCCCCCAAAGAGTGATTCATGTACTAACAGCAATTGCAAAAGCATGAAAACAAAATAGGAGACAATGAATCGAAGGTTATTAGTGTTACAGGTAAGGCTTATCTTTGCATATATCCCAGTGATTCTCAGCTGGAGAAATTTTATCTCCTGGAAAATTTCAGGTGCCCTGGTGACACACTGGGTTACCCATTGTGCTGCTAACCTAAAGTCAGTGCTTCGAACCCACCACCTGCTCCTCAGGAGAAAGATGAAGCGATTTGCTCCCATTAAGACTTGCAGCCTTGGAAATGTAATGGAGGGTCACCTTGAGTCAGAATGGGCTCAGCAGCAGTGGAGTGAGGGGCAAAGTTTGTGATCTTCAGAACTAAAGGCAGGATTGCTTTGGTATGCAGAAGGATGCTATGAAATATTCCACCACATACAGGACAGACCCTGCCACAAAGAATCCCCAGCCTAAAGTGCCAATAGTGCTGAGGTTGAAAAACCCTAGTCTCAATGTACGTGCAGTGTGCTCCCCTATGATGCTGGACAAGAACTTTTCTTCTTTCTTCTTCCTTCCTCCCTCCCTTCCTTCCTCCCTCCCTTCTTTCCTTCCCTCCTTCCCTCTCTTTCTCCATCTTTCTCCCTCTCTCCTTCCTCCCTCTCTCTCTCCTCCCCCTCTCCCTCTCTCTCCCTCTCTCCTCCTTCCTCTCTCTTTCTTTTTATTTTTCTTTCTGTTCCTTCCTTCCTTCCTTCCTTCCTTCCTTCCTTCCT
>NW_006399865.1:4322880-4333149 GCF_000299155.1 Elephantulus edwardii
CCTTCCTTCCTTCCTTCCTTCCTTCCTTCCCTCCTTCCATCCTTCCTTCCTTCCTTCCTTCCATACATCCATAAAAAAGACAACTTCCCTATTGGCCTACAGGAGTTCATTCCTTTGGAACTAGCATAGGCTTCTCATTCTCATCTTTTAAATACTAATTTAAGTATGGCCAGAATCCACCAGGCGGGTTTTTTCTTTTTCTTATTAGCTGCCACTGAGTCAACTTAGAGTTTGAGTGATCCTGTGTCTGACTGAATGAAACGCTCCTTGACCCTTTGCCATCCTCACTCTGTGTTGTGCTTAAGGCCTTTCTTGCCAACCCATCTTGTTAAGCGGGGCGGCTTCTCTTTCTCTGACCCTTGACTTTCCCAAGCATGATTTCCTTCTCCTAGGAGCGATCCATCTAGATAACATACCTGAAATATGTGAGAAGATGTCGCCATACTTGCTTCTAGGGAACATCCTGGCTGTACTTCTTGTAAAATAGATTTGTTCTTGGAGCAGTCTATAAATACGGAATATTCTTCACCAACACCGCAATTCAAAGACACAAGTCTTCCTTATTTATTGTCCACCTTTCACATGCATACAGAGCAATTGAAAATACCATGGTGTGAGCGAGGCACACCTTTGTCTTTAAAGTGACATCCTTTCTCTAGCTCTTTAAAGAGATCATTGTCAGCAGATTTTCTCAGTTCAATACATCATTTGATTTCTTTACTGGTACCGCTGTGGATGTGGACTGTAAATACAAGTAAAATTAAATCCTTGATAACCTCAGCCTTTTCTCCATTTAACATGATGCTGCTTATTGGCCCAGTTGTGAAGATTTTAGGGTTTTTTTAATGTTAAGTTGTAAACTATAGTATTTGACCTTCAGTAAGTGATCTCAGTCCTCTTTATTTCCAGCAAGCAAGTTTACTCCCAAGATAATAAAATTACAGGCTAGAACAGATAGTGAAACTTAGGAGAGCTGGAACTCAGTAATTTGGCTTTGTTTTTCCAGGTCTCACAAGTTTTTCACCATTGACAAGGTGAAATCTTGCAACTTCTCCTTTGCTCTCTTTTCATGAAAAATATTTGTGTTTTCCTTCCTTAATGTATTCACAACCCTGTTTGCTGAAACTGAGGAGGACCTGAAGCGCTTGCTGCAGAAGGTTAAGGACTGCAGCCTGCAATACCGATTGAAGCTCAACATCAAGAAAACAAAGATTCTCACCACTGGGCTGATTGGCAGCACCATGATAGATGGAGAAGAGATTGAGGTTGTTAATAGCTTTAGTTTGCTTGGCTCCACAGTCAACACTCTTGGTACCAGCAGCCAGGAACTCAAGAGACGATTGCACTGGGAAAGTCAGCTGTCAGGGACCTCTCCAGAGTATTGAAGAGCAAAGATGTCAGTCTGGGGACTAAGGTGCACTTGATCTGGGCTATAGTCTTTGCAGTTGTGTGCTGTGCATCAGAGAGCTGGACAGTGACTAGGAATGATAGAAAGAGAATTGATACCTTTGAGCTGTGGTGCTAGAGAAGAGTGTTAAATATACCATGGACTGCTAGGAGAACAAACAGGTTTGTCCTGGAGAGGGTTAAGCTGGGCTTCTCCTTGGAGTCGAGGATTCTGAAGCTTCATCTGACATACTTTGGGCATGTTGCAAGGAGGGACTGGCCCTTGGAGAGGGACATCATGTTTAGGAGAGTGGAGGAACAGTGCAGGAGAGGAAGATCCTCAATGAGATGGATTGATTCAGTCATTAGGGTAGTGAGAGCAGGTGTGTCAGAGACGGTGAGGTTGGCACAGGGTAGAGGACGGTTTAGGACTCTTGTACATAGGGTCGCTGAGTCACAAGTGACTCGATGGCACATAAAAACAACAACATATTTCTGCCTTACTCAGATTCCAGGTTTGTTGGTTTTATTATGTAACAATCTTGTTTGGGGAGTCTATTTTGGAGAAGGAAAACGAATCTTTGGAATAAGGGAGCAGCTGCCAGAGGGTCCATGGTATTGGCTTAGGATGGAGTCTTTTCATTGCATCATTTTCATATGATTAGGTTGTATTTAAGAGTACACATAATTATAAAACTGTTTTGGGGGTGTGTGTGTGTGTCTTTTTTTATGTTGTTATGTGCTCTCAAATCAGAACGGACTCATAGCTAACCTTCTAGCAGGTTTTCAGAGGCTGTAAATCATATGGGAGGAGATTGCCCACCTTTGTTCTGTGGAACAACTGATGAATTCAAGTTGCTTGCCTTTGGCCTCACAGCACATCTCCTTACTACTAGGTCACCAGAGCTCCCTTTTTATGATAAATATTAAACATTTTTTTTCTGTATAATTAACTATTATGCCTTCTATTTGCCTATTCTTCTTGTTGTTGTGTACCGCTGAGTCAGAATCCACCCACCTATGCCTTCAGGACTGCAGTGCATATTCTTACCACTCGGCCACCAGGGCTCCCTTATTTGCCCATATAATGACTAATAACAGGCCTACTTACACCAATAACTCAAGACTCTAAAACGAAAGTTAGCCAATGAGCTTCTAGAAGATTCCAGTTCTGTAGGACGCTCAGTCCTTCATTCCAGCTGTTTCTACAGTTTTCCTTTTAATTCCTATCTCTTTTGTGTAGTATGTCTACTCTGAAGTCGGTACAGAATAACTTAAAATAATGGTATCACTTTTTAAATATTTATTTTCTCCTCACGTTATCACTTGAGGCTTTGAAATACTTGCAACAGTAAACATTACTTCTCTCTCCCTCTCTCTCTCTCTCCCCCCTTCCCTTCCTCCCTCCTCCCCCCTGACTTTTTTCCCCCCGACTTTTTTTAAAAAATATATGTTTTGTCCATGTACAGAAATCTTTCTTATTCTTGACTTGTCATTCTGTGTAATGACTGTTGGATTTGCTTAAAAGTTCAACAGACAGTCTCTGAAGAGATCACATGAACTAAGATCTTGAGAATTAATGTGATCATCATAAATGTCACCCCATGGTTCCTTCAAGCTCGGCATCCCATACAATTTGGGTTTCCTGATATCTATTTCTTCACAGTTGCTTACTGTACCACCTTATTGCCCCCCCCCTCCCAGATCAGCCTGGCACTGGTCCCAGAAATTGAATTTTGCCCTTCTAATCTTTCCCACTCTTGCTTGAGTCCTTCTATCTTTATTTATTTTCTTATTCCCATGTTAGCTGCCAAAACCAACCTCCTCCAACCTACTGCTGTCAAGTAAATTCTGACTCATAACAACCCTCATTGTATTTCTGAGACTGTAAATCTTTATAAGAAGAGACTGCCCATCTTTCTCCTGTGGAGCTGTTGGTGGATTTGAGCCACCAACCTTTCAGTTAGCAGTCCAACAAATCACCAACTATAGCATAAGGGTTCTTTCAACTTGCCAGGGACTGTAAATAGAGTTGAATCTTCAATATTTTAAACTCCATTCCCGCATACATTAGGCAAAAGTAAAAAAAAAAATCTAAATCAAAGACACTCTAAAATGGAAGATTTTGTTATTCTGTTCACCAGTTAGATTTTTAGACAGGGAGTTAAACGACTTTCTGGAAACCAGATAGAAGTTGTTAAGATTTCACTAGGTCTTCCATCATAAGTTTTAATATAGTTCTCTTTCTTAGTCACTGGAAAGGTTATATCCAAGGAGATATTACCTATTTGTTTCACTTGGCATCATTTGTACACAGGGACCATCCTTATCTCAAACTAAAAGTATGGATAAAATTATTCACTTACATGGGTCAATATATATTCCAATAACTGGTGTCAAATTGCACTTGTAATGTCCAACTCTGTACCTCTTGTGTGCATGAAGATTTGGCTGAATTATTCGAGACACAAAGTGGTCTTCAAGTACATTTCACTTTTCCAGAGTGCATCTAGACAGTCTTACAGACTCCTTTGGCAATGTTATTTTTAAATTCTGTTTCCTCATAAGCAATGGGGCTTTACATTTTCCCCAGCATGTGACAGGTATAAAGATTTGGTTATTTAGATAGCCTCTACTTTCTATATGTAAAAAAAGGATAAATGCAGGCAATGTACCTAGAAATTCCAATTCCAGTAGTTTGTGCATTGATTTTATAATGTAAAACACTGCCTCTTTGATAAATTATGGAAGCTGCTACATTTATGTCAGATGACAAAAGAAAAATTAAGGAAACATATTTAAATATTTGTTTTTTGTAAATTGGGGGGAACTATAAATAGTGTGTTTAGCAGAAGCTTGCCTCCTCAGATGCCCTTTCTGCCCTTCCTCTCTGTCTCTGCAAAAACAAGAACTAAGGATTGACAGTCCTGGTCCCAAAGTGGTGGCAACTGCATTATGAATATTCCCTTGGCAAGACAGGATTGTGACTTGAGAAAATGCTTTTGTGGTTCTCGTTTTTCTTATTTTCAGTACAATGGTAGTTACAGATAGTTTTTAAAATAGGCAAAAATGAAAGATTCATCCTGGGTCAAAGTGGGCGGCTCCTTGGAGGCAAGGATTCTGAGGCTCTGTCTAACATACTTTGGACATGTTGTGAGGAGAGACCGGTCCTTGGAGAGGGACATCATGCTTGGGAGGGTGGAGGGACAGTGCAGGAGAGGAAGGCCCTCTATGAGGTGGATTGATTCAGTGACTGGGATAATTGGGATGGGAGTGTCAGAGACAGTGCGATTGGCACAGGACAGAGCGGAGTTGAGGGCTGTGGTACATAGGGTCGCTATGAGTCGCAGGCGAATCGACGGCACATAACAACAACAACAGCAGCAACATAAATGAAAGCACATTCAGAGGAAGAGAGTAAGTTTGTTTTGGTTTGGTTTTTGCCTCATTTCCATGGTAGATTGTGAAATCCTCAAAGCCAGTGGTGGTGGGTTTTTTTTCTCTCTTTCATGGCCAATACATATCATTGCACCTAGCACACATTAAGGAAACTCCGGAGGCCTAGTGGGTGATGAGTTGTGCTGCCAACCCAAAAGCAAGCAGTTCAAATCCACCAAGTGTGCCTAGGGAGAAAGATGAGCAGTCTTCTCCCATAGGATTTACAGCCCCTGAAAACCTGCTGGAAGGTCAGCTAGGAGCTGCTTCTGACTTGATGGCAACGAGTTGAGTTCAGTGCATAGTAGTTATTCCATCAGTATGTGGCGAGCAAAGGAAAGCATACTTTATGGCATCAAACAAACATCTTTTACCTACAGTGTCCAGTTTATACTACAGATAACTTTGATGGGGCAGAGGAGATAAGTTTGCAGAATTTGATAAAGTTCTGTCTTTGATGGAGATTTCAAGGTTCTTGGTAAGACATCACACACACATATACACAAAAACTAATCAAATACTTTGCAACTCCTAGTGAGCTCATGTGCATCAGTAGAACAGTGTTCCATAGGCTTTGATCATTTGCATCAACATGCCTTTCTTCTAAGGTACTTCTGGGTGATTCCTAACAATTGCTTCATCACTGCACCACCTAGGAATTTCTCCTACATAACCTAACATTTAGTTAGGTTGTCCTGGAATGTAGGGTGAAAGCGTATGTAGTCCTTACAGTGAATATGGTTCATATAGTCCTTAGAGTATGTAGTCCTTCCAGCTCTAAGAAATCTAGGAAGCATGAGAACTAGAGAAAAGTTAGCATAAAATGAAACATTTTTGATGGGTTGAGTAGAGGCATCTCAACTCTCATTGTGTTGAGTTGAAACCAACTCATAGGTGACCCTCCACTGGTTTTCAAGGCTGTAAATCACGTGGGAGGAGATTGCCTAGCTTCTGCCCTCAGAACTGCTGGTGGATTCAAGTCTCCAAAGGGGCATGGCGTTTGGCTTAGCAGTACAACTCCCTACAGACCAATGATGTATTTAGAGTCAAGAGTTAGTCTGGTACAATCATTATGGAAAATGGTGTAGTGATTAATCAGAAGCTTTGAAATACCTTATTATCCAGCTATCTCATCCCTACATGTATATCCAAAAGATGTAAGAACAGTGACACAGATAGACATAGGAACACTTATGTTCATTGCAGTCTTATTCACACTAACAAAAGATGGAAATGAGTGCCCATCAATGGATGAATGAATGAATGAATGATAGTACGGTCATCAAATGGAATATACACAACTAAAAAGTATAACCTCCACTTAAACCTGTCCACTATGGCATTTGAAACACTGGTGACATAGCTTCCATCATTACAGCAACCCCTAAGTTACCCTAGTACAGCAAACTGACAGATAAGTCACTGTACTAAGAGCATACACTAAACAAGCAAGCAAATACACACCTAAGCTATAAAATAAGTAGTAACATGCAAATCACTCCTCTATTATATCAAACTGACAAACAGGTGTTGTACTTCTAATAGAAAACCATAGAAACAATCAGGCATATGCAGATTGTGGCACAGGACAGCCCTCTCTCATCCCAGCTGAGGCCTGTGACAGTGCAGCTAAAACAGGGCCCAACCCAACTGGCTCTTGGGCCCTTCTGGCTGAGGCCTATGGGTGGTGCAGATGGAATAGGGTCCTGACTGGCTCCTGGGTCAAAAATACTAAGGAGCAATGATAACAATTTAAAGACTAAGTGCACCTGATCCAGTTGCTCATTTTTTTCAATCACTTGCTATGCATCTGAGAGCTGAACAGTGAATAAGAGTGACAGAAGAGGAACTGATGCCTTGGGGTTGTGATACTGGAGAAGGGTATTGAGTATTCCATGGGCTGCAAAAAATATGAACAAGTATATCTTCTGGGATGTTAAAAGGTTGTAAACGGTGATCTAAGATACAACTGTTGTTCTCTGCCCTGGTAGGATACTCTATAGTGCCTCTAACTAAAAGGCTGTGTGCCCCTGGTGATTGACTCCATCAGCTACTATGTGGGAGACAGATGGACAGTCAACTCCTATTAAGATTTACAGCCTTGGAAACCTGAAGGAGGGTCACTATGAAGTTGATGGCAGTGAGTTTGAGTTTTATTCATTTGGAGCAAAGTAGAGTTTATGAAACCCAAGACTCAAAGATGAAACTAGTAACTTGAACTAACAAGAACTAATAACAGAACTAATAATTTGTACAGGCTACAATCTTTTCTTATATGAGATCAGAAAAAAAGTTATGCTACCACTACCAACTGTTCTGACCAGGGACATAACAGAAGGTTCCAAAGAGAATGAGAGGGAGGATTAAAATTCCTGAGAAAGGGTAGACCTATTGACTGGTAGAGAGTAGAGAAACACCCAAGACTATTACCATAAAAAGCCTTTGAACTTGAGATTGAAGCTAGTTCTAGAGGATACCATGTAGCTAAATAATAGATGTAATTACAACACACTAATAAATAATGTTGTGTTGTTGTTGTTGTTATGTAGTGTCTTGTTGCCTATGACTCATAGAGACCCTATTGAGCCAGTCTTACTGACTCTGACACACCAACCCCACTGGCCCAGTCACTGTATTAATCCATATCATCTGGGGTCTTCTTCTCTTGCGTTGTCCCTCCACCCTTCTAAGTATGATATCTTTCTCCAAGGATCAGTCCCTCCGGGCCACATACCCAAAGTATGTGAGACAGAGCCTCAAATCCTAGCCTCCAAGTAGAAACTTGGTTTTATCCTCTCCAAGACAGACCTATTTGTCTTCTTGGTGGTCCATGGTGTGTTCATGACTCTTTTCCAGTACCACAACTCAAAGACATCAATTATTCTTCTGTCATCTTTAGTCATTGTCCAGTTCTCTGATGCATAGCAAGTAATTGCGAAGACCATGGCTGGATCCGGAGCACCTTAGTCTCTAGACTGACATCGTTGCTTCTCAGTATTCTGGAGAGGTCCCTGACAGCAGATTTTTGCCAGTACAATTTGTGTTTTGATTTCCTGACTGCTGGTGCCGAGACTGTTGATTGTGGAGCTGAGCAAGCTGAAATTGTTAATTACCTCAATCTCTTCTCCATTTATCATAGTGCATAGGCTTCCTTAAACAATGAACTGTAGGAGTGCAAATGGTCAACATATACCCCAAAACAAAAATAAGAAGGCAAAGAGTGAAAGGGAAGTGAAATCAATGGAAACATAAAGGAAAGAATAAAAATACTGACCCATTGTAAAAATTCTTGATAATGTCTTGGGGAAAACTGTATAAAAATCAGTAAATGAAGACCTAATTTGCTGTGTAAGCTTTCACATAAAACAAAATATTTTTAAAAAATTAGACATGCAAATAGTGAAGAGGAAGTACTGTTTAGAGTTTGGGGAAGCAAGACTTACTAGAGATAGTTGGGTTATACTAGCAATAGCCAAAAAAGCTGGACAGCAAGATTGAATCTAAAATAGTATAGAATTTGAATCTGAAATGATCCTGCATATTGTATATCAGCAGTGATATCCTTTTATTCTGCAGCCTCTTCTGACTCCAAATGGAATTTCTGACAGTTTCCTGTCAATTTCCTGCTCCAAACATTTTAAAATGATCTTAAATAAGATTGTGCATGTGTGTAATATTAATGATATTTTCCAGTAATTTCTATATTCTGTTGAATCACATTTTTATGGATATAAATATGAATCTCTTCCAGTCAGTTGGTCAGGTAGCTGTCTTCTCAATTTCGTGTCATAGACTACTGAGTAGTTCCAGGCCTGCATTTTTTTTTAAGTACAATTTTTCTTTTATACTGGTTTGCTTACCAAGTTCATATATATTGTTTTACCACTAGATCTTTCCCATTTCCTTAACCCACCCCTTCCGTCACTCATCAAATTTGTGACCCTATGATTACCCCCATGCTCAGCCTCACCCCTCTTCTCCTATCCCCCCCCCCTTTAGATCCTTATACATGTTTTACTAGTAATCTTTCTATTTCTACAATAATAGTCTTATACAGTATGTGTCCTTATGGGACTGAGTTAGTTCACTCAACATAATGCTCCCCAGTCTCTCCCAAGTTATGTAGTGTTTTACATAGGTCACCTCCTGAAATGCTTCAGTGTCAGTCATTCACTTTGGTATTGTGACTTTGCTTATTCCTTCCATCTTTTTTAAAAGTTATGCTTCCTTCATGTACATTTTCCCCTACTCTCTCCTTTCACCCACCAAATTCTTCAACCTCATAATCCCCCCCTCCCACTCTGAGCCCCACTGCCCTCTCCCCTTCCCTTTTGGTATGTCTATGCAGATCTCACTGGTTATACTTCTGTTTTTACAGTAATGGTCCTATACAGTATTCTTTCCATCTTTTCTTATGCCTCCTTGATAAATGGTTTTTCCCCCCTATAGAATTCTCCAGTATTGCAGCACGAGACATGATTTTTCTCTTCAATCCATTTAGCTTGATACATTTTGAGCTTGTTCTTCCCTTTTTACTTTCTAACTCAAGGTCTTTATGCAATTCATTATGATAATTTTCTTTGTCTTTTGAAGCTATCTTTTGAAATCTTCTGTTCAGTCCTCTAATCATTCCTTCACAAGTTTCAATGTCTCTTCTAACATCCATTTGGTCTTTTCTTCCTTTCCTGTCTTTTTAATGACCTCTGCATTCTTCATGTTTGCTATTCTTGATGGCATCCTAAAGTGCTGAAGAGCAAGATGCCAGTTTGAAGGGTAGGGTATGCCTGACCCTAGCCATGGTAATTTTTTATATGCATGTGAAAATTGGGCCATGAATAAGGGAGTGTTGGTGAAAAGTATTGACTGTATTGCCATTGGTTTCCTAAAGAACGAACAAATCCGTCTTGGAGGAAGTGCAGTCAGAGTGCTCCTTAGAAGTAAAGCAGTGAGACTTTGTGGCACCTGTCATCAGGAGAGGCCAGCCATTGTGAAAGAACATCATGCTCAGAATCGTAGAGGGTCAGCAAAGAAGAGAAAGGTTCTCAGCAAGATGGATTGTCCCAGTAAGTGCAACAATGGGCTTACACACAGTGAAGATTGTGAGCTTGGCGCAGGTCAGGCAGTATTTTGACCTGTTGTACATTAAGGTTGCTATGAGTTGAAGTGGACGAGCCAGCACCTAACCACAACCTGTTATAAACTATGAAGAGAGTGATAAAGAACAGGCAAGATACAGAGTTAAAGAAGGCGGGAATTGAGAAAAGCTAGATGCAAGGATACTTATTAAGAATTTGTAGCCTACCACCTGTTGTTGTTGTTATGTGCCATCAAGTCGCCTGCGACTCATAGCGACCCTATGTACAACAGCTCTAAACTCTGCTCTGTCCTGTGCTAATCTCATTGTCTCCGACACACTCATCCTGATTACCTCAGTCACCGAATCAATCC
>NW_006399865.1:4335479-4347133 GCF_000299155.1 Elephantulus edwardii
TCTGAATGATAGTGGTATTCACTGGACTTTCTTGTATGTTTATGGATATTATCCTGTCACTCACAATATTGTACTTCAAGATGGATCTAGAAATGGCTTTTCTAACTATGAAAGCAACCCCATTTTTCCTCACCTTTTCATCTCTGGAGGAGTATATCATATGATCATCCAATTCAAAAGGCCCATACCAGTCCATCTCATCTCAAAAATGCCTAGTATGTCAATATTTATGCGTTCCATTTCCTCCTTAACAATATCTAATTTGCCTACCACCTAGGGAAATTAAATTTGGAAAAATAAATAATACAAGGTTAAATAAACCACTGCTGTTGTGTGTATCACAATTTCTAGCCACCCTGTAGGACAGAATACAACTGCCCCATTCTAGGAGATCTGGTGGCCTAGTAAGAAGTTGCACCACAGTGCCTAAGGCATAGTGTTTGACTCTACCACTCCTTGTCAGGATAGGCAGTTCCTGAGTGATTTATTGCCTATGAAAACCCACTGGAGGGTCAGCTCTGCATGGTTCTGACTTGATGGCATAAAAACAATAGTAGGGTTTCCAGTGCTGCAGATCCTTGTGGAAGCAGATTGTTGTATCTTTCTCCTGCCGAATGGTAGGCGTTAGAAACCAACTCTTTTAACCACTGTGGAACGAAGGGTAAGTAGGAGGCAAGAGTGGTCCTATTCCTTAACATAGATGTATTAGCTATTATGGCAGTAATATGTTGTGTGACCCCCTAGATGAGTGATTTGTAACAAAGAACATTCATTGGTCCTGCTATGTCTTTAAGTAGCCCAAGCATGCCTGGTGTTCTTAATGTGGTTCTGCTTCCACCAATGGTAAGCTTGGTGCCAAGCTTTGGAATCCATGCATCTGACTTTGGAAAATAGGCTTCAGGTCTTTGACATCTCTCGCATTCTGGAGCCCCGGCAGAAGAGGCAGAGGCAACCCAGCACAGACTGTTCTCATGAGCATCAAAGGAGTACAAATGACCAGGTCAACTCACACAAGCTGATTTAAGTTATATGTCTTTGGTCAAATAAGTCACATGGCCAAGCACAAAGTCAACCAGAAAGAAAGTGCATTTTCAAGGAGACGGGAGCTTAAATGGGTATTTTCTGAGAAATGATCCAAAGTGTTACAAGTGTTCTTTATCTGGAGTGCATCTGACTAAGACATTCACTTTCTAAAACTTTTAAGTAGCTTTCTACCTGCCTTAAATGTCAAGATTCTTTGTAAGTAGGGATCTGCGTGATTCTTTCCACATTGCCATAACTGTTCTGGTATGTTCCCATTTCTGCCTTTTGTCACTCAGGTCATACTGACCTGTTTGCACTCTACCATGAAGTTTATTTAATGCCTTGATTGTACACATTCTTTTCTGCCCAGAAAGTTCCTCCTTTCCTTGCAGTCATTCAAACCTCTACCCAAGGGTTCACTTCTCTGGAAGGGTTTCCTTGCTCCCTGCTAGGCTGTGATCTTTGCCTTTTATTCCTCCCCCCACCGCCCCCCATTTCACTTGGTGCATAACTCTCATCGCAACACTGGCCACATTGAAGTGCTGTGCCCTGGGTATTGGTTCATCTGTTTCCCTTGTATATGTTGAGTGAATGAGATTAGGATAATGGAGTTCCTTCCATGGAAGGATTGGGAACTTTGGAAGCAGAACTAAGATTTTTCTATTATGTACATATGAGTGAGCTCTGGTGGCCGAGTGGATATGATGTTGCCCTGCTAATCCAAAGGCTGGTGGTTCAAGTATATAAGCTGTTCCACAGGACAAAGATGGACAGTCTCTTCCCATGTGGTTTAAAGCTTCTGAAAATCAGCTGGACGTTTAGCTGTATGTCTGCTCAGACTCACCAACAGTGGGAGTAGGGGAATGTATGCATGAGGGACAGTTAAGGGCAAGGATCATAAAAAAGATTTCCATTGGGCACTTTTTAGATGAGGTGAAGGTGAGCTGTCAAAATGACTCCAGTTGCTGAAAATCTGGGCCTGGAAGAAAACCGAGAGAGGTGAGATAGAAAATCTAATTTGGCAACTATCTCTACTGAACTTTTCATTGAAATGTTGACCATGATCATACAGTCTTTCCTGCCTAATCATAATTCAACATCCTATTTTACGGAATTATGCCATTAAAGAGGATTTTTTAAAAAACCAACAAACTGCCACATTTTTCATAGTCATTCCATAAATCACATTAAAGGGATAGGAAATGTACAATTTACTCATATAGAAAGGCTAAATGATTATTCCATCAGCTTTATGCAACCTATCTCCCAAACATGTATTTCTTAGAGTTGACAATAAGTCATAAAAACTCTTTCAGAAACAACTTGGCTTTTCAACAGCTGGCATCAGGAACAGCTGCACAGTCAGTTAAATGAAGTAGTTGACTAAGTGCTTTTCAGTTTGTACTGGAAGATGATTTCCCATTGCTTAATAACAATAATAATAATTTGCTTTTACTTTCTTAAAGTAGAGTTAATTCAAGCTCTGTATCTAAATGAGCTATGTAGTCTTTGGACAGTTTCCTATATCTATGTTACAATATTAAAAAAAAATACCACAACAACTATCACTTAGAGAACTAAAGTGAGCCTGACACAAGCCATGGTGTTCTCAGTCATCACACATACATTTGAAATCTGGACAATGAATAAGGAAAACGGAAGAAGATTTGAGGAATTTGAATTATAATGTTGATGAAGAATAGGTAATATACCATGGACTGTCAAAAGAGCAAACAAGTCTGCTTGGGAATAAATACAACTAGAAGACTTCTTAGAAGTGAGGGTGGTAAATCTTCATTTCACATACACTGGACATGTTATCAGGAGAGTCAAGTCCCTAGAGAAGGACATTAAGTTGTTCTGACACCATTGCTAAAAGGTCAGAGCCTTAAAGCCCCTATGTAGCAGCTGCAATCTGCACAAATCGGGTGGACATGAGTTAGAATTGACTCAATGGCAACCAACAAGGAGAACAAGAGAGGCAGATAATAAATAAGAGTTGATCATCTGATGATTGAGGTATAAGAATCTTCTCCAGGAAATTTTCCCGTGTGCTCCCTCCTAGAATGCACTTAGAAGATCGTCACCCATGGAATGCCCCACATACCTTATTACTTTCTCTTGAGAACACTCCCCCCCATCTCCTGCCTTTATCCACATCTACAGAACTCTCTCGAGGGTTACCATAATGCCCATGACCTGCCACTCAATCCAAACACAATTAAAAGTGGCGCTATTACAGATCCAAACTGAATAGTCACCTTGCAACTTCTCTACTGTAAGTATTCGAAAAAAACTCAAGGAGGATCCAAGGAGATCCAAAATGATCCCAACCTTTAAATTAGTGGACAGTTTAATCAGACAGTTATTACAACTGAATTAGAAAACTTTGAAGTTGAATAAATGTTTCTCAGCAGCTCTGACCAATGAACACACATTAGGACAAGTGATGTTACAGCTATTCTCCAAAGAAGTCACTGAAGCAGATTTGAAACTTCCCAGAGAGAGTTCTGGAAGTTATTGAAAATTCATATTGGCAAGATGAGTTAGCATGTGCGAAGGGTTGTGTGCACCTGTAGCAATCACACGGGACTTGAGTCCTATCGCCTGCTGCTGATCACATCAGAGACTCTCAAAAGGCTTCAAGCAAGTCTGAATGGGAGATTAAAGAAAAATAGAGAGAGGAAGCAATTAGCAAATGGAGCATACCAGCCTCTCCATCTATAAACTTCTTTCTAAAATGATTGTGAGCATCTGTACAAGCTTCTGATGTTTGTGCCTGTCTTTGGGAGCCCATCAGTGATATTCAGAAAAAATTGAATCTTCCCTCGTCAACACACCAAGCACTGCCTGAGAACATTTTATGTGCTTTGAATTCTCTTCTACTCTTTGAGGAAAAGAACTTAAAAGGCCTCTGTTCAAGATTAAGCATGAAATCATAAAATGATATACTTTCTCAGAAAGATTTATTTAATGACACCAAATCACACATTCTAATGTTAATTTATAATGAAATGTGCAAAGACCTGGGGTTATAAAACCGAAAAGAAAGAACAAGCTCAGCATTTCTTAAGCTGAAAGAACTGGACAAAAAGTTTAAGCCTCAAGTTGAAATATTGAGAGATTTCATGGACAAAATATTTGAATGACATAGAAAGCAATGAAAGAAGATGGAAAGAATGCAAAGAATACATTGTACCAAAAAGAATTGATTGATATTCAACCATTTCAGAATGTAGTGTATGAACCAGAACAAATGGTATTGAAAGAAATCCAAGCTGTGCCAAAGGCACTGGCAAAAAGTAAGACCCCAGAAATTGATGAGATAGCAAGTAGGTGTTTTAACAAACAGATGTAACACTGAAAGCCCTTACTCTTCTATCCTAAGAAATCTGGAAGATAGGTACCTGGCCAACTGACTAAGGTATTCATACATGATCTGAGAAACTGGACTGTATGAAGAAGAACACATCATCAGGATTGGAGGAAGACCTATTATAAGTGTTACAGAGCAAAAATAGGGAGCTCTGGTGGCCCAGGGGCAAGAAGTTATATGGCAATCCTGAACACATGCGGTTTGAATCCACCAGGTCCTCCGTGGAGAAGGATGGGCAATCTCCTCCCGTGTGATTACCTGCCTCTGAAAACCCACCAGAGGGTCAGCTATGGGCCGGTTTTGACTCTGTGGTACACAACAACAGAGCAAATGTGTCTTTTTGAGGACTAAGGTACATAGAACCCAAGTCACGATATATTCATTTGCCTCATAGGCATGTGGAAAGTGGACCATGAATAAGGAAAACAGAAGAAGAATTGATGGATTTACATTAGGTTTTTTTCCCTTCTACCACTTTATTTACAAAATTCAAATACAAATTTGAACAATTTCTTTCAATTTCCCTCACCCTGCCCCCATCAAATTGTACAGCCCAATGAATAATCCTCTCTTCCCCCTGCACATCCTCATCTCTCTGCTTCCAGCCTCTCCCCCGCCTCCTGGATCCTTATACTCATTCTATAATAATGGTTTTATACAATATTTATCCTTATGTGACTGTTTAGTTCACTCAGCATAATGCTATCCAGTCCCTCCCAAGTTAGGTAATAATTTACAAAGTTTTTGCTCCTACGTGCTGCATAGTATTCCACTGTGTGAATGTACTATAATTTCTCAATCCATTCATTTGTGATTGGACATTTGGGCTGTTTCCATGTTCTCACAATGGTGCATAATGCTGCTATGAACATTGGTAAACAAATCTCAGTTTGTGCCTCAGTTCTCATATTCTCAGGGTATATTCCAAGTAGTAGAATAGCTGGGTCATATGGAATCTCTATGATGGATTTAAATTATGGTGTTGATCCCTGAGAGCATGACTTTCTGGTTCTTGGAACACCAAGGCCATTTGGGATAATATAGTCCATAAATACAATGGTCTCCATCTACTTTATTCAGTAGCATTTGGGTGTCATAACAAGCTTTTTAAATGACTATCTAAGGTAAAATTATTGATTTCTCCATGCCCAGAACAAACATTAGAGAAGAAAAGCAAAGATGTACTGAAGAACTAATAGAAAACTACAGACCAATATCTCTCATTAATGTAGATGCAAAAATCCTTAATAAAATCCTAGCAATAGAATCCAAAAGCACATAAAAAAATAATTCACCATGACCAAGTAGAATTCATAAGGTATGCAAGGATGTTTCAACATAAGAAAAACAACCAACGTAATTCACTATATTAACAAAGTAAATAACAAGAACCATATGATCTTAGCAATTGATACAGAAAAGGCGTTTGACAAAATCAAAACCCCTCCTGAAAAAAGATACTCTGCAAAATTGAAATAGAAGGGACTTTCCTCAACATAGTGAAAAGTACATGTGCAAAACAAAGAGCCAATTTAATTCTCAATGGAGAAAGACTAAAAAGCATTTTCCTTGTGAACAGGGACCAGACAGGGATACCCACTGTCACTACTTCTGTTCAGTATTGCACTGGAAGTGCTTACTAGGGAATTACGACAAGAGAAGGAGATAAAAGGCATTGAAATCGGCAAAGAGATGGTTAAACTGTTCCTATATGCAGATGATATGATAGTGTGCACAGAAAACCCCAAAGACTCAACAAAAAACCTCTTAGAGTTTGTAAGCCAATTTAATAGAGTGGCAAGATATAAAATAAATATCCAAAAATCAGTAGCATTCCTCTATAGTAACAAAAAGAACTCGGAGAAGGAATCAAGAAAGCAATACCATTTACAATAGTCAACCACAAATTGAGATACGAAGGAGTTACCTTAACTAGAGATACAAAAGCCCTAGACAAAGAAAACCACAGAGCATTTCTGCAACACACAATAAAACACCTAAAAAAGTGGGAAACTATGCCCTGTTCATGGATAGGAAGACTCGATATAGTGAAAATGACAATCCTACCAAAAGCATTCTACATTTTCAACACAGTTCCAATCCAGATATCAAATTTATTTTTCAAGGAGATTGAAAAGGAAATGATCACATTTATGTGGAAAGGCAAGAGACCCTGAATAAGCAAAATACTTCTGAGAAACAAAAATGAGGTTGGAGGCATAGCACTCCCTGACCTCAAAACCTACTATTTAGCAGTAGTAATCAAAGCAGCGTGGTACTGGTACAATGACAGGCACATAGACCAATGGAACAGAATTGAGAACCCAGAAATAAACCCAGCTATCTATAGTCAACTGATATTCAACAAGGAAATCAAAGCTATCCAATGGGGAAATGACAACCTCTTCACTAAATGGTGCTGGCACAATGGGTCTTCCACCTGCAAAAAGCTGAAACAAGATGAAACAAGATCCACATCTCACACTATACCCAAAAATCGACTCAAGGTGGATCAGAGACCTGGGAGTAAAGCCCAAAACTGTAAAGTTCATAAGAGACAAACTGGGATCCAGCTTAAAAGTGCTAGACCAAGGTATAAAGAGACTTCCAAATACAATCAGAAATGCACAATCTGAAGAGGATAAAACTGATGACTGAGACCTTCTAAAGATTAAATCTATGTGTGCATCAAAATTTTTTCCAATAGGATGAAAAGAAAACCTACCAACTGGGAACAAACATTTCATAGTACCATCTCAGACAAGGGTCTCATAACAAAAGTTAACATAATAGTTCTGGGCCTCCAGAAGGAAAAAAAACTGATAGCCCAATTACAAAATGGGCAAGAGACATGGAAAGAATTTTTCACAGAGGAAGATATTCGCATGGCAGACACATGAAGAAATGCTCAAAATCACTGGCAATAAGAGAGATGCAAGTCAAAACCACAATGAGGTAGCATCTCACTCCAGTAGCAGTGGCAAACCATTCTGGAAGGCAGTTTGACGTTTCCTCAAAAAGCAGAACACAGAAATTCCATATGACCCAGCTATTCCACTGCTTGGAATATACCCTGAGAAAATAACAACTGAGGCACAAACGGAGACTTGTACACTAATGTTCATAGCAGCATTATTCACCCTAGCAAGAACATGGAAGCAGCCCAAATGGCCAACCACAATGTAATGGATTGAGAAATTATGGAACATTCACACAATGCAATACTACACAGCACACAGGAACAAAGATTTTGTAAATTATTACTTAACTTGGGAGGACTGGAGAACATTACGCCGAGTGAAATACCTCAGTCCCACAAGGACAAATACTGTACAAAACCATTATTATAGAATGAGTATGAAGATCTAAAGGGAGGGGAGTGTGGAAACAGAGGGGTGAGGATACCAGAAGAATGTCTATTTGTGTTTTTGCAATTGAGTATGCAAAGCCATTTGACTGCATATATCATAACAAATTCTGGCTCACATTGAGCAGAATGAAAATCCCAGAACATTTACATGTGCTCATATGAAATCTGTACCTAGACCACGAAGCTGTTGTGCGAACAGAGCAAGGGAACACTGCTTGACTTAAGATCAGGAATAGTGTGTGTCAGTGTTGTAACCTTTCTCTGTACTTACTCAGTCTGTATTCTGAGCAAATAATTCATGAATCTGGACTCCATGAAGAGGAGTGTAGCTTCAGAATTGGAGGAAGAGTCATCAACCATATGAATTATGCTGATGACACAACTTTGCTTGCTGAGAGTGAAGAGAATATGAAATGCTTGTTGGTGTCTTTTCCTCTGCATCCACTGCACCACATGGTTATGTCCTTTGGCTTCTTATCATACTGAATTGTATGCACTTTCCCCATAAAACTCTTTCATTTTTCATCTGCCTCTTCTCCCCCTTCTTCTACCCCCCAAACACTATAAAAGTTTGTGAACTGAATAGGTCTTCCCCCACCAGACATCTTATTCTTCTACTTGATACATTTTGTAATTAGTTGTATTTTATTTTAAACTGACATGAACCAATTTCTGGTCTTTATCTTGTCCAATGTAAATATTCATGCACTAATAGCTGCAGAATTATTAATGCACTTGCTTATATAGTATCCCTCTGGACTCTGCTGTTGAGTTATGTAGTAAAAGGTGTATGCATCACTTGCCTTTCTAAAATCAGAAGTAGAAGGATGGATTCAGGTACACTAATGACCCTCTAGGTTTCGGAGAGAAGTGCATGAATCCAATTTTCCCACACTCTCTCTGGCATAGTGCCTCCTGATATTTAGCCTTCATTTGGGCTGGTTGTGCTAAATGCTCTAACAAAGACTGAGTAACTACTGCATCTCCTGATAAGTAGGGAGCATTAGTGGCTTTGTGGTAAGGAGTTGCACTGTCAACTAAAGGCACACAGTTCGAATCCGCTAGCTGCTCCATGGGACAAAGATAGGCAGTTCCCTCTTGTGCAAATTGGAGCCACCAGAAGTACATCTGAGGGACAGTGGGTTCCGACTTGATGGTACATGACAACAACATTCCTTTTACGGAGTAGCTATGAATCAGAACTGACTCTACAGCAGTGGACAGGCATTCCTTTCGGTGGACCTCAGGAAACCGAGCTGAGTTGCTTATGCCAGAGTTTCAGTTGCTTTTCCTGATGATTTACTTGACAATGAATCAGAAGCATAATTGAAAATATAGGAAGAGAATGGGTGTTAGTTGAAATTAAGAAGGAAGACAACTCAGAAGAAATTCTATAAATGATCAGACACTTCTCAGATATTTTATGAGTGTGGTCAGATATTGATTTAGGAAACCAATGATTGCACGCTAGCTCTTCCAGTCCAGAGAGGCCAAATACAAAGAGACAGACACTATTAGGAACAAAGAAAAATAAACAAACAAAACCCACACCATTAAGAAGTAAGGGGAAGGTAATCATATCTGGTATACTCAGAACACCAATTTTCTATTTTGAATTTTTCTTCTGAGCTAGAGACTTGCTGAAATAACTTGACCTACAAAATTGACCCATTTTTTTCTTTGTAATTAAACAAGACTTTTGGAATTTTTTTCTTGTAAATGAATTCTTCAGAATAGCTACTGAATTAACAATCTCGACATCATGTTTTTCCAGAGATAATTGATTTTGATTAAAGATTGGCTTGCCATCATTAACAGCTATGAACCAACTCCTGCGCTGTCTGAAAGCACGATCCAGTGTGGGCCAGATGTGGCATGATATGTGCATGTAACGACGATCTAGGAATGAAATCATCTTCCTGGTGGCCGTTGCTCTTCCCACGGGCCAGCGGATCATTCATTGACATAGAAAGCTCTGCATTAAACACAGGATTAGGTGGCTCCTCGGAGGCTCATTCTCATAACGCCGGAAAGAATGGCGCAGAATGTGAGCACGGAGCACTAAGCTTCCCTCTCCCTGCGTTTTGTAGAACATTTATTACCAAAATTCTGGACAATGAAGGATGTGTTTTAATTAACTTTCTGTCTCTCCAGTGAGTTCTTGGACCCCTCACTCCCTTTTATGCAGCTCGAATGATATACAGGAGCAATAGCCCTCCTGCCTCTGTTCTTGTGGACGTGGGAATCAATTATTTTCCTAGGAGTGTTCATAGGCAGGCGGCTTTGATTGTGTGTCAGGTCAGCAATTCCGAGAGACACTCGGTAGCATCACTCCTAGAATGGCATTTCTAATGACAGGACGATGACACTGACTGATGGAAAACAAGCGGGTGAAATTAAGTAACGTTAGAAGTTGAAAGTAACCATAAGCCCCAACCCAGACCCGCCACCGTGGAGTTGATGCTGACTCAGAGCGACTCCACAGAACAGAATAGAACTGCCTCAGAGGGTTTCTGAGCCGGAAATCTTTCTAGAAGATTGCCTCATTTTTCTCCTGCTGAAGAGCTGGTGGATAGACACTAACAACGTTTCAGTTAACAGCCATGCTCTTAACACTACACCTCCAAAGCTCCAAAAGCAGCCATATTGCATTCTTAGTCTTCCTTACCTTATTCTCAATCTTTAAGCCCATATATGAGCACCACATTGTTTGACAACTGAGAGACTGCTTGGGTTTACTGTTTTGTGTTCACTTCCTAGAATTGTGTGAAGGCACATAGCAAGCAGTTAGTAAACATTTGTGGTATATTAAAAAGATTCCCTTGGAAATTGAAAGAAGGAATGCTCTGCTGGGTCAACCTTGTCATTCATTCATTCATTCATTCACTCCTACCTCATCAGACTATTATCCAGTTACAGTATATCTCATGTCATTAGGTGCCATTGAGTAAGACTTATAGTAACCCTCTGGAATATTAGGGATGCAAGATTGAATCCTGAATGCTTGAGTTTCTCAAACCTAGAGTGATAGTTTTTGGAACATATAGACCCATGGATAAGGGTGCATTTATTTATTTGCTGTTGCAAGCATACATTTTCATTCTCCTATTAACAGAGGTATATTCTATAGTCTTTGTCAAGACTACATTTCAAAGGCATCAATTCCTCTTCAGCCTTCATATTCATTGTCCAACTTTCAGATGCATAGGAAGCAATTGAAAATATCATGGCTTGGCATTGTGGTGTTGGTGGAGTCTATTGAATATCCCATGGACTACCAAAAGAGCGAACAAATCTGTCCTGGAGCAAATGCAAACCAGAGTGCTCCTTGGAGGCGAGGATGGTGAGGTGTTCTCTTCATGCTTTGCACATGTTGTCAGGAGGAGGTCGTCCTTGGAAAATTACATTGTGTGGGGAAAGGTGACGGTTTAGCAGAAGAGAGGAAGAGCCTCAGTGAGATAAACTGACACAGTGACTACAACCATGTGCTTGAGCACAATAGAGATCATGAGGACGGCATGGGACTGGGCAAGGTTCAGCTCTGTTATAGGCTTGCTGTGTGAGACGTAGTCCACTCCATGACATCTACAGCAGCAACAGTAACACATTAAGGGATGGGAATTTTTTTTTCTTCAAAAGACTCAAGACTTGGGACACTGTTGGGTGGAAATTGAGAAAAATAAGCAGTGGCTAAGGGAGCTCTGGCTTAGAGGTAAGGAGGTGAGCTGACCACCCAACGGTTCAAATTTACCAGCTGCTCCTTAAAAGAAAGTTGGGCATTCTCCCCCTGTGTGATTTTTATAACCTCTGAAAATGCACTAGAGAGTCAGCTAGGAGTTGGTTCCAAATTGATGACAGAGAGAGAGAGAGAGAGAGAGAGAGAGA
>NW_006399865.1:4347233-4360712 GCF_000299155.1 Elephantulus edwardii
AAGAAGAAGAAGAAGAAGAAGAAGAAGAAGAAGAAGAAGAAGAAGAAGAAGAAGAAGAAGAAGAAGAAGAAGAAGAAGAAGAAGAAGAAGAAGAAGGAGGAGGAGGAGGAAGAGAGGAGAGCAGGAGAAGAGGAGGAGGGAAGGGGAGAGGAGAGGGGGGGAGGGGAGAGAGGAGAGAAAGTAGGTGTCCACCAACCACTCCAGATGTCCGGGCTAGTCTTTTGGATTCCCTCATTCCAGGAACTCTGACTTACCCACACAAACTACAATAACCCAGGATCAGCAACAGTGGATGGAATCACTCCTGATCTTCCTACCTGTTTCACACCAAGATAGTCGAGGAGGTCATGAGACCTAAAAGGAGAGATTTGGATTAAGGTAAATGAAGTATTAGACCTCGTTTGAGCCCGGTGCATATTGGATCCAATTTGAGATTCTATTGGAGATCTGTTAGTTTGCTTCCTTGTGCTTTTTTAAAAAATTATAAACCAACCCATCATCCACACAAACATCACATCATTAACATTATAAAATGCACAATTGCTTTCATTACGCTTTATCTCAAGGCACAGACGATTGATTGAGTGTGGCCATTTCAGGTACTCGGGCTCCTAACATAATTAGCTCAACCCAGGTTCACGTCATGAATCTGTCTTACTCCTGCCCCCCGCACACACACCCACTCCCACCTCCAGGCAGACAGGACCAGCCCTGGCTTTTCCTCCCCTCCACATCTACTCAAGGCAGTTTGCACACAGGCAAACTTCCTTTCCATTGTGCTCTGCAGACAAAGGTTTGTGGTAACCCTGCACTGAACAAGTCTATCAGCACCATTTTTCCAGCAGCGTGTTCTCACTTCTCGTCTCTGTGTGACACTTTGGTAATTCTCAAAATATACCAAACTTTTCCATAATGCTGCCATATGCTGGATAGACTACAATATTTTGTCAACACCACTTTTATGTGCACTGGGAAACCAAAATATTTGCGTGACTTGCTTTATTGCAATACTCATTTTCATTGTGATGGTCTGCAGCGGAACCTGCTATCTCTCTGCAGGTCTGTCTCTCTAGAGGTCTGTCTGCCTCTATTAGTATTATGGGCTTGCTCATCGTACTCCTAGGTTCCACCTTCAACTGTGCATTTTAGCTGTGCCTGGACTTCGTTAGATATTAAGAGTTGCAGACGTTGAGAATCACTGTTCTCAGACAGAACTCCTGTTAAGGTCCTGGCAGAAAAGAGAACTTTGGGTTAATACTGCTTCTGCTTTAAAGCAGTGACCCTCTGATTTCTGTTGGTGATCGGCACTGGCTGAGTGAGGCATTATTGTGGAATATTGAATGACCCTCTCCATTCTCATGGCTTTACACACACCTGCATTACACTTAGTATTCTGAAGAGAACCTCTGATGGGCACCAGCATTCTTTTATCTCCATACTGCCCACTCTAGCATTTGTCCGGCTGTGTTCACTGTCAGACATGGCCTGCCCATCTCACACACCATGTTGTTGTTCATTTCCATTGAACTGGCTCCAATTCATGGTGCCCACCATGCCATGGGTACGGCACCTAGTAAAATCACCTCTCCAGATCCTTATATTGTTTATCACCCTGGCGTTGAGACAATACAAATGGAGACAAATAGGCACAAGTTAGATACCAGAGTCTCATTTTGAGACATTACTTCCTGTTCATGCGTTCCAGTTGCTCCTTGCATCTGAATATTTAGAACTGCTCCTTCTGAGTTGCCCTTTGGCTTTCCTTCTCAACCAAGGCTGACTGTCCCTTCCTGATCTCATTGCTTGAGCTCAGTGTTCTGTCCCCCGAGCCCAGCTTCTAGGAGCCGGGTCCTCCTCATCCCTGAGTGGGCGCTAGACCCAGCTGGCTCAGCATTCTGCTCGACTTCTTCGCATCCTTTGCATCCTTGGCAAGCCACTTATAACCTTCGCCGCTGTTCCCTGAAGTCTGAAATACATTATCAGTGATTTGGGAACAAATTATTCTAGTATTTGACCTGTGAGCTTTTGAAGTGTTACTAAGAAGTCTTTTTTTAAAAAAAGAAAAGTTTTAAATAAAATAATATAAAAAAAATTGTTTTAAAGTATTTTCCCCCTCAGCTCCTGTCAAACTTTTGGCAATTTAAAAATACGAAAATGACACATGCCTTATTCCTAATTTCATTATGTGCTCTTTGTTGTTGTTATGTACTGTTGAGTTGTAAATGATTCCTAGCTGGCCCTCCAGTGGATTTTCAGAGGCAGTTTAATCAACTAGGAGGCGATTTCCCATATTTTTCCCAGGGTGCAGCTGCAGAATTTGAACCTTTAGGTTGGCAGTGCAGCTTCTTACCAGTAGATGATCAGAGAGCTATTCTTTAGAGTAAACTGAATGCCTTTCCCTTGTGTCCTTTTACCTCTCTCCATGGCTTGAATGAAGGCTTCACTTTTGAGAATTGTCTGGATGATTGCTGAAATGAAGATTGCTGGGCCTCACTCCCAACGATTCTGCTTTAGTAAGTCTAGGGTTGTTGGTTTTATGTGTTGTGTAGTCTAGTACAACTCATAGCGACCCTGTGAACAGTGTCTCTGAACCTTGCTCTATCTGGAACCAACCCCACCATCTCCAAAACCCCTAAATCTATGGCCACGGTCACTGTGTCAGTCCATACCTTCAAGGGCCTTCCTCTCTTGTGCTGACCTTCTACCCTTCCAGCCAGCCATGATGTCATTTTTCAAGGACTGGTCTATCCTAACAAGATGCCGAAAGTATGTCAGATGGGGTTCCACCATCCCTGCCTCCAGGGAGCATCCTGGTTGCCCTTTCACCAAGACATTCTTGTTTATTCTCTTGGATATTTATTCTCTCCTGTTTATTCTTCTGGGTTATTCGACACTCTTCTCCACTACCAAAACTCAAAAGGCATCAATTCCTCTTCTGTCATCCTTAGTCATTGTCCAACCTTCAGATGCACAGCAAGCAATTGGGAAGACCACGGCTTGGATCAGGCACTCACTCCTTAGTCTTTAATATGACACCATAATTCATTAATATTCTGGAGAAGTATCTTACAGCAAGAATTGGCATTTCTACTAAGTGTCCAGACGATGCTGATGCTGGTGGCCCAGGGACTAAACTTGGAGTTGCCGTTGAGTCGACTCTGGCTCATGGTAACACCAGAGTTGAACTGTGCTCCATAGGGTTTTCAGTGACGGACCTTTTGAAAGTAGATCTGCAGGCCTTTCTAGCAAGGTGCCTCCTGGTGGACTCACACTTCAAGGTTGTGGTAAGCAGCTGAGTGTGTTACCCAGTGGCACCACAAAGTGCTCCCCACTTCTCCTAAATCACAGGCCTCCTAGGTTGGGTTGACTGTATTATACCTTCACCTGCACCATTTCTGAGCCTTTCTAGCACGAAGCTACTGTGACCGAAAAAGGAGAATAACTCCCCAGGTCTCCTTCATTTCCCTATGATTTTTTTTTTGCCCGGTCCAATTTAGGTCCACTCTCTTTTCCGTATTGTCTTTAATGCCCAAGTACTTCTAGATGTCCAAGCCTTCTGTGGAATGCTATTGCCCTAGTTTTTACCCTGATGAATCATCCTGTAACAGACATGTGAGCTCTCACCAAGTGCATTATGTCATCCTGAGCACTGCAGAGAGGAGACTTGATACACCTGTGGGTCCGGTATACAGTCAGGGCTTCACTGGGCCCACTTCACTGGGGCCTCTAGTCCAGTGCCAGAGGGTGGACTTGGGACCCTGTCACCTCTGCTTCTTCCATGCTGGTGGGAAAATAGCTGTCTCCTCCCAGGCTGCAACATTAAAAAATGGAATTTATTTTTAGAGAAGAAATCATTAGTCATTAGTCTCTGTAAAGCTTCTTTCCCCACCCCCTTTGGGTAAATTTTAAGAACCTGATCTTTATAAGAAAATTTTCAGGCTGTTAAAGAAGTAGTGAAATTATTATAGCCTTGGTACAATGAGCCCATTCGCTTCCCTTCTCGACAAAAGTGAACTTCCCACAGGAGTCACTGCCTGAAGCTCCCAGTCCCCGCATGGAAATCAGCTTGTTTTCCTTTCACATGCTATTAGAGACTCCTTGGAAGCCTTTGATTATCTGATGCCTCCAATCCAGGACAGCAGAACTGAATTCTGTCATCCATGGAGCATTTGCTCTTTAAAACCATTACAAAAAATTTTTTTTCAATCTCAAAATGGAATCTGATGCTCAGCAAAAGAGCCTGTGGCTTGAACATGTACACATTTTCACTTAAGAACAGAAGGATTTAATAGGTGCAATCTATGTCAAACCAGAAATAACTGTAAACAGGATTCCACCCCCCCACCCCCCCACCCCAGATATCTTTAAATTCAAGGTTATATTAGAAGGACCTTTAAACATGTTCTCACTGCCTTGGGCTAAATAAAATTGGTGTTAATGGTTTTATCACTACACAAGTCACAAAAATAGCTAATCTGCTTTTATTTAAATTGTATCTGTTAAATGTGTGGTTGGGAATGCCATCATTTAGAAGCTTATCAAAAATTCATAAGCACCTGGTGGCTGACAAAGTCCAGCCATCCCGTGGGACATTTCATCGCAGTCCTCCCTCCCTCCCTGCTTCCAACTGCAACATTTTCTTTTTACAGTTCAGTCTTACTCAGACTAAAACCATCCATTTTAGGAATAGCAGATGGTAGATCTGTGAAGGGACACTAGTAACTCGCAGGCAGGAGATTCTGAACTGTGGTAACCCGAAGTGGAAAGGATTTCTGTGATCTTGAGATTGAGGGCTCCATCATTGTAGGTAGCCAATTCTATATCATTATAATGTATCCAATGGAAGCCGGCCTCCATGCTGTGAGGAAGCCCAAGCAACTCTGTAGGAAGAAACAGACACAGAGTCACTGAGGCCTTGGGCTGGCTGTTCAAACTGGGCACCCCACTAACAAATAGTACCAACTTGTCAGCTATGTGGATACGCCATCTTGGAAGTGGGTCCTCCAACTTCGGGAAACTTCGCCAGCTGACACCTCGTAGAACAGAGCTGGGTCTTTCCACTCAGCCCTGTTCAAATTGCAGACTCAGGCAAAACACAAATTACTGTTATGTGAAACTGGTAGGTTTTGAGGTCACTTATCATTATGCAGCAGTAGATAGCCAGAGCAATTAAAATCTCCCTTTTCTGTTCGTATCTATAGCTGCACCAAGAGAGCTGCATCAGAGCCTTTCAGACAGGATCCTATCAGACTTTCCAAAACCCAGGATGAACTTGGACATGTCCTTGAAGTTCTTTACTCTCCTATCTGTTGTGGTCCAAAATAGTCACTACACCTTCCTCCTTCCTCCTACTCCGTCATCTCATGATGAGCTAGTTGATGTGTTTTGGAGGAAGAGGCAATACATTTCTAAGCTGCGTCTAATCATCACACTGCCAGAACCCTTGCTTTAAAAAGAAAAATACAGGATTTAAAGCTTCTATGTTTTATATGGTGAATTGCATTGGGAAAGTCTGCTGTCAGAGACCTCTCCAAAGTACTGAAGAGCAGCAATGTCAGTCTGGAGGCTAAGGTGCGCCTCATACAAGCCATGGTCTATGCAATTACTTTCTATGCATGAGGAAGCTGGACAATAACTAGGAATGATAGAAGGAGAATTAATGCCTTTGAGCTGTGGTGCTGAAGAAAAGTATTGAGGGTACCATGGACTGCTAGGAAAACAAACAGGTTCATCCTGGAGAGGGTGAAGCCAGGCTGATCCTTGGAGGCAAGGATTTTGAAGCTCCATCTGACATACTTTGGACATATTGCAAGGCAGGATCAGTCCGACATACCGTCAAGCCACCAGAGCTTCCTAAGAGATGACAACCTTGTTGTGTTGTCATTATGTGTTGTTGAGTCATCCACTGCTCATAGCAACCCTATGTACAATAGCTGTAAATGCTGTCCTATCCTGAGCCAGTCTCACTGACTCTGATACACCTACCCCTATTATTGAGTCAATCTCTCTCATCCGGGATCTTCCTCTCCTACTCTGTCCCTGTACCCTTCTGAGCATGAGGTCCTTCTCCAAGAACTGGTTCCACCTTGCCACGTACCCAAAGTATGTAATACAGAGCTTCAAAACCTTTGTCTCCCACACAGATACGTTTGTTCTCTTGGCAGCCCATGGAATGAATGTTCATTACTCTTCTCCAGCACCACAACTCAAAGGCATAAATTCTTCATCTATTTTTCTTAGTCACTTTCCAGCTCTCTGATACATAGCAAGTAATTGTGAAGACTATGGCCTGGTTCAGACACAACCTAGTCTCTAGAATGACATCATTGCTCTTTAGCACTTTGGAGAAGTCTCTGACAGCAGACTTCCCAGAGCAATTTATCTTTTTATTTCCTGACTGCTGGTGCCAAGAGTGTTGATTGTGGCGTCAAGCAAGCTGAAATTGTTAACAACCTCAGTCTCTTCTCCATCTATTATGGTGCTGCCAATTGTCCCATTGGTGAGAATCTTTGTCTTCTTGTTGCTGAGTTTCAATCCATATTGAAGACTATAGTCCTTGACCTTCAGCAGCAAATGCTGTAGGTCTGTCTCATTTTCAACAAGCAACATTGTGTTATCTGTATATCACAGGTTGTTGAGACTTCCTGCAGTCCTGATGCTCTTTCATAAAGTCCAGCCTCTCAAATGATCTGTTCCACATGCAAATTGAAAAGTTATAGAGACAAGATGCATCCCTGTCACACTCTTTTCCCTATTTTGAATGATGCAGTGTTTCCCTGCTTTGTTCCAACAACTGCCTCCTGGTCCAAGTTTCACATGAGCACAATCAAGTATTCTGGGATTCCTGTTCTTCTCAAATTTAGCCAAATTTGTTGTGGTTCGCACAGTCAAATGTCTTTGCATAGTCAATGAAATGCAGATAGACATTCCTCTGGTACTTTTTGCTTTCTGCCAAGATCCATCTGACATTAGCAGTAGTGTCTCTAGTGCCAGGGCCTCTTCTAAACCTGCCTTGCATTTCTGGTATTTCTCTGTCAATGTATTGTTCCAGTAGTTTTTGGATAATCTTCAGCAGGATTTTGCTTGCATTGTTTGACAATTTCCACAGTCTGTCGGGTCACCTTTTTTTAAAAATAAATAAGAATCTCTTCCAGTCAGTTAGCCAGGTAGTTGTCCTCCAGATTTCTTGGCACAACCTGGGTGGCATCTGTTTGTTGAACTATGCCAGTTGTTATTCTGTCAATTCCTAGGGCCTTTCCCCCCCTCCCCCAATTCCTTGAGAGCAGCTTGAACTCCCTCCTTCATCATCACTGACTTTTGATCATATATTATTTCATGAAATTATTCTGTGTCAGCCAGTTCTTTTTGGTACAGTGACTCTGTAGACTTCTTTGATCTTCTTTTACTGCTTCCTGGATCATTCAGTGTTCTGCCCATAGCATCCTTAAATGTTACAACTCAAGGCTTGAATTTGTTGTTTAGTTCCTTCAATATAAGAAATGGCAAACAAGTTCCATAAAGATTACAGGCTGTAATCCATAAAGACTATAATATAGGAAATTCTACTAGGGCTGTTGTCACATAGTGTTCCTATGAGTCAACGTTGACTTAACAACAACCATCCTTCAGTAAGGGGCATTGCTGCTCTGTGGTTGCGCTAGACCGATGCAGAAATATATGACTAGTACTAGCAACTACTTGATGACATACAATGTGGCTTGCTTGGTGGAGACGCCCTTCCAACCATCCTGTATAAATTACAGCTGACTCAGACTCATTGAGTTGACCGTGACTCACAGCATTCCTCCATCAGGTTCCAAGGCTATACATCTTTATGGTGTGAGACTGCTTGTCTTTTTCTTGGTGGCTAGCTGGTTATATTCAAACCACTGAACTTTTGCTTAGTAACGCAGCATCTAACACAACATGCTACCGAAGTTCCTTGTATGAATTAGAACCTCGAACTTTACTCACTGCCGTCATGTTGCTTTTGACTCACAGCAACCCTCCATTGGGTTTCTGAGGCTATGTATCGTAATGGTAAGAGACTGGGCATCATTCACCCTTGGAGCAGCTGGTGATTTAAAGTGCAAATGTGCTACCTTTTTGTTAACAGCACAACACCGCACAGACTATAACACCAGAACTCTCTTGTATAAAGTAAGGTGTGTACTATTATTATCTTTGATGAATATTTGAGAAAAATGAGGCACAGAAAAGATACTTGGCTAAGGCCATGTGGAAAGGGTCATGTATAGAGCCAGGGTTTGGAACGAAAACTTAGTGCATAGATAATGAAGTGAACTGGAGCAGATGAAGGAAAAAACTGTCTAAAAGGAATATAAGATTAGGCATTATAGGTATGACAACAGCCCAGAATAAGAGGCAAAGAGGACTAGAGGAGGAGGTAGTTGTGCAAAAATGATTATTTTTTTAAAAAGTGAAGTGAGGGAGGGAGGACAAGGAGGTAAAATGTACAACAATGGATGAAAATCTAACTTCTCTGTGAACATTCATTAAAAGCACAATTAAAATCAAATTTTATTTAAAAAAACCCATCATCAACATAACCCAGCTGCAGGCAGCCTGGCTCTGGCACTGAGACCAGGGAAGGAGGGCATAGTTTGAGGTCACATTGCAGTTTGTCTTTGACCCATGTCAGTCATCAGAGGACCTAAGAATGCTTGTTTTATTGGAAATGCGTGTTCAATATATAGTGTGTGCTTTTAGCAACTGCTTAAAGTAATCTGAGAGAGACGCAGTACAAAGAAACACACACTCATAGGTAGGTGACGGAGCAGATGTGAAAAGCCAATGGCTTGTCCCTAGGAGCAGTGGGAACAGGATGGTGAGCAGAAAGGCCTGGTTGGCCTGAAGGCCTAGTTGACTGAGCTGACCCAGGAAATTAGGTCGCATCTGCATTTGGCACAGTTCTTGTGGTTCTGGAGAGTGCAGCCAGCCCAACAGTCCTTATCAGTGACTTTGAAAAGCCTTTAAAGAAAATGGAATGAACACACATATGCACGTGTTTGGAGACACACACACACACACACACACACACACACACACACACACACACTTCAGTCTGCAAACGTTTCCTGGGTGCCCACAGAGTTGAATGCCTACTTCATGATATGTATTTTGCCAATAGGATAGCCTCCGGCAGTGAGAGACACCTGCGTATAGAGAAACCTTTCATTTGCATTAAATTGCATACATAATTTAACCTGACTAACATCTCTAAAAGGCTAAAAAAAAAATTGTCTATTTCTTCTCACCGGCCATAAGTAAATAGACACTCCATGATGGTAAGGAATGTGACCCATTTCAGAGAAAGGGCTAAACAGGAAGAAAATTCCCTATTTGTGCATCCAAAACAATGCAGCTATCTAATGGCCATACAAAAAAAACCATTACAAATATTGTTGAAAAATGCATGAGTCTAGTGTTTATTATATTCAGAATCAAGATGGGTTGTTTTTTTTTAAACAGGAAGAGAAAGCAAATGGCCTGTATTCACACCTCTCTGCTTTTCCCCAGTTTTGACTATCAGCTGTGTAAACAATCAATAAAAAACAGTAAAGAGATGTTCCAGAGCAGATAATGGACTTGAATTAGATAAACTTGATCCAGGTAGAGGGAAGACACCAGTGGGGCATACTATTCTTACTTATTGTTTCATCACATCGCTGCTAAATTGAAGTCAGTAGTTTGAAGATGCTGGAAGTGCGTGCCTTTGTCAAGAGGATGGACAAAGCAAAGCAAACCAGTGTGAAGACCGCAGACAAAGTTCTATTTCTGTCTGTCTTGGAATTTTGAAAAGAAAACAACAACAACAACAACACAAATCCCAGTCATGTTAGGGAAGAAATGATTTATCCTTTTTTCTCCTTTTATAAAATTATGCAGATTTGCCTCTACACTTTCCTCCAAATGTAATTGACATTATATTTCATACAATCATTGCCATACATTGGGTTTTATAAAATGTATCACCATTGGTCTATGCCCTTCTTTTCAGATTCTCGCCAGATGTCCCATTCTCTTTACCCCCTCCTTCCACGCACAAAATTGTGCAAGTCTGTGATTTTGTCCTTACCCATCCTCACCCATCTGCTTCTACCCCTTCCTTTCTTGGCCCCTCATCCACATTTTGCTAGTTATCCTTTTATTTTTATAATAATAGTCTTATGCAGTATTTGTCCATATGAGACTGTGTTATTTCACTCTGCATAATGCTCTCCAGTCTCTCCCACATTACAGAGTATTTTTCAAGATTGTTACTCCTGAGTGCTGCATACCACAGTTTCTCAATCCAGTTGTTTGTTGTTGTGCTTGAATATTTGGGCTATTTCCATGTTCTTGCAATGGTGAATAATGCTGCTATGAACACTGATACACAAATTCCCATTTGTTGGGAAAACCACAGCCAAATGGTGCTGACATAACTGGACTGACTGAGGCTCAATGTCAAGAAGACAAAAATTCTCACCACCAGACCAATCGGTAGCATCAGGATGGATGGCGAAGAGATTTAGAGTGTTCACAGCTTCAGTTTGCTCGGCTCCATGGTCAACATTCTTGGCACCAGTAGCCAGAAAATCAAAAAACGTATTGCGATGGGAAAGTCCGCGGTTAGGGACCTCTCTAAAGTACTCAAGAGCAACGGTGTCTCTCAGGAGACTAAGGTGCGCCTGATACAGGCCATGGTTTTTAAAATAACTTGTTATGCATCAGAGAGTTGGACAATGACTAGGGAGGATAGAAGAAGAATTGACGCCTTTGAGCTGTAGTAGAGTATTGAATGTACCATGGACTGCCAGGAAAACAAACAGATTCATCCTAGAGAGGGTTAAACCAGGCTGCTCCTTGGAGGCAAGGATTCTGGTGCTTCACCTGACATACTTTGGACATGTTGTAAGGAGAGACAGATCTTTAGAGAGGGACATCAATGCTGGGTAGAGTGGAGGGACGGCGCAGGAGAGGAAGACCCTCTATGAGATGGATTGATTCAGTGACTGAGGTAATCAGGATGGGTGTGTCAGAGGCAATGAGATTGGCACAGGATAGAGCACGGTTTAGGGCTGTTGTACATAGGGTCACTATGAGTCGCAAACGACTCGGCACATAACAACAACAATAACAACAACCTGCAGAAAGCTGAAACAGGATTCACATCTTATACCATACACAAAAATCAACTCAAGGTGGATCAGAGACCTGAGAGTAAAGCCCCAAACCATAAAGTTCATAAGAGACTGAGACCAAGTTTAAAAGGCCAGCCTATGATATAAAGGGACTGACAAATATAGCCAGAAATGCACAATCTGGAGAGGATTAAATTGATGAATGGGGCTTTCTAAATATTAAACCCCTGTGTATATGAAAATACTTTTTCCATTAGGGTGGAAAGAAAACCCACCGATGGGGGGAAAGCATTTGGAAACACCATCTCAAACAAGAGTCTTATAACAAAAGTTTACAGAATATTCCTGAAGAAAAAGACTGATAACCCAATTCAGAGAGGAACACATTCAATGACCAACAGACATATGAAGAAATGTCCTCCACCCCCCTCCATTAAAGTATTTGAAATCTTGTTATATGCCAGAGGCTGTAAATCGTATGGGAGGAGATTGTCCATCTTTCTCCTTTGGAGCAACTGGTGGATTCAAACCACCCACCTTTGAGTTGCAGCACATCTCCTTACCAATAGGGCACTAGATCTCTAATGTCTTACTTTTTAAAATTTCAGGTTAGTTGTTGTTGTTGTTTAACATGGGTACAGAAACATATTGTGTGACTGATTTTCATAAAATATATTTCTATTAAAAATACATATGGCTTATTTGGGCCATGATTATTAATGTACTAACTAGATGTCCACGCAGTTTTATTTTGGGTTTCTCTGGCTTATTAGTGCAGTTTGAGGGAAAGCAAATAAGCATGAGGAGGCCAGATTAGGTGACCCTGAGCTGGAAGCCAGAAGACCTGGGTTTCTGACCCAATTTTACCACCTTCCTATGAGATGTGTGACCACTAGCAAGTCCTTCTTCATGCCTTAATTTCTCATCAGGTAAAATTTGCTTAATGATACTTGCTTTCTGCGAGGAAGTTATCTTGACAAGCAAATAAGAAATCGAATAGGATCGTGTCTGCAAGTAGGAAGTTGACATACATAGGCAGACTTTACTATTAAATCTTTATAAATTTCTTTTCAAATATCTATGAGGTGACAGGCAGGTAGAGGGCAATATTCTAGGTTGTGTGGAGATGGAAAAACCCACAAACGAAATAATATCCTAGTCAAGATATAGTCCTAGAGTCTGTTCACGAACTTGTAGTAGCAGAAGGTCAGCAAAAATTCCTATCACATTACAGATAAGAAATAAGACAGCTTTGCCTGTCAGATTATCTGTTTTGCAACCATCCAACCTTGCAGTAGTACTATGCAAGTGTGCTATGGTTAGGTGCCATCAAGGCTGCTCCTATTCGTAGCAATTCTTTATGCAGCAGTGCAGTGAGTGAGTAAGCACCCTGCCTGGTCCTGTGCCATCTTCACAATCCTGACTCTTTCCTGTCTACTAAGCCGATTGTCGCAGTCACTGTGTCACTCCATCTTGTTAAAGGTCTTCCTCTCTCTCACCGACCCTCCACTTTTCCCGGTCATGATAGCCTTCTTCAGGGGCTGGCACCAGGCAATATGGAACAAAATGAGCACCATTCTAGTCTGAGAAATCGTTACAAGACCACACGAGGGTTAGTCCATTGTTCATGTTTTACCAATACCTGAACTAATTGGAGAGACGACGTGCACAAAATCCAAGATCAGAGTGCTAAATATTATCAATGAAATAAAGAACTGAGGTGACACTCAACTAACGCATGATAAAAGGTCTTCACAAAAGTCTCCCAGGAAATTGCAGATTCAAGTTCGAAGTTGAAAGATGTGGTCATGTTTTAACTTTTTTTTTTTCACCTTCTTTTTCTTTTTTTTTAAATTGTAATTTTAATGAAAGTTTATGGAGACCTTAGATTTCCATTCATACATTGTTGCACATTTTCCTCCATGCCACCCCTCCCCCCAGTTTGCTTTTCTCTTTGAAAAGAAAAAAAAAATATTTCATTGTTATACAATTCCTCCCCCCCAGTCCACTTTACTATGCAGCTCTTATTCTGGACTCTTGTCATGAAAATAATACCTAATCATATAGCCTTTTAAACAGTTCTCTCTCTCATCTTTTTCGATGCAGTATACATAATTTATCCCACCTTTCTCAGTTTCCCCCCCAACCCCGACATCTGTCCCATTCTACAACAGTGGCACCATGCAGTATTTGTCCTTTTGTGACTGAGATATTTCACTCAGCGTAATGTCCTCCAGGGTCACCCATTTTGTATAATAGTTCATGAGTTCCTTGTTTTTCAATGCAACATAGCATTCCATTGTGTGAATATACCACAGCTTCTCTATCCATT
>NW_006399865.1:4360939-4369544 GCF_000299155.1 Elephantulus edwardii
AGTGGTTGCACCATTTTACACTCCCACCATCAGTGATTAAGGGTTCCAGTTTCTTCACAACCTCGCAAGCATTTGTTGTTTGCTGCTATGTTGAATTTTGCTATTCTTACTGGGGTAAGGTGATGTGATATCTCATAGTTGTTTTGATTTGCATCTCTCTTAGAGCTAGGGATTTTTAACACTTCTTTATGTGTTTGAAAAGGCAATCTCCAATTTCATTTGGAATGGAAAGAGGCCTCGGATAAGCAAGCACTTCTTACAAAGGGAAACAAAGTAGGAGGCATCTCATTCCCTGATTTGAAATCCTACTACACCGCCATGGTGGTCAAGACAGCTTGATACTGGTACAATGACAGACACACATATCAATGGAATAGAATTGAGAATCCAGAAAGCAGGCTGTCTACCTATGGTCAACTGATTTTTGACAAGGAAATGAAATCGGTTAAGTGGGGAAATGACAGCCTTTTTAACAAATGGTGTTGGAAAAATTGTAAAGCTATCTGCAGAAAATTCAAGCAAGATCCACACCTCACACCATATAAAAACAACTCAAAGTGGATCAAGGACCTAGAACTAAAACCAAGGACTATAAACTTCATTAGAGAAAATCTTGGAAGAACTCTAGAAGTCCTAATCCACAACATAAACAGTCTTCCAAGTATCCTGAAAAACCTACAACCAGGAGAGGATAAAATAGATAAATTGGACCTTCTAAAGGATCAAATCCCTATGCACATCCAAAAACTTCTCCAACAGGGTAAAAAGGGAAGGCACAGACTGGGGAACAAAAAAAAAATTGGTAATGACATGTCAAATGAGGAACTTGTATCTAGATTTTCAAGAACACTCGAGCACCACAACAAAATAAAGGTATACAACCCAATTGCAAAATGGGCACATGATATGGCAGACACTTCACCAAAGAAGACATTCACATGCCCAACAAACACGTTTGAACTTTTGAAAGCCAATGAAAAGATTCCGGATAGAAAAGATCACTCAAGGAAAAGTTTGAAGCTAGCACTATGAAGGAAGGTCTGGTGGCTTATTATTGTTAAGGGATTGTATTGACAACCGAAAGTATGTGGTTTAAATCCATGAACCGCACCACAGCAGAACGATGATCAGTCTAAGAGACTGGATAGTCTCTTCCCATGTGATTGACTGCTCATAAAAAGCTGCTGGAGGGTCCACCATAGGTTAGTTTTGACAAACCAATACACAGTAAACAGTAATATGAAGGGATTGTTTAAGAAAAAGCTGAAAATTTCCTTGACAAAACAGTAGAATAGAGCTAGAAGCAAAATTCAAGTGGGTAAGAAAAAGGGGGGGGAAGATATTTTTATTACTTAAGTATAAGCAATGCTATATCTCCCTTAACCCCCTCAGTGAATTCCAAGTTGCTAATAGAGCAGTTCTTGTATTTTTGGTTGGTTAGAACACATTATGTGTTTCAATGCGGCAGACTCCTTTTTGGTGTTTCTAAGGAAGTACAGTGCTGTGACTTGTAGTCATTGCCGCAGGGCGGTTTATTTACCTTCATGCTGTCTCACACATTACTCATCAAGCTCTGAAGAGTGCATGTAGGTTGGCCACTCCAAGGATAGAACTCTGAGGAGGAGTGTCTGATTCAGAGCGGGAACTGACTCTCTAGAGCCATGCTGTCCTACGCGGGGCCAACCAGTTTCATTAAACTTTCAGTCACATTAGTCACAATTCAAGTATGTAGTAGCCACTTATGTTTAGTAGCTGCTGTACTGACTTAAGTTCCGGGGCATAGGTTTGGGTGGTATTTCTGACACCTAATTGTGGATTCGTTAACAAATAAATACTTCACTTTCTGATCATTAACAAATAAATACTTCACTTTCTGAGCTTCAGTGTAGTCATGTGTAATATGTGGTAATAAAAGTACTTGGATTGCAGGTGGTTGTGAAGATGAAATGATGCATAGCTGTTAGGAAGTTTTAAAATGCATAAATAGGAAATGTTGCTATTATTTCAATAATGCCATCTTTGTGGAATTGCCTTCAGACAATTACCACTATTTGCTTTCTCACTTTTAAATACGATCTTATGTCATCTGCAAATAGAGATAATTTTTCCTTTTCAACCTGGATGACTCGATTTCATTTTATTGCTTAATTGCACTGGTTAGCATCTCCAGAACAATGCTGAATAGAAAGAACTGGGCGGCGAAGGGGGGCACATTCTTACTTTGTTCTTAATCATAAGTAGAAAGAATCCAGTCTTTGCCCATTAAGTATAGTGTTCACTCACTCATGGCCATCGAGTTGAAATTGACTCATAGCTGATCCTTCTTGGGAGGAGTTTGCCCATCTTTCTCCTGTAGAGCTACTAGTGGATTTGAACTGCGACAGAGGTACTGTCTTTGTGTTAGCAGCACAACTCTCTCCCTGTAGACTATGCCATCCAAGCTCCCTAAATACCATGTTAGTTGTGAATATTTTGTAGGGATTCTTTGGCAGGGTGAATAAATTCCCTTTTATTCCTAGTCTCTTCTTACCATGGAAGGCTCCTTTCTTTTCACCCCCATTTGATTATTTTTATTATGTTTTGTTCTACTTATTTATCACTTTTTTCCTAGCTCTTTCATTTGTTTCTCCCCCCTGAACTTCTTGTGAGAGGTGGAAACCAACTATGTATCTGTTGTTGTTATGTACCATTGAATAGATTCTGACTTATAGCAACTATCATCTCTATCTATCTTTCTATCTTTCTATCTATCTATCTATCTATCTATCTATCTATCTATCTATCTATCTATCTATCTATCTATATTTTAACATGGCAACCAGGAAGGTCATGCAAGAGCCTATAGATGGAGTTGACAACTCTTTAGTATCTATGTTAAGGCTATTGGCCAAGAATCAGTTTATGCCTGACCACAGTGAGAAACGTGTTGTCTCTTGGGAGAACTGGATGCCATTTGTAGCTGTAATTAATTCTTTTGACATGGAAAAAAATGGACTTTATTTATTGATGTGGTCGTCTGTCATACATGAGAGAAGAGACAGAAGAGGGAGATAAAAGAAGAGAAGATGAGAAATGGAAAAGGAAGTTGAGGGAAAATGCATGAGCAAAGGCACAGAAATGGACATGATCATAGACATTTTAAGAACCAGCAGAAGATGAGACATAGCTGGTGTGTATTAGTCCTTTTTTTCCCCACATAAATAGGTGTTTTAGAATGCATGTGAGTCCTAAATCTCTTCCCATGACATTTCAGTGAGCAGACGGGTCTACCAAATCTGGATGTGGAATCCTGTTGTTCATAGTGGTCTCAGAGTTGAAGAGGAGTGAATAAAGTCTTCCAGATTATAGCAGAGTTATCTTTCTATAGAACCACAAGATGACCCTCTACTTTCTTATCATCATCAGTTTGGCAGTATATCCCAGTATTTATAAAGTTTGCCTCTGGAAACCCTATGTATGAACAGTGCTCAGGCTGTTCGTTCATAGGGTCACTGAGAGTCGTCTACGACTCGACGGCGTTAAACAACAACAACAAACCCTTTTGACAGTTTTTATTTTACCACTCTTCCATTATATATCCACAACCTCTCTTTGTTTTCTGTATGTTAATCTGAGGCATCATCAAACTTGTTATCCCTGTGGCCAGGGAAGGATTTTATGGTCTCTCAAAGATCTCACTATCATGAGTACATGGTAAATATTGTCCCCAGGGCCCTTATGCATTCTGTTCCTCTTTATCCAGCTACATTTCAAGCAGTGCCAATGATCTGACTCATTTATTCTCTGAAGCTTGGGTGATGTCAGTATTATCTTCATAACATCCACATGAGTGGAAAACTAAGAGGAGCTTCTTCAGTGCCCATCATCTCCTTTTTGAGAGACAATTATCTATTTTACAGCTTCCTCCTGGATATACAGGCTTCCCTTTTGTTCCCTCATCCCAAAGATACCTAACAACTGTACTCACATGAAGGCATGAAGAGCATTATCTGTTATCTCTATGCCTAGTGCAAGCATTTTCAAACAAGACGTCAGGGAAGGTGATGTAGGAGACAATTTGCAACAGTCCTCACTTGTGTCATCTTATTTCTTAAATGCAAGCTGGAAGTAGTGACTTGCTGCTCAAGTGAAGGATTTGGTTAAAGTGTTGGGATTACAAAGTATTGTGACTTTTGTCTTGCTAGAACACTTTCTTCACTGCCTTTGACTTGCTTTGATGAAACAAACTGTCATATGGGGAATGGCATGTAGCAAAGAACTCAGGGTGGCCTTTGATCATGAGCCAGTAGAGACCTTTGATCCTCAATTTAACAGCCTATGAGGAACTGAATCCTGCCAACAACTACACGAGCTTGTAAAGTGAGTCCTTTCCCAGTAGGGTCTTCAGATGAAGCCCCAGACACCGGGCTGACACTTTGTCTTCAGCCTTGTGAGACATGATGGTGCATCTCAGGTTCTCATGGACTCATAGAAATTGTGAGATTTGTATTATTTCAAGCCCCTAAGTTTTGATGGAATTTGTTACACAATAACAGCTCTCCAATACAAATGATCAATTCTTAATCTAAAGTAATAAGTTCTAAATAGTAGACATCCAGGTACCTGAGAATGAGTAGGACACTATTTCAGAGCAAAAGTTGTCTCTGATTCTCCCTATGGAGATGAATACCTACTCTTCCTAAACAAGGTCATCTTCACACGTGACAAGAGTCTTAAAATCCTTAACAACCATTTTTTTCAGAGTTTCTCTATTGTTCAATCTACAATTAAAATCCAAACAACCCCATCATGGACCTGTTTCTAGAGTTATTAAAGGTTTTTTCTTCCCTTATGATTTGACCTAGACATGTTGTTTTCATTGACCTCCACATGGCTTGTACTCACAGAACTCGCCAGTTTGTTAGAACAAGTTCACCTCTTTGTCTTCAAGTGTTCAGTGAGTTTATTCTTAAGCCACCTACCTAAATCACAAAGAAATGATCATTGACATACTCAAAACTAACGGTTAGGTAATCTGCTTTATAAAAAGTATAGGTTAGCACTTCTCTGAAAATAACCTGCAGAACTCAGGCTCTATTTCCCTAGTTTTCTTACTAGAGTGAGATCACATGTTTCTCCTATGTGACCCCAAAGCCAAGAAGGGAAAATATCAGCTCTGATTTGCTGCATAACTCAATTTAGAAGACCTCAGCCTCAGATCTAGAAATGCAGGTACCACTGTCCACCATACATAAAGATCTGGTGGCACAGAAGTTCAAGAAGTCAGCTGTTTAGCAGTTCGAAGTCACTAACCACTCCTGGAAGGAAGGTGAGGCAATTTGCTTCCGGAAAGACTCGCACCCTTGGAAATCCTCTGGGCAGTTCTCTGTCCTGTACAGGGTTGCTCATAGTAGTGTAGGGTTCATTGATAGAATTTTTGCTTCCCATGAGAGTTGATCTGGTTTTATTTCTAGCTAATGTCATGCTCCACTATCCCTATGTCCATGTAGGCTTGCATGCTGCTTGAAAATGAACAGGTTTTAGCAGCATTTCCAAACTGATTTGGATTAGGAAGAAAGCCCCAGTCTTCTATTTCCGAAAACAAACCAATAAAAACGCTTTGAATACAGACTGTCTGATTTGCAATCGATCATGGACCAAGAAACATTTTGTTCCATAGATCAAGGGATCACCATAGTAGTTCAAGGTCAACTCGATTGTAGCTGATACAACCATCACTGATAGACTGAATGATAGGATATAGGCATCCCTGTCTTTGAGGTGCTCATTTTTTAGAGACTTAAACCAGTGTTGTAGAAAGTAAGAGATATTTCATTCCATCAGAATTTTTTAGGGCTCTGAAAAGGATAAGACAAAATTTAAAAATTTGTAATTATAGGAAATACAAATAGATGTGTACATACTCAGTGTGCATGTGGGCTTAAGGGATTCTAGAGACAGCCATGTCTGAGTATGTGTGGAAAATACATGGCATCAAGTGCTCGGTGATTTGATTGTAAGCTTCAGTGGAAACAATAACCGTTTAAGTACTTCAGCCTGTAACAGTGAAGTGACGAGAAGGATCTAGTGGTGCCCTTGTAGTGATGAAATTGTTGATATTTCTCTATTTCCCAATAGAAAACAGTATAAAATAACATTCTTGATGCTAAGGGACAACTATGTAACCTTAAGAAGAACTCGGGTTAAGCTCAAATATATAAAGGAGAAGGAGAAAGGGACACATTCTCTTTGTTGTATATCTAAAACTGACAAGGCTGTATTTAAATTTGGAGGAAAAATTCTTGGTAATGATTTATTTGTTTATTGTTTTTGAAATGGAAAAGTGGTTCCAGGGAAAAAAATATCCATCTCAGTATAGACTAGTGTTGGCAAGACTGTCCGCGATGTTTGTGATCATTCAGGGAAGGTTGTGTTTCCGGTTCTGGCTCTTCAGCATCTCTCCAGATTGAAGGGATCAGGGATAATAGGAGAACACTGATTTTCTAGTAATAGAAATGAATTAGCTTTCTGTCTTTTCCTACAGTAGGGATGTCCACATATGCTCTTTCTCTCTCTCTCTCAAAAATAATATTTTATTGTGTTACTGTGTTGCTTATCAGTTCAAATTCACATTCAACACTTTTTACAAATTGTTCAGTGATATTGGTTACATTTTTACAGTGTATAAGCATTCTCATTATTATTGTTCTATTTGTTCTGTTTCCATGAATATAGTTTCCCTGCCCCCTTATATGTGCATCTTTGTTATGTTTTTAAGTTTATATTATTCTTGGTAACAGCAGCCAGGAAGTCAGGAGACGAATTGCATTGGGAAAGTCAGCTGTGAGGGACCTCTCAAGAGTACTGAAGGGCAACGACATCAGGCTGGAGACTACGATGCGCCTGATCTTTGCAATTATGTGCTATGAATCGGAGAGTTGGACAGTGAATAGAGATAATAGAAAGAGAATTGATGCCTTTGAGCTGTGGTGCTTGAGAAGAGTGTTGAATATACCCTGGACTGCTAGGAGAACAAACAGGTTTGTCCTGGAGAGGGTGAAGCCAGGATGTTCCCTGGAGTCAAGGATTCTGAAGCTTCGTCTGACATACTTTGGGCATGTTGCATGGTCCTTGGAGAGGGACATCAGGTTTGGGAGAGTGGGACGGCGCAGGAGACGAAGACCCTCGATGAGATGGATTGATTCTGTGAGTGGAGTGGTGGGAATGAGTGTGTTTGAGACGGCGAGGTTGGCACAGGATAGAACGGCATTTAGGGCTCTTGTACATAGGGTCACTATGAGTCGCAAGTGACTCGATGGCACATAAAAACAACAACAACATTATGATTTCAGTAAAAGTTGATAAAGAAGCTTGGTGTTTCGTTCAACCACTTATAAATATTTTCTTATATGTCATTGATTGTTGCTGTTGTTGGGTATCATTGAGTTGGAACTGACACATAGCAGACCCTCCCACAGGTTTGTAGAGACAGTAAATTGCACATCCTTTTCCCATGGAGCAGCTGGTGGATTTGAATTGCATACCTTTGGAATTGCAATGCAGCTTCTTAGCCACCAAATCTTCTTAACAACTCCCATATTGTTTCAGTGCTCTTCCCATTTCCTCCATGTGGTCATTGTTGCCACTGACCCTTCTAGTCTCTTTTACCACCTTAAGATCTTAATCTCTAGGCAGTTGCTTACATTTAGGCCTATTGTTTGGCTGAAAGCTATGTAACAGGAGTAAGTTAATTTGCAGGCTCCAGGAATGTCTAAGAGCCATCCTCTCAGGAATTCTAATCTCTATTGTACCACTAAGCGTAGCCATTTCTATGATTTTTCGTTTTGTTTCACGTTTACTTCCCTTTCTATCCTGAACCTTCTTCTGTATCCCTTTAAGAGTGATTAACATTGATAGCTGGGCATCATCTAACTTTTCTGGTCTCAGGGTCATAGAGGTCGAGGCTCATTAAATCAGTTTGTTCTCTAGACTAATTGTTTCCAGTCATCTTCAATTTACTTCACCCTGCTTTGCTCCAAATAGGGAGAGACAATTTAGATGACTGCTTGAAAGGTTTTTAAACCCCATGGAGGATGAAGACAGTAAAAATTAATACATGATAATCTGTCTGTCATTACTGTGGAGGCAGAACTGACTCATAGCTGAGTCAGTTTCCTGTGGGTTTTCATAAAGTGCTACCCAGAAGGAATGTGGTTCGAATCCACCAGCTGCTCTGAGGGAGAGAGACGGGCAGTCTCATCCTATGTGATTATACTGCCTCTGAAAACCTGCCCAAGGGTTAGTTATGAGTCAGTTCCACCTTGGTGGTACTCAACAACAACAAATTACACAGGAGGAGATTGCCTACATTTCTCCTGCAGACCGGCTGGTGGATTTGAACAGTCTGCCTTTGGATTGGAAGTGTCATCTATATAGCTTTTTTTTTTGTTTTTTGGTTAACAAATAATCCTTTCTTGAAATATTTTAATCTGTAGTTCCTTAGCTAGCTGGGCATTCCACAGCACCACTGTTGAGGTCTTCTATGATGTCATGAGGGTGACAACCATCAACATTGCAGCCCACAGATTGGGCAGTTCCCAGGATCTCTTTAATAGTTCCAGAGAGT
>NW_006399865.1:4369982-4479814 GCF_000299155.1 Elephantulus edwardii
GATGCGGGACGACCGAAGAAAGTTGCACCGAGGCCTCCTCTGAGCCGAAAGCCGAAAATCATCTATATAGCTTTTTAAAGGAGCACAATATTTGAGGGTAATGTTTATTTTACTATTTTTTTTAGTCGATTAGCTATTTTGCAATAAGACAAACTCAGGGGTTAGTTTAGGTTCAAGACTTGAAGAGTATCTGGGAATAACAGTCTTAGGGCATCTTCCAATCCAGCAGGCATGTGGTTTTATTGTAGTTTTAGGAATATGAGGTTCTGTTCTCCATTTCCCCCTATTCTATCAGGGTGCATCTACGGTAGCCCTGATTAGAATGATTGGCAATGGTAGCTGGGTACCATTAGACCTTCTGGTCTCTAGGTAGATGAGACTGTAGTCCATATTGACAGCTAGGAAGACTGGTTTTTTTCTTTGAGTCTTTAGTTTCTCTTTTGCTCCAGAGGAGTAAAGACCAGTCCATTCTCTTTTAAAGAGAGAACTTTTGATGAGAATATAGGAGAAATGTTTTAAAAGGAGCATATTAAAAGTCCCCCCTGTTTTGCATGCTAAATAGTATAACCACTATGGAAGACAGTCTGGCATCTTCTCAAATAGGTGAAAATAGAAAGTCCATTTGACTCAGCTAGGCCACTACTGGGAATTGTTGTTAGATGTCGAGTCGAGTCTGACTCACAGGGACCTTATAAAAGAATGCATTTTAACCCTGTCATATTCTATACCATCCTTATCATCGACACACTTGAGCCCGTTGCCACAGTTACTGTATCAATCCATTTCTTGAGGACCTTCCTCTCTTTTGCCAACCTCTCCATGCATGATATCCCTTTCCACAATATGGACCCTCCTAATAATATGGCCAAAGTATGCTTCACCATCTTTGCCTTGTAAGAGCACTGTAGTTCTATTTTCTCCAAGACATATCTATTTCTTCTTTTGACAGCCCATGGACTATTCAATACTCTTCTCTACCTCCACAACTACAAAGAGCTATGGTTGGAGAATAAAAAAGGGAGAACTCACTCAGTATTTCTCAAACTGAAAGGACAGAAAAACACATTCAAGCCTCGAGTTGCAAAACTAAGAGATGCTATGAGCAAAATCATGAATGATCTAGGATGTATCAGAGGAACGTGGATGGAATACACAGAGTCACTGTACCAAAAAGAATTGACTGACTTAGAACCATTTCAGGAGGTAGCACATTATTCAGAGCCAATGGTAATGAAGGAAGACGTTCAAGCTATACTGAAGGCATCGGCAAAAAATAAGGCCTCAGAAATAGATTGGATACCAGTTGATTAGGGATATACCCTAAGGAAATTAGAACTAAACCACTAACAGATATAGGTGCACCTATGTTTATTGCTGCATTATTCATAGTAGCAAGGACATGGAAGTAGCCCAAATACCTATCAACAAACTAATGAGTAGAGAAATTCTGGTACATTCATGTAATTCAATAATATGCAACATTAAAAGCAGTGAAGAACTCAAAGCAGTACGCAACATGGATAGATCTAGAGGAAATTATGCTGCGTGAAAGAACTTAATCACAAAAGGACAATTACTGTATAAGACCACTGCTGCGAAAGTAGGACTGTTATTGAGGGGATGGGAAGAAGAGCAGAAATAGAATGTACAGACATGTTGATAAAAAGCAATGATCAAGTGTAATTAATATTGTAAAACAAAAGCTATTGTGATTAATATTGCAATATTAATATTGTATTAATTAATACATTCATTAATTAAAATTGTAATATCTCCCCATCCTAGAAGTCCACCTGGTGTACAATTCCTGCCATTGCCCCCACCAAAGGTCACCACTCTCCTTATTTCTAGTATCTTGAGTTAACTTTGACAATCATTGTTCCCTATTTAAATGGAGTCATGTTGTTGTTGTTGTTGATTGCCTTAGAGTTGAGCACGACTCATAGCGATCTTGTGAACAAAAGGCCTGAAGCCCCTCTACAACTATTGACATTTATCAAAGTTCATAGAGTTTCCAGAGGCATGTTATTTAGGAAGTGGATGCCACTCCTGCTTCCAAACCTGTCATAGTATGTTATTGTTGTTATGTGCCATTGAGTAGCCTGTGATGTATAGCAACCCTATAAACAGCAGCTATGAACCCTTCTCTGTCCTGAGACAGTTTCACTAACACACCAACCCCCATCACCCCAGTCACTGTACCAATCCATATCGTCCTGGGTCTCCCTCTCCCACGCTGTCTGTCCACCCTTCCAAGCATGATGTCCTTCTCTAAGGACTGATCTCTCCTGGCCACATGTCCAAAGTAAGTGAGGCAAAACTTCAAAATCCTAGCCTCCAAGGAGAGACTTGGTTTCACCCTCTCCAACACAGACCTATTTGTTTTCTTGGCAGTCCATGGTATGTTCAAGACCACACCTTGAAGGCATCTGATTAGACTAGGGCTCAGCGATCCTATGTACAACACATCTGAAAACATTTTCTTTTGCCATCTTCACCATCTCTGATGTGCTTGCTCAAGTTTATTGTTACAGTCACTAAGTACAATCTGAGGGGCTCTACTTCTGGTAATATATCTAGAAATGTCCCTCTGGTATTCTTAGAGTTCTCCACGGCCTGTTATTTCAGAAGTGGATTGCCATTCCTGCTTCTTAGTCTATCTTAGTATGGAAGCTCTGCCGAAAGCTGTCCACCCACGCCAGCACCACAAACTAAAAAGGATGACCAAGTAGTAGAGAAAGATATACAAAGATGGACTAGCCCTAGCTATTTTACTTGGAGAACAAGGATTGGGTCATAGTAGACTAAAGCATGACTTTCGGGAGTGAGTGTGATGACTTTCATAGACTCTCAAGAAGTCTGTAGAAGAGAAGAGAGTTGAGGATGAGGGCAAGATGCCACTGGGGAGAAATGGGAGAGCTGCTGATTGAACGAATAAGTTCAGTCAAAGGAAATGGAGGCTAAATTATGAGAGTCTGTGGGATGTCTAATGCTCCTGTTATTAAGTGTGGTTGATTTGGAGAGAGGCTCAATGTGGTTAGTGTACTTATCATTGCATTAAGTAGACTGTAGTGCATTAAATGTAGAGCGAATTGATTTGATAAAACTAACCTCTGCCATCTTTAGAAAAATGACTGATGCAACCCTGCAAATGGGTTTTTTTTCCGGAAAGCTTTTGGGAAAAGTAGACTCATTTTATCTAATCCCTCTTAATCTATAGTATAGATTATTTAGTATGCTTTTTGACCTTGAGAACTTAACTGTTCATGAGGCAAAGGAAGGCTAGACAGAAGAAAAGGTAAATTGAGCATTATCGTAACACAGCTGTCTATTGACAATCTTTTAAATTCCCTGTGTTTAAACATACACAGCTGAAAACTTTGTGTGGTCAGTCCCAACTTCTAGCAACCCTGTGATACAGACCACAACTGCCTCGTTGACTTTCGAAGGCAGCACTCTCTACGGCAGGTCTTTTATCCTGTGGAGCCTTATGGTAGATTCAAACTACTGACATTTCTATGAACAGCTTATCACTTAACCACTGCACCACCAGGACACCTTATATACTAACACACTGATGATAATGGAAAACTCTGCTTTTGTTTGTAGGCCAAAGTACAGCTCATGTTATAACCTACAACCCTCTCTACCCTCCCACTCTTTGCAAAGAGATGCTGTTAGGTGCTGTGGACTTGACTATGACCCATAATACCAGTAGGGACCTCAGACCATGCATACTAGGGAAAGGCCCAGACTTCCAACGAAGCTGACCAGTCTCAGTGGAGGAAACCCCTGCTCTCACTTCTCCAGAATTTACATCTGACCTCCTGAGCTTTACCCTGTTCCTCTATTTTCTATTGTTTGCCTGAGAATAGTACCTGCCCCATATACCAGCACTATTTATATCCTCCCGCTTCTTACTGATTGACCTACCTTTGGAATCCTTACCTCCCCTGATCTTAGATAGCTGTGCATCCAGCTAGTTCTTTTATAGGGTTAAACATCAAGAAGCGGAAACAGATGGACTGTTGAGTAAGAAGTTATGAGCTCATATGCCACAATATCCCAGAAGTTCCAGTTCCTTCTTGTGGCTGTCTTTCTTCATAGCAGCCTGTTCTCAGGAAGTCAGGAATTGGTTAATCCCTAGAATCTTATTTTATGGGCAGGTTCAATTTTATCTGTCCTCATTTCAAACCCTTAGCTAGCTATTCCTTCCCTGTCTCTTCCCTTCCCTTCCTTTATTTTCCTTCCCCTTTCCTTTCTTTCTTACCCCATGTTTATATCCAATGGCCATCAAGATTAGCCATTCACAGAAGAGCCTGTGGAGGTCAAAGACATGATCAATTCTCTGTCATCTGAAAATAAGGGAGAAGTTTGTGGTCCCAATCCACTACCTTCTTTGTGGCTTTTGTTTTATATACTTTTATCTGTTTGTTGTCTATTGACTATGCTTTCCCACTATCTACAGAATGAAGACTAATGACTCGTTCTCTATTGCTAGTTCAAATGCAAATAATGGGTCCTGGTGCTCTTTGCATGGACAAGCCAGTGGAGATCCCATACATGGAAGAGCTCACAGTAAATAGTCACAACATCTTGTTTCTCTAGATGAAAAGGGATTTGGGCTCTTTGTATCATATCTGTTTCTAGCATGGTGAATGATGTATGGTAGGCATTTGGGGAATAGTTATTGAATCAAATTCTGGCTCTACTGATCACAAGATGGGTGCATTGTCCTAGTCTGTCTGTCTCTTTTATTGTTGTGAATAGAAATAGAAATAGCATTGTATCCTAGTTATGAATAGGAATAGAACTAGCATAATATCCAAGTCTTTATTTCCATTTTACAGATAGCAAGTTTGAGGCTCAATATCTGTTGTTCAACCAAGAGTATGATAATTGAGATAATCAGAATACTTATTATACGTCAAAAGCATCATGCCAATTATAAGGCACTCTGGTGGCATCTGAGAGCTAGACAGTGACTAAGGATGGCAGAAGAAGAATTGATACCTTTGAATTGAGGCTTTAGAGAAGAGTATCGAATATCACATGGATTGCCAAAAGAACAAACAGATATATCTTGGGTAAGGTCAGCCAGAGTTTTTCTAGAAGGCAAAAATAGTGAAGCTTCATCTCACATTCTTTGGGCTTGTTGCTAGGAGAGGTTATTTCTAGGAAAGAGGCATCATGCTTGGAAAGGTGGAGGGACAATGAAGGAGAGGAAGACCTGCAACCAGGCAGACTGATGTAGTGACTGCAGCAGTGAGTTTGAGTGTGTCAGAGATTGTGAGGTTGGCACAGGCTAGGACAGCGTTCAGATCTGTTGTTCACAATGTTGCTATGAGTTTATGTTGGATTCAGTGGAACCTAATAACAACAACATGGTAGTGAGTTGGGATAATACCTTTTCAAAAGTCCTTGGGCCAAGTGTATTGAAATTTTGAGCATTTCTGATATTAGAAACAGTACAGAACATGCTTACAGTATCTATTAGACAGCGCTTTGCTGGAGCTCACTGTTTTTGTTATTATGTGCTGTGGACTAGGACCTTCCAAGGGGTTTCCAGAGGCAGTAAATCACGTGGGACTGGGTTTTTTAATTGTTCATTTATTATTGGATTTCGTGTAACAGTTCATATACCTTTTGTTTTATAGTATTAATTGATCAATGCCTTTCATCACAACATCTCCCATTGTACCTTTTGAATGTTTTGTTGCAGTCTCTGTGCAACATTTTGTTAAGATTCTTGCTCCTTTTTTGCTGACCCTCTACTTTCTTTTCTAAAAAATTTTTTTAATTATTATTATTAATTCCAGTGAGCATCTACAGAGATTTTGGAATCCCATTAATTCATTGTTGCACTTTTCACCCCCACCCTCACCCCCAGTTCGCTCCTCTCCTTGAAAAGCAAAAGAAAAACTCCTTTATTGGTACACACTCCCACCCCAAGTATACTCCACTCTGCAACCCTCATTCCAGACTTTTATGATCATCACAATGCCCTAAAATATATTCATTTTCAACTATCTTTCCCTCATCGGCTTCAACGCAGTAAACATAATTTATCCAGTTTTTCTCAGTCTTACCCCCACCCCAATATCAGCCTTCTTCTACAACAATGGCACCATATTTGTCCCTTTGTTACTGAGATATTTGACTCAGCATAATGTCCTCCAGGGTCACCCATTTTGAATAATATTGCATGAGTTCCTTGTTTTTCAATGCAGCATAGTATTCCATTGTGTGAATACACCACAGCTTCTCTATCCATTCGTTTGTTGATGGCCACTCAGGTTGTTTCCAACTCCTTGCTATTGTGAACAAAGCCGCAATAAACATGGGTGTGCATATATCTGCTTGGATGTCATTTATGGTCTCTTTGGGGTATATTCCCAGTAGTGGAATTGCTGGGTCAAATGGTATCTCTATTTGCAAATTATTGAAAAAGCACCACACCGCTTTCCACAGTGGTTGCACCGTTTGACACTCCCACCAACAGTGAATACGGGTTCCAGTATCTCTACAACCTCGCCAGCATTTGTTGCTAGCTGTTCTGTTAAATTTTGCTATTTTTACTGACCCTCTACTGTCAAATCATGTTGTCTTTTTCCAGAGACTGGTCCCTCTTGATAACATGTCCCTACTAAGTGAGATTTAGTCTAGCCATCCTCACTTCTAAGGAGAATCCTGGCTACATTTCCATCAAATAATAGCTTAGCCTTAAAAAGAATGCCTGCGTCAAGTATAGACTTTAAAAGAATTACCTAAATGGGATCAAATTGATATCAGCAACTCGAAAGGATAGATGAGAAGCTTTGGGGAATAATGAGTTTATGTTAATGGTGGTAGCCATTTCGAAAATGTTGAATGTGACCAATGTCACTGAATTGTATGTGTAGAAATTGTTCAGTGAGTTTTTGTTTTGCTTTGTATATATTTTATCACACATATTCACACATAAATGTGCTACTCAGGAAATACTTAATTTTGTCTGTTGTTTCATAGTTGATCATAACTAAGAGAATGTACATATTATATGTTATCTGAAACAATAGATGTATTGCAAAGTGGACTGGGGGAGGGAAAAAAATGTGCAATGATGAATGAATTAAACTCACACCCTTAAGTTAAGGCATCAGATTTCCCAAAATCAAATTGCCTTTTGTCTTGATTGATTTATGAAGTAGACATCTAATTGACCAAGTCTAGGTTTGAGTTTTTAAAAAATTTTGTCTTTCTCTATCCTAAAACCTGTGTAATAATTAAACAACTGAAAGTAATAACTGGTTTATGTCTTTAAAATAGTGCTGCTTTTTTTCCCTCAAGTGGGAAACTATGTTCTGAGTAGAATATTTGTCATATAGTTTCTGGGCAGTCTTTTCTCTGCGTTCTATAAGGCTCTGGATTTCAGGGGGTTGAAGAGTTCTTTTAAACACAGGCAGACTTTGGAGAGCTCATAGGTTCAACTCCAGAGCATTGTAATAACGTGACTGAAGGAAGTCATGCTAAATATTAGCACTGTCCTGTAGTCTATTACATGCGCTGTTTCATTGTTGTGTACCGTCGAGTCAGAACCAACCCATAGTTGATGCTTCAGCACGTTTTCAGAGGCAGCTAATTGCACGAGAGGAGATTGCCCATCCTTCTCTCGTGGAGCAATTCATTGGTGGATTCAAACCCGTTGCTTTGGGATTGCAGCCCATTCCTGTGTGCTATATAACATTGTGGAAAAGTTTGAAATATTGCGAGAATTCCCAAAATAAAATACAGAGACAGAAAGTGAGCACATGCTGTTAGAAAACTGGTGCTAACAGACTTGCGGGATACAAGTTGCCACAGACTTTTAATTTGTTAAATAAAAAAAGCAGTATCTACAAAGTGCAATAAAGTAAACAAAACACGAGAAAATGAAGTATGCTTATATGTGTGTGTGTATCTATAAACATATATATATGCTGTATATATAAAATATTCTGGGTCTATATGGCTGAATGAAACTGATTCCACAAAATATTTTTTCTAAAATATTTTAAAATTTTTACCTGAGTGCAAATTTATAAATCTCACCACTGCATTTTCATTCAATCATTGATAGACATTTTGGTTTTTTAACATTAATTACAATTGTTGTTGTTGTGTACCAGAGAGTCTGAAGTGACCCATAGTTGACCCTCCGGCAGGTTTTTAGAGGCAGTTAATTGCACGGCACAGAGTAGCTGGTGAATTCAAACCACATGCCTTTGGGATTTCAGCACAGCTTCTTGCCACGAGGCCACCAGTGCTTCCTATTAATTACAACTAATGCACTTAATTACAATGTATAATCAAACCACCAGGAAGCTCTGGTAGCCTAATGGTCAAAACCTGTGTTGCAATCCCAAAGGCACATAGTTGCTCCTGTGTGATAAAACCCACTGGATTACCAGCTTTGGGTCAGTTCTGATTTGATGGTACACAAACAATAACAACAACAAGAAAATCCTTATTGTGTATTGCCAACAAAGCATCATTTAGCCTAAAATACCTTTTAATATAATTTAAAGGAACTAAGTCAAACATTTGACAAGGATATGTCTTTTAACGATTGTTGTTACACACCATCACGTTGATTATGACTCATAGTGATCCTGTAAACAATGGTTTTAAACCTTGACAATTTTACAGTATTTGACACACCTGGCCGCAGTTACTACAGTTACTGTATCAATCCTTGTCACCCAGGATCTTCCTCTCCTGTGCTGATCTACCCATCCAAGCATGATATCCTTCTCCAAGGACTGGCTCCTCTTGGTAACACGCCCAAGGTATGTGAGATGGAGTTTCTCAATTCTTCTTAAGCCATTATTGCTTCCCTATGTTTCAGTTCTTCATGACCCATAAGAGTACACCATTTATTAGGAAATGCCTATCCCTTTCTGCCTTCTCCCCACATATATTAAGGGGGGGTAATCTAATATTCAAATCTAATCTAATATTCAAATACTGACCCAGAAATTTAGGTTTAGCTAATTTCTGGGCCATTATCAGGTTGCTAGCCAGGGACAGGAATCCTTTGGCAGTGCAACCAGTTAATATGCTTTACTGTTACCCCAAAACTGGAAGAGTTGGGTCCACCCAGAAGTACCTCAGAAGCAAGTCCAGGTGATCTGTTTCTGCAGAATCTACCACTGAAGCATCCTGTGTAACCATTCATTCTAACCAACTTGCAATTGCAAAGAGTTTGGACTCTTGGTCCGGGATGGAGTCAGGTGAATGGACTCTTGGTCAGGGATGGAGTCAGGTGGGGCTGAGTTTTCCTATTAACCGTGTCTGTGCAGGGGTTTTTACTGCCTTGGATCATTTTGTAGCCTCAAGTGCTTTGAATTTATAGACTTACTTGGTGACTCGAACCCCTTTATAGACTCCCAGAACAGCGCTGCGTTTCTGGGCAACATCGTCAGTGTAGCCAGGAGTGCAGAAGTGAGAGTTGAGAGGCCAGAGTTGCAGCCCTTGATGTGGTGCTAATTTGCTGTGTCACCATGAGAAAGCACTACTTATTTCAGCCTCAGATTCCTTGGTTTTCAAAGACTCTCCCAGACCTCCTCCCCGAGTCCCTAAGTCCCTGAAGGACTGGAAGCATGTCCTTCCTTTGCGTCTCAAGAAAGAATTTGACACAGGTACCCAATAAATACTGGGTACAGCATCAGTGTTTGAAGAAACAAACTCAGTGCATCAGTACAGGCAAAGCACTTTGGAAAGTGTAGGGTACAGTGTAAGTGCGCCCTGGGCAGCACTTCGTTATTATTTCATTTATGCTGGCAGCCTGCTCATCATCGCGGGCATCGAAACACTGTGGGTGAGCTGTGCTCGGTAAATAGGCTCACTTGTTAGACACACGTCAAACACCTTCCAAAACTAGGATTTCTCTCAGAAACAGACACGAAGGTGGAATACTTAGGATTCACTCACCATTTCTCCTTCTCCTTGGCCAGGGGCCACTTCCTCCAGACTCATTGTATGCTGTAAAATCAGTCTGGAGTCAGGCTGAGACACAGAACAGCAAGGCTCCTTGTTCATGCTCAAGCTATATGCAAGCGTCATTATGTCTCTGGAAGTCCAGATCTCTATTTCCCCACAGTCATCTCCCTTATGAACTCCTCTTTTGCCCATGCTGATGCTTCTGATCACAGCATCCTTCACAGTTTCTCCAAGTGAAGTCAAGATACCAGGGATGCATTCATTTCTTCTTCTCTCCCTTCAATCATGCCTTTATTCTGCCAAAACTCCTGATAAAGGTATATCCAAAAGTTGAGAAGGAGCCTGAAACTGTGTACTCCCAGACATGCTATCCTGTCTGTCTGGCCCTGCCTCCTTCTCGTCTCTCCTCTTCTCTTTCCCACCTACATTTTCAACTTTGCCACCCTTACCCATGTATCTGCCAACCCTCAGGGCACATCTGATTCCCCCACCCACCGTCATTTCTGTTTACACTGGGAATCACACTAAAAAGTTGAATCCTCTCCAGCCGGGCCCTGAACTCTCATTCCCCCACAGGTCAAATGCCGTTGTATCCTCGAGCTCACCCTGCGTATTGAATTTGCAATTTCCACACCCTTCCTTCAGTGCACATCTCTTTCGCATACTTTACTTTCTCTGTAGCTCTACATGAACACTGCTTGTCATATTTAAGATTATTCATTGCTCAGCTATTCCCACTAGAAGAGACACTTGGTCTTATTGTTGATGCCTCTCCAGTGCCAAGAAGAATGGCTGTCACATAGTAGGAACTTATAAGACAGGTGATGATTGACTCTTGGCAATGGACCCTCGCTCACTCTCTCATTGTCATCAAGTTGGAACTAAGTCATAGCTGACTCTCCAGAGGGTTTTCAGAGGCTCTAAGTTACACGTGAAGAATTGCTCATCTTTCTTCCAAGGAGCTGCTAGTGGATTTGAACTGCCAGAAAGGTGCAACCTTTGGGTTAGTAACACAACTCCCTTTGGAATAGAAGGAAGGAGATATTCACCTCAGTGCTCCCAGCAGTCTGTCTCTAGGAAATCCCCATTCCTTCTTTCAGTATCCAAGTCAAGATCTCTCCCCATTGCCATCTAGCTGGTCCTGACTGATACCTGCCCTGAAACTGGGATCTTTAGAAGAAGGCGCGCTAGTAGTACAGTGGTTAAGCGCTCAGCTGCTACAGCAAGGTTAGTGGTTCAAACTCACCAGCCACTCCACAAGTGGAAGAAGCAGCAATTTTCTGCATCAACATTTCTAGCTTTGTGGAAACTGTACAGGGCAGTTCTGCTCTGTCCTGCACGGTTGCTGTGAATAGGAGTCCATGCGATTTCTTTACATAAACAGGAGAGTGGAATGGCTGGTGGTTCAAACCGCTGACCTTTTGATTAGCAACCGAGTGTTTAACCCCATCACTGCCAGGGTTCCTTTAGGTCTTTCAATACAGGCGCCATTTCTAGTTCTGCTCCAGATCTCTAAGCTGGGGTGGCCTCTGTTCTGGGCCTTCTGCAATTACTGTGGTCTTTGTGCCCCTCTGCAGCCTGCCTTTTCCTTCTTAAGGAGTTGATGAGGTGGATGCCCCTCACCGTCCTTCCTTTCTTCTTTTACTTTAAGGATAGTGGTGGGGAAGAGCAGGCTGGGGGAACTGCCTTCTTTTCAAAGCGGCATAACTACAGTCAAACCACAAAAGCTTGGCCGGCTTCTGAAAGTCTGCTTCCTTCTCCTTCCTTTGTGCTAACACAGGCAGATCTCAACACTGTTTGGCAGTATCACTTGCCTTTTTGTCTCCTTCCATTTCCATTTCTTTTATCTGTTATCTATACTCCAGCTAAGCTCTGCAAGCTTGTCTTTCCCAGCTCCTACCCTGAAGGTTGAATAATAGCCATCATTTGTTTTTGGTGTGTATGTGTGTGTGTGTGTGTGTGTGTGTGCACATGCACAGAAATATACACATTCATGTGGCAAGCACATACACTAATATACGCATACAAGCCACACTCACACTCACTCATAGGTGCACACACACAGTCGTTTTACAAGTGAGAAAACAGCTTCAGGGGGAATTAAATAACTTCCTTAACAACACTCTGAGATGAAGCAAGGATACTCACCCTTTCACCTCCCATTCTCTTTTTAGTTTGTTATAATCCGCTCCATTTAAAAAGCACTTTGAAAAAGTAAATCCACTTTCACAGGGCTGGCTGATACTGCAACACTCCAAGTCTACAGCTCCAAGGTACTCTTCAAACCTTGAACTGAGACTGGTCCCTGGGATGACTTTATAGCTAAACAATGGATTGGCTCACAAAACAATGAACATCACTTATGTCCGTTAAACAGAGTACTCTGTTTAAAATAACCACCTAGACGAGACAAAATATTCAGTTAACCCTTTAAAACAAAGATAAGACTGTAAGAGGAAAGAGAAACTAGATTAAGGGAAATAGAGCAACTAGACAGAAATAATGAGAAAGCCCATGCATTGGGAGGAACGTTAACCAGTGGTCTTGAATAATTTATGAAGAAAAAAACTGCATGGGGACCTAAACTGCTGTGTGAATATTTTCATCAACAGCACCATCAAGGATGAGTCTAAAGGGCATTGTTTTTGTCACGTACCATTCACTCTTCAACATACCATGGACTGTGGAAAAAACAAAATCAACCCGACAAGTCTGTCTTGGAGAAGGTGAAACCAAATTTCTCCTTCAAAGCTAAGATTTTGAAGCTCCATCTCACATACTTTGGGCATATGGCCAGAGGGATAAGTCCTTGGAGAAAGACATCAAGATCAGAAGGGTAGAGGGATAGCACAGGAGAGGAAGACCCCAGATGAGATGGATTGACTCAGTGACTGGGGCAGTGGGAGTGGATGTGTTAGAGGAGACGATGAGATTGGCTCAGGACAGGGCAGGCTTTGGAACTGTTGTACATAGGGTTGCTATGTGTCACAGGTGACTCAACGGCATATAACAACAACCACAACCATTCATTGACTTGGAATCAACTCATAGCTGACTCTCCTCCAGTGGGTTTGCATAGACAGATTGCCCAATGATATAGATAAAATAAATTGTCCCATCAAGATAAAAAGTAACTGATGTAGGCTCTCTCTAACTGCATTTTTTTTTCCGCTTTGGAATTGCAGAAACTCATTGACTTGAAATGAGGACTCTTATTGGCCATTGGGTTCACTGTCCCATGCAGGGTATGAAACTGCCCTGTAACCTTCATAACTGGTGATCTTCCAACCTCCACACAATCATTTCTAGTAATTGGCAGCTCATTATCTCACAAAGCAGCTCATTTCATTGTTAGAAAGATTAAATTGGTGCAACCTCTTCTGTTGATTAGAATTCTGCTTCATCTCTTTTGCACTTGTTTACTTTTCACAAAACAGCAGCTCTCTAGCCTAAGGTCCATTTGTGCCTCTGCTAATCCATAGTCAAAGGCTTAAACCCTCATGGCTGAGGCTTGTGAGAAGGCTTCTTACTTTTAGGGCATCAGAGTTAAGTCAGTATTTTCTTCCATCAGCCCAATGAATTCTTCACCTATATAGCAAGAGACAGTCTTCAGATGTTGACTTGTGAGGAACTGTCATTTCCTCAACCACATAGACACTTGCTGCAATCATCTAATGGGAGCAAGCAGTCTGGGTGAGGAAAGCTTGAGTCAGCCTGAGACGGTTCCTTTCTGTTACATGGAGCGTGACGGCGTGGACTGCACCACCTGTTCAGAGAAGGCAGCACTAATTTCTCAGCCCTTGCTTTCAGCAAAAGAATTTGCAAGGGGTCTCAGGAGGATGATCAATAAATACGTCAGATAATACTGATGCAAAAGACAGTAAAACAACCCCACTCGTGCTTCTTATGAATTGGATTATTTACGACATATTTATAGATGGCTAATGATCTGTTGTTCATAAGGTTTCTCTGAGTCATACCAGACATGATAGCACATAACAACATAAATGTAGAGGAATAATTTGTTACCTTCAGAATCTATTTCTATTATCTGATATTTAAGTGCTACCCATATCTTTGAGGTTCCCATGAAGTGGAAGAAGCGAAAATATTACATATACCCTTTTGCTATCCCTACATTAGGGACACATTCGTTTCTGTTGGTGCATAATAAATGACCATGAACTTAGTGTTTTAAACTATGTACCGTTTATGTGGCTCAGGAGCCTGGTCACATTATAGAAGAGTTCTCTGCACGGGATTTCATGAGGTTGAAAGGAATAGACCATCCAGAAATATTAGAATCCATGTAACAACCTCCTTTCTGCTCCTTTTCTAGTTTGGCAGCATTCCATTAGTGCCACAGCCCACAGTAAAGAGAGACGCCTTTAATAGGCAAGTTGATGGAATGTGCCTGCAAAAGTTACAGGGGTGACAGGGCCTTGTCCAATTATATTCAAGGCTCTTTGGCCAATCTCATCCTGATGTATTCAGAGAGCCTTATTACCAACCACTTGAAAGTGCTGCAAATCTTGCAGTCAGTTGATAAAGGTACAAAGCCCAGATAACATGCATGACACCTTTGGGAATGGCATTCCCTGTTGTCATTGTTGTATACCCGAATTGTTGAACTGCCCCATAGCTGATCCTCCAGTGGGTTTTCAGAGGCAGTTTAATCACATAGGAAGAGATTGCCCATTTTTCTCCCACAGAGCAGCTGGTGGAGTCAAACCACATGCCTTTGGGATTGCAGCACAATTTCTTATCAGTAGGCCACCAGCCAAATTCTTTAGCCCATATACCACCAGGGCTCATTAGGAGAGAAGGAAAAAAGTAAATGAAACCAGTAAAGCAATTTGGAGCTAGCTATTGACTTACTAAAGATTAGACCAAACATGGGCTGAAATCAGGTGAGAAAGGAAGATAGTGCTTTGATGGTAGAAGTTTTTCTGTTAAGCTGAGAGCCAAGTATTTATCACCCCAAATTTGGCTGTGCACTTCCTTTCTTAAGGTATACTAGGCAGATGCCAACAAAGGCTGTATAGATGAGTTTAGGTGAGGACCATTGATATTGCTTGTACAATACCTATCACCATGCCTAGCAGATAATGATTGCTCTCTGGTTATAGCAATCAAGGTTGTTTCATTTGTGTAACATAGTTTGTTGATGAGTCTTCCTTCAATCCTGATGCCACATTCCTCCTCACAGAGCCCAGCCTCCCGAATGATCTGTTCTGCATATAGGTTGAAAAGGTGTGGAGATAGGACACATCCCTGGCATATACCCTTTATGATTTTGAGCCATCAGAGTTTCTTGCTCTGTTCTGAGGACTGCTTCCCGGTCCAGATATAGGTTTCACATGAGCACAATCAAGTGTTCTGAGATTCCCATTCTTCTCATAGTTAGCCACAGTTTGTTATGAGCCACACAGTTAAACGCCTATGCATTTATGAAACACATATAGACATTCCTCTGGTACTTTCTGCTTTCAGCCAAGATGCATCTGATATTGGCTATGATGTCCCTAGTGCCACAGCCTAAAACCAGCCTGCACATCTGTCAGTTCTCTGTTGGTGTACTTCTCCACTTGTTTCTGGATAATCTTCAGCAGGATCTTGTGTGTGATATTAGTGATACAGTTTGAGAGTTTCCACACTCTGTTGGGTCTTTTTTTTTTTAAATGGGAATAAATACAGCTCTCTTCTAGTTACTTGGCCAGAACGTTGTCCTCCGGATTTCTTGGTATAACCTGGCAAGCATGTCCAGGGCAGCATATGTTTGCTGAAGTATGTCAATTGATATTCCTCCAATTCCTAAGACCTTCTTTTTGCTAGTTCTTTCAGAGCGTCTTGAACTTCCTCCTTCATCACCATAGGCTCTTAATTATGTATTGTTTCTTGAAATTCTTCTGTATCAGCCAGTTCTTTTGGTATAGTACCTCTGTGTACTCCTTCCATCCTCTTTTGATGCTTCCTGGTTCATTCAACCTTCTGTCTTAAACACCTTTAAGAACATGAGATGCTTCAATATGGATTGGACCTCAATATCAATAAAACAAAAAGATTCTCAAAACTTTGCCAATTGGCAGCTTTATGATGGATGGAGAATAGGTTGAGATTGTTGATAACTTCAGCTTGCTTGGTTCTACAGTCAGCACAATCAACCAACCAGCAATCAGGAAGAAATCAAAAGATTAGTTGCATTGGGAAAGTCTATTGTCAGGAACCTCTCTAGAGTACTGAAGAGCAATGATGTCAGTCTCGACACTAAGGTTCACCTAATGGAGGCCATGGTCTTCACAATTACTTGCTATGCATCAGTGAGCTGGACAGTGACTAAGGATGACAGAGGAATCGGTGCCTTTGAGTTGTGGTGCTGGAGAAGAGTGTTGAATATACTATGGGCTGCCAGGAAAACAAACAGATCTGTCTTGGAAAAGGTGAAACCAGGCTGCTCCCTCGAGGCAAGGATTTTGAAGTTCTGTTTCACAGATTTGGGACACGCGTCTATGAGGGACCAGTCCTTGGAATGGGACATCATGCTTGGAAGGGTGGAGGGAGAGTGCAGGAGAGGAAGATCCAAGATGAGATGGATGGACGCAGTGACTGGAGAAATGGGATTAGGTGTTTCACAGATGATGAGATTGCATCAGGATAAGGCAGGGGTCAGAACTAATGTACATAGAGTCATTTGGGGTCTCAGGCGACTCAATGACACATAACAACAACAACAAACATCTGGTTACAGAAGAGATAGTATGACTATTGTACAGTGCATTCTCCCTATGGGGAAAGGCTGTATATAAAGTAGCAGCATCAGTGCGCACAGTTACTTAAAGCAAGATTGAGGAGGGGAGTAAGGAGCACAGAAAAGCGTGTTTCCACATGCTTGCTCATTTTCAGTTATCACAGTGGCAGAGCATTCCACCAGGAGGTCAGTATTCTGGCAGAAACCCTGGTAAGTAGAAGTATATATAATCTATGCTCATAAGACAACTGCTTTCCAAGACAAATAATCAGTAGAAACTTGTGAAAGTGACTATGCAAGAGATAGTTGGCAGGTGAGAAAGAAAGTGGGAAGCTAGAGGAATGCCACTGATGCGAGCTCAGGGTGTTGAAGAAGGAGAGGTCCGCCATGGCGCGTTTTCCAGGAGCCCTCTTGTTTACCCTTCGTTCTTGGCACTGATTTACCTAGCTCTCTGGCGCTACTGCCCCACTCAGTTGGACATTGATTTAGCTAAGAAGGTTTTTATCTGGTACACAGTCCTTACTGGAGGAGAAGATGCAGGTGAAGACTCCTGTTTTCACTAATGTTTATTTCAGCACTTGAGGGCAGAGCAGTAGTTGCAATGTCTGGGCCATGTGCTGTCACCTTTCCTCCATTCCTTTATTGCGGTGTCTGGCCACCATCCTGTGGTTTAACCTGAAGGATGAGAATGAAATTACATCAGAAAGTTATACTTTGGTTAACTGGTTTGTTCCTCTACTAGTGTGTGTGTGTGAGAGAGAGAGAGAGAGGAGGGAGAGAGAGAAGGGAGGGAGGGAGGGAGGGAGAGAGAGAGAGAGAGAGAGAGAGAGAGGGAGAGAGAGAGAGAGAGAGAGAGAGATTAAAGCTGCCAGTGTTTCTGACTGTGTTGCAACAGCTCTGTGTGTGGGCTGCTCTCGCATCACTGGGAAAGGTAGGCAGTGGGCTGACAACCTGAGCTGGCAGCTCTTTCTTCTGAAAATGTACTTCCCTTCACCACGTCAGCATGGGGAGCAGTCAGCCTCTTGAGCAGTATATGCTTAGTTCTTGGCATCATTAAAATTTCACTTTTCGTAGTGTTGCTTCTTTGTACAATCAGGATGCTCCATTCTCAAGCGTCCAAAGCACTGGAAATTCTTTAATATACAGATTTTTTGTTTGGCACCAAATCCAAGGTGAATGCCTCTCTGTGTGGGAAGTAATCATGTGATTGTATTTAAGAGGACTGTTTTCCCCTCTTGTTAACATTTGTAAGTACTTTGTAGCATCCAAAGCTCCTTCCTGTGTGATATAATTGATTTCTTATACAACCCCACAGCGTTGGTATTGGGAGTCTCAATTTAAAGACAGTCAACCAATTTTCTGAAAAGAAAAGTGAATTACTATAAGCCACATTTAAGTGATGGAGTAGAGACAGAAACACGGGTTGTCGTAAACTCTAGGGGAGCTGTCTATTATAACGTGCCAACGTAGAGAAACTAAGACTTCTACTGTGCTACCAGTGTGTATTGTAAAAATGTGTGTTTCACTTGATCTCAAGCTGTATTTCAAGGTTAACACTTTATAAATGGAGCTAAATCACTGGAGCTTAGACCAGGGGCTGGAAGTTTATTTATTGATCTAGTCTGGCCTCTTGGGTTTCTTGATATTTGGCAAGATGGTGCATTTGTCAGTACATTAGAAAAGCATTTTGTTTCCTCTAGAATGAAAAGAACTGCTATTGAATTTTAAACAGAAATGTTCATGGGCATGAGGTATAAACAGCAAGTTTCATGTTGGTCTAGGAAGAAAATAGGCATTTCCTAAGAGTTTTTCTATCAACTTCTACCCAAACTTAGTCCTTAAAAATATGAGAGTAGATAGAAGCCTTAGGAAATCTTCATACTGTTTAAGCATACAGAAATTCACTGAAGGATTACAAGTAGTCAAAGATTTAATTTGAAAATAATATATTCTGCAGTGTTACAATATTCTAATGCTAAAATATATACAGTAGAACTAAATGATGAACTATCAAAGTCTTTTGGCATGTAGATTAGTTACTAATGACAAAGACAAAATTTGTCCTTTATTGTGGAGAAATTTGGTGAACACTACCTAAGCTAAACTTGTTGTTATGTGCCGTTGAGTCGCCTGCGACTCATAGCGACCCTATGTACAACAGCCCTAAACCCTGCTCTATCCTGTGCCAACCGCACTGCCTCTGACACACCCATCCCGATTACCCCAGTCACTGAATCAATCCACCTCATAGAGGGTCTTCCCCTCCTGCGCTGTCCCTTCACCCTCCCAAGCATGATGTCCCTCTCTAAAGACCTGTCTCTCCTTACATGTCCAAAGCATGTCAGACGAAGCCCCAGAATCCTTGCCTCCAAGGAGCCGCCTGGTTTATCTGTTTCCAGGATGAATCTGTTTGTTTTCTTAGCAGTCCATAGTACAGTCAATACTCTTCTCCAGCACCACAGCTCAAAGGCATCAATTCTCCCTAGTCATGCAGTTGAAATTCCCAGGAACAGAACAAATGGACATCATGCACTCCCTGATTTGTTGAAGCAGGAGGACAAAATATCCCATTCTGTGGCATTCCTGTCTAAAATGTTTAACCAGGATCCAAATGAGAAAACATCAAACTCAAGCTGAGGTATACTCTACAACGGAACCGGCCCACACTCTTCAAAATGTCAATGTCATGCAAACCAAATAAAGGCAAAGCAGCTGTTCCCGATTGAAGGAATCTGCAGACACAGGACGTTTCCATGTCCTGTATTGTCCTCGATTGCGTCCTGGCTCAGGAAAACACAGTTGCCAAGCAGGATATTTTTAGGAATTGTTGCAAAAGAAAAAGTTAAGAAAGAAAAGAACATTATCTTTGTAGATTACTGAGATCATTGTAACTTTCTTTTAGAGTTAATCTTCTTGATTTGGGTTTTAATTGTTCCTGAGCAATTACTTGATCTAGCAGTGAGATTGTTGGGTCATATGTCAAGTATACATTGAATTTTTAAAGTGCTGCATCTCATTGTCTTCCCAGTAACAACGAAATTTCCTGTTGTTTTTAAAAGCATCTAGACCAGAATGCAATAAAAGTAAGACATTCTGCCCATTTCAAGTGAGGCACATTTATTCTAGAACCTTAATTCAGCTCAGACATTGTCTGATTCATACAGGTAAAACCGAGGAGGACCTGAAGCGCTTGCTGCAGAAGGTCAAGGACTGCAGCCTTCAATACGGATTGAACATCAAGAAAGCAAAGATTCTCACCACTGGGCCAATTGGCAGCATCAGTATGGATGGTGAAGAGATTGAGATTGTAACCAGCTTTAGTTTGCTTGGATCAACAATCAACACTCTTGGCACCAGCAGCCAGGAAATTAAAAGATGAATTGCATTGGGAAAGTCTGCTGTCACAGACCTTTCCAAAGTATTGAAGAGCAACATCAGTCTGGAGACCAAGATGTGCCTGATCCAGACCATGGTCTTTGCAAATTACTTGCTATGCATCAGAGAGCTGGACAATGACTAGGGATGACAGAGAATTGATACCTTTGAGCTGTGGTGCTGGAGAAGAGTATTGAATATGTCATGGACTGCTAGGAGAACAAACAAGTTTGTCCTGGAGAGGGTGAAGCTGGGCTGTTCCTTGGAGTCAAGGATTTTGAAGCTTCGTCTGACATACTTTGGACATGTTGCAAGGAGAAACCAGTCCTTGGAGAGGAACACCATGTTTGGGAGGGTGGAGAGACAGCAGAGGAGAGGAAGACCCTCGATGAGATGGATCGATTCCGTGACTGGGGTAGTGGGAGTAGGTGTGTTGGAGACAATGAGGTTGGCACAGGATAGAGCAGGGTTTAGGCCTCTTGTACATAGGGTCACTATGAGTCACAAGTGACTCCACAGCACATAGCAACAACAACATAACTTTAAGATTCTGTGGAGTCAATTTGTTTTGCTTTGTCTATTTTAATCTCCAAGTTTTTGAAAGCTTTTTTGTTCCTTATCGTTGTTCTCTCATTAAAATGGTTAATCTGCTTAGAACTGTCTTCTTTGGCAGTGCATAATTCAGAGTCTCTAAAATAGCAGTCCAGGCATCATCCACACAGTGACAGGAGGAATTAGATTAATTTATTGACCTGTTCCTTTTCATAGTTAGTCATTTAATTTTCCTCCTCCACACCTGGCAGAGTATGTGAGCTTGGCTATGTGTTTCTTGGTAGAACCCTTTTATCTATCCATTTGTTATATAAATATTTATTGAACAGTGATGAGATTATGGCCCTTTGCGGGATACTGATACTATAGAGAAAATTACACAGAGTTTTTCTCTTCATACATACAATACACTGACTTGTGGAACTTCCAGATGGTTCTGTATCATTCTCTGCTGAAAGATAGGTAAACATTTCATTTTCTGTATAAGAAGACAAGGAAACCTAAACCAGTGGATGGACTTCATCATTGTTTTCCTCATAAAGATTATCTTTGTTCCTAATCTTGTTGCCCTCTTGAATTTATTCTTTATAATACACTTTGACAAATGTATGTATCATGTTACACCATAATCAAGGCATATCATGCCAGAATTTTCCTCATGCTCCTTTATAATCCATTTCTCTCCCTCATTCCTGGGTGCTAATCTGATTTCTGTCATAATTGTTTTGCGTTTTCCAGTGCATAATATAAATGGAACAATAAAATATATAGTCTTTTGGACTTGGCTTATTTAGATTAGTATAATAATTTTGAGATTCGTTTATGTTTCAGTATATACAGTCAAGCAAAAACTCATTATTTTAGAACCGGCTTATAACTGCCCCTTCAGCAGGTTTGCAGAGGCTGTAAATCCTCTGTGAGGAAATTGACCATCTTTCTCCCTCAGAGCTGCTGCTTGACTCAAACCACCGCAATTCTTCATTAATTGTGAATAAAGTTCACATTAAAAGAAATTAATGTGAACGTCATTCACATTTGAATATAGTGAAAAGTATATATGCAAAACCAAGAACCAAATCACTCTCAATGGAGAAAGACTAAAAGCATTTTCTTTGAGAACAGGAACCAGACAAGAATGCTCACTGTTGCCACTTCCATTCACTATTGTATTAGAAGTACTTGCTAGGACAATATGATAAGAGAAGGAAATAAAAGGCATCTAAATAGGCAAAGAGATGGTTAAACTGTCAATCTATGCAGATAATATGATAGTGTACAAAGAAAACCCCAAAGACTCACCAAAAAAATTCATTAGAGAGCTTTATGCCAAGTGAACTAACTCAGTTTCATAAGGACAAATGCTATATAAGACCATTATTGTAGAACGAATGCAAGGATCCAAGGGGAGGGGCCTTAATCATAGATTCACACAATTTGATGGGTGGAAGGAGGGAAGGGATGGGTAAACAAAAGGTGAAAAATTCTGTGTGAAAAACAATGTATATGAATTTTATGAGCTTTCTATGTAAACCAGTATAAAATAAAAGAGAGAGAGAGAGAGAAGCAGTTAGGGGACCTAATTCTTCTCCATGGTGTAGCCAACCATAATAAATCATGATTTTTGAAAAGTAAAAAAAAAACCAAACAAACCAAAAAGCCAACCCCAAAGCTGTTAGACCAATTTAGTAGAGTGGCAGGATACAAGATCAATATCCAAAAAGCAGTGGGATTCCTCTACAGTAGCAAAGAGAACTCAGAGAAGGAAACCAAGAAAGCAATACCATTTACAATAGCTAACCAAAAGTTGAGATACTTGAGAGTGAACCTAACTAGAGACATAAAAAAGACAGGGTTCAATACAGGGTTGAACAATTTGGTGGGTGGAACAAGGGGGTAAAAGAAATGGTAAATACCTGGTGGGGACTTAAAAAGACAGGATAAGGATGGGCAAGGTCCAATGGTGATTAATTTTATAAAACATCATGTATGGAAATGCCTATATGAAACATAATGTAAATGAAGGATAGTGTGAAACACAATGTATATAAACTATAAACAAACCGATATAAAATATTTTTTAAAAAACCCTACCTCAGAGAGGAACTTAAAGACAGTCTTCTATTAAAAATATGATGCTAAGAAAAATCCTATACAAAAAAACCCTACAGATCATTTTTGCGAGACGTAATAAAAGACCCAAGTAAATGTTCCCCATTCATGAATAGAAAGACTCAATATAGTGAAAATGATGATCCTACCAAAAGCAATATACATGTTGAACACAATTTCAATACAGAAACCAAATTCATAATTCAAGGAGATTGAAAGGGAAATTGTCAAGTTTATTTGGAGAGGAAAGAAACTCAGAATAAGGAAAGCACTTCTGAAAAACAAAAATGAGGTGGGAGGCATAGCACTTCCTGACCTCAAAACCTCCTACACAGCATTAGTAACCAAAACAGCACTGTACTGGTACAATGACAGGCACATAGACCAATGGAACAGAATAAAGAACCCAGAAATGGACCTCTCCGATATAGTCAACTGATTTTCTACAAAGAAATAAAACCGATCAAAGGGGGAAATGACAACCTCTTCAACAAATGGTGCTAGCAAAACTGTACTGCTACCTGTAGAAACCTGAAACAGGATCCACTTCTCACACCATACACAAAAATCTACTCAAGGTGGATCAGAGACCTAGGAATAAGATCCCAAACCATAAAGTTCATAAGATACAAACTGGGATCAAACTTAGAAAGCCTAGTCTTCAGTATAAAGAGATTGCCAGATACAGACAGACATGCACAATCTGGACAGGATGAAGTTGATGAATGGGACCTCCTAAGGATGAAATCTCTGAGTTCATAAAAAACCTTTCCCTGCAGGGTGAAAAGAAAACCTACCTACTGGGAACAAACATTTGGCAATACCATCTCAAACAAGGGTCTCATAATGAAAGTTTAAAGAATACTCCTGGGCCTCCAGAAGAAAAAGACTGATAATTCAATTACAAAATGGGTAAGAGACATGGAAAGACTTTTCACAGAGGAGGACATTCAGACGTCCAACAGACATATGAAGAAATGCTCCAAATTACTGGCAATAAGAGAGATGCAAATCCAAATCGTAATGAGATACCATCTTATCCCCATAGCACTGGCAAAGTTTAGCAGGGCAGCAGGTTATAAATGTTAGAGAGGATGTGGTGAGATAGGAACTCTTATACATTGCTGATGGATTGTAAAATGGTACAACTGCTCTGGAAGGCAGTTTCCTCTAAAATCTGAATGTAGAAATTCCATATGATCCAGCTAGTCCACTGCTTGGAATATACCCTGAGAAAGTGAGAACTGAGGCACAAACAGAGACTTGTACACCAATGATCATAGCAGCATTATTCACCATCGCAAGAACATGGAAACAGCCGAAATGTCCAACCACGAACAGATGGATTGAGAAATAATGGTACATTCACACAATGGGATACATTTGTTTCCCCTTTTTATTTTGTCATACTTTCTAAAGCTTTAGTTTATTGGCATGTATAAATGTTCAATTTGATTTCTTGGATTTTCTGTTTACCATTTGATTAACTAACACTGCAAGGTAAAAGTCATTCCCTCTCCTAGGTCTGATCTTCTCCCTTGTCCCTTGTGCCCTCTGCCACTAATCACCAAGTGACGAGCAGTGTTTTCCCCTTGTATGGTGGGCTGGCAATATTAATTGCAAATAGATAAGGGGAATATGTTCAACAAAGCCAAAGATGGATGATGAAGGCAATATATTATCAATCCAGAATTACCGTGAATCACAGCCTTGGTGGATGAGACCCACCAGAAAATGAATACACTGCGAAAAGCCAGGGGTCTTTCCGGAATTCCTAATGCTTAAGCTGAGCTTGTCTGACAGTGACCCATTTGCACGGCATCAAGTGGCGGAGAAGGATCCAAAGACACCTAGACTAACACTACATATGGTACTAGTGCAGAGGAGACAAGAGCTGATCTATGGATTTAAGATACAGTAAAGATTGCATTCAAAAATCAGTGGAGGAAAACACATGTTATCTACTTAATGATGCGGATACATCAGATCTCCACAGCTTGAAATGTTTAATTGTGTCTTCCTTCAGATATGTGAGAATTTTCAAAAACGTGTTCATTTGCTATTCCTTCTGATACTTTGACCCTTTTACCATTAGAAAGTGTCCTTTGTGGCTAATAATATCCCTTTTCTTAAAGCCTATTTTAAAAATATTTTTCTCCTGATTGGAAAATAGCCAATCCAGATCTTCTGCTTATTGTTTGTGTGGTTTATCTTTTCTATCTCCTTTCTTTTGTTTAGATACATTTGCATCCACGCCTCGCTATTGTATTGATATGATTAGCTGGGTTCCAAAGACCGGGATATTATGTAGAAATTAGCTTTTTGTGAACATGGAATCATGACCACATCAGGTCAGAAAATGAGGAATGACTCCATCATTACATGAATACCAAGTGCATAATTGCACAACTGCTAAACCACTGAGAACAGTAGTCCAGCCAAGTTGACGTAAAGATTAGCCACGATAAACAGCATTGCTTTCACCCTGCACCTTAGAATTCATTAATACCAGATATACTTCATAAATGTACAAATTTGTAAGACAGATGCTTTAAATGTGACATTTCATATGAGACATTTTATAAATGAGAAGAAATACATGTGTGATTCTATAAGAATCTTCAAGAGAGAATCTTTAAAAATCCCTGTTTGTCACTCTTTCTCTCTCTCATTGCCATCTAGTTGGAACCAATTCATATATGACCCTCTGAGGCGCTACATCTTATGAGAAGAGATTACCTATCTTTCTCCTGTGGAGTCATTGGTAGATTGAAATCACAAGAGAGGCACACATAGCCTTTGAGTTAGCAGTGTAACTTTCTACACACCACCACCACCACCAGAGTTCTCTGGGTGGAAGGAAGAGGAATAAAATATCTATAATATTTTACATGTTGTTATGTGCTGTTGAGTCACCTGTGGCTCATAGCAACCCTATGCACAACAGCTCTGAAGCCTGCCTTGTCCTGAGCCAGTTACACTGACTCCGACACACCACTCCCCAGTTACTGTACCAGTCCATCTCATGCTTCTTCTCCTGCACTGTCTGTCCACCCCTCCAAGCATGATGTCCTTCTCCAATCAGTAGTCAGAAAACATAGACTTGGTGACAGAAATAAGGCTGGGGATAGAATGATAGAATTCCTTTATCCATTGCAAATACCTTTTACAAGAAGTATTTTACATACATATTTTACATATTGGTCTAGTGGACAGAAAGTGGTGCTACCAAACCAACCCTGAGCCCTGGTTTTAATTGTTTTTGGTCATACATTCTTCTACACAGTATAGCATTGCTCTGTCCATTTGCTGTACAGAGGTAATTTGTGGTTGCTGTGATGCTAAACACTGTGACACTGACGTGTCAAATGCGATAATGGTGACCCATGGTGGACAGTGTTTGGTGGAACTCCCCGATTAAAATAAGCTTGGAAGCAGGAGTGGCATCCACTTCCAAAAGAGCTTGCCTCCGGAAACCCTGTGAACTTGGAAAAACGATGAAAGTTATACAAGTGTCCAGGTCTTTCATTCATAGGGTTGCTACGAGTCGTCTATGACTCGATGACACTTAATAACATATAATAATAAACCAAACAATATAGAACTATTACGATTTTTATATAATTTCATAATTTAGAGGAAAATTATGTGAATAAAGAGAAAAGATATTTATAAGTCTTTCATTTTCATATAGATAGAAAATGTTCACTTTTCTTCTTATGGTTTGATTTACTGTCTGGTGTCATTTTCATTCAGCTTGAAGGGATCCTTTAGTATTTCCTTTAAAGTAGGTCATCTCGCCACAGATTCTCTGTCTTTGTTTATCTTGGATGTTCTTTGATCTTCATTTTTTAAAGAATAATTTGGCCAGGTGTAGAATTCTTGCTTAACTTTCCCCCCCTTTTAGCACTTTGAACATCTCATGCAGTTCCTTTGGCATTCACATTTTTAATTTGACACCACCAATGACTTCTACTGCTGTTACGCTATATATGATGAGTTGGGTTGGTTTGGGTATTTTTCTGCTTTCAAGGTTTTCTCTATATTATCCTTTAGCAGTTTGACTGTTATGGATCCCTCTTGGCAATCAATGGGATATTCAGTACTCTTCTCCTATGCTGCTGTTGTTGTTATGTGCTATCTATCCACTCTCCTGTGAATCATAGTCATCCTATGTACCCTATATACCCTTATGTAGCCTTATACCCTGCTTTATCCTGTGCCGATCTTTTCGTCTCCAACACACCTACCCCCATGACCCCAATTACTGAATCAGTCATCTCATCGAAGATCTTCCTCTCTTGCACTGTCCCTTCACCCTCACAAGCATGATGTCCCTCTCCAAGAACTGATCCCTCAAATGCATTAATTCTTCTCTTATCATCCTTATTCATTGTCAAGCTCTCAGCTGCATAACAGATGATTGAAAAACCCATGACCTGAATCAGGCACACTTTAGTCTTTAAACTAAAGGCCCTGATAGCAAAACCAATGCTGTATGTCTCCAGGGAGCTTCAGGGGCTTAGGGATAAGAAATTGCACTGCCAATGCAAAGGTATGCAATTTTAATTCACCACCTGTTCCCCAGGAGAAAGATGGGCAGTCTGCTCCCATGTGATTTAATGCCTCTGGAAAACCACTGGAGTATTTGCCGTGGGTTGGTTCATACTTGATATTACTCAACAACAACAAAAAACAGATGAATAGGACCCTCTAGAAATCAAATCCTTGTAGACATAAAAAAAATCCACAACCCAACCTTGTCCAATATAGTGAAGAGAAAGCCCACAGACTGGGGAAAAAATACTTGGCAATGACATTTCTAACAAAGGACTCATAACTAAAATTTATAGAATACAGCAGCAGCTCAACAAGAAGAAGCCTTAATACCGCAATTACAAAATGGGTGGAAGATATGAAAAGACTTTTCCAACAGAGATTATTCAGATAGTCAACAAACACTTGAAGTTTTCAGAATCACTACCAATTCAAGAGATGCAAATCACATGAAATATAATCTAATTCCAGCAACAATAGCAAAGTTTGACAAGGTAGCAAACAACAAATGTTGGCAAGGATCTGGAGAAATTGGAACTCTCATGCTGTTTGGGTGACCTTGAAAAATGGGACAACCAGTATGGGAGGCAGTTTGGCATTTCCTCAAAAAGGTCAAAATAGAAAGTTGACCCAACTACTGGGTGTATACCCTGACAAAATCCGAGCTGAGAAATGACCAGACATTTGTGTACCTATGTTTATTGCAGGGAGTTCTGGTAGCCTACTGATAAGAAGCTGTGCTTCAATCCTAAAGGCATGCAGTTCAAACCCACCTACAGCCCCATGGGAGAAGCTGGAGGATCGGCTATGAGTCTGTTCCAGTGAGACAGCACACAACAACAACAGCAGCACTATAAGTTTATCACATCATTATTCACAAAAGCAAAGAGATAGGAACATCCCAAGTGCCCATCAATAAGAGAATGGATAAAGAAATGGTGGTACATTCACGCAGTGGAATATTACACAGCATACAGCATTAAAAAAATTAAATGTGCTCACTTCGGCAGGACATACACTAAAAATGCATATGATACAGAGAAGATTAGCTTGGCCCCTGCACAAGGATGATATGTAAAAAAAATTATGAACTTGTGAAATACTTCACAGCATGGACAACCCTAGAGACCATTATGTTGAGTGAAAAACTTTAAAGGACAAACACTATATAATACTTGTACTGTGAAAATAGGAGAGTTATTGGGGAGAGGGAGAGCAGAAAGAGAATGTACAGACCATGAACACTGTTAGGGATTAGAGGAAGGGAGGATCAACCTGGAATGAATAGAAGAACAGACAATAATAAGTGTGTTGCAGTTAACAACTTGGGGCAACATGTATCAAATGGGGAGGGAGGAGAAGAGAAGCAGAAAAGAGAATAGAGGGGAAGAAGAAGGAAAAGAAAACGCTAGCGATTTGATGATAAAATGTGATATAAATGACACTGATCAATTGTATTTAATGTTCACAGATAAAATATATATTAAGGATTGAATGAAAACCAATAAAAAAGGTGGGAAGCAGAATTCAACTACAGTGAGCATGGACATTTTAGGTATTAATGTTGGAACAACTTGGATTTCTGATGTTTTCCTCTGAAAAGTTTGGTTGGTTGTTGTTTCCCACCCTCCAACTCCCAACAACTTGTCTGGACTTAACCTGAAGTAGAATATACCACTTTTGTGATGGTGTGTGGTATTTAATCCTTGCTGTTTCTGCTCATTGTTTTCCAAATTTTAATATTTATCTAGATGTATATAGAAAGTGGCTAATCTCTGTGAATAGCTTTGAATACTCCCTGTGAATATTTTGGAACACAGGCAGTGAATATACAAAGGTTATGTTCAAATACTGTGAACTCATATGACTTCCACACACTTTCACTGAATTTGTGTGAGGGTTGGGAGAATATATCTAAAGTTCAGACTGTTTCCCCCTCATATATTACTTGTATTCTTTGTTGAAAACACACACAGCAAAACGGAAAGCGATTTATCTGTTTCTACGTGTGTCATTTCGGCACAGTGATTACATTTTTCACGTTATGCAGCCCTTCTCACCCTCATTTTCTGAGTGGTTCTTCTTTCATTAACCTCACTGCCTCCTAAGGTGCCTAGCTGATCTTTCAAGTTGGTGTTGTCACTTTGATCGCAGGTAAATAGTTCTTAAAAGAGCACAATACTCCAAATGTATCTTGTATATCGTTGTTACATGCCATTGAGACTAGGACTCAGAACGATTCTAAGAGCAGTGGATCTGAACCTTGCCCTGTTCTCACCATCTTCGATATGCTTGAGTCCTTGGTACAGTGTCAGTCCATCTTGTTAAGGGTCTTACTCTTTTCCATTGACCCTCAGCCTTTCTAAGAATGATACTCTTTTCCATGGACAAGACTCCCTTGACAACATGCCTAAATCAGTGAGCTAAAGCTTCTTCATCCTTGTGCTCGCTTCGGCAGCACATATACTAAAAGCTCCTTCATCCTTGCCACCAAAGAGCACATTGTTTGCACTTTCTCCGAACATATTTATCTGGAGTCCTTGAGAATTTGAAAATGTTTCCACCTGCATTTTCCCCTTTTAACTGAGGTTATTGCGTGGTAAAGTTGAGGAAAGTGTAAACTTTGTGTTAGCTTGTACTTCCCACCAGGCCCTTCCAGAGTTCCATTCACATGATTTTGCCAGTCAGTCAGATTCGTGGGGAGTGCATTTTTTTTTTTTTTGTGAGGCGATCTCATTTCTAGCACCACCTCCCTGTTAAGGTTTTCTTGCTTAGCACTTGCTCTGCAACTTGAAGCTACTAGGACATTTTACTTCTTACTGAGTGTTTTCAGTTCTGGCCCAAATCCAGTCACTACCTCTGTGGTGATGAAACTGCTAGTTTTCCATCCAAGCCTATACTGGTATAACTACTGTTCTTATCTACTGAACCAGACAATGGCAATGAAGACTCTCACAATTCCTGACTCAAGTTCTGGAAGCATCTTATGAATAGTGCTCCTCTATTTGTTGTTTGCCTCTGATCAATTTCTGAAGTTCAGAAATGGTTGGAGGACTCTTGTTCAGTTTTATAATTGCTTGTTGGAAAGATGTTTTTCCATGGTCTTTGCTCTGCTATAAATGGAAGTCCTTCGGTCATAAGGATTCTGAAAGAAAGATGTTGTGGGGCTTCGTGGTTAGAAAAATGATATTTGGCTAACTTAGAGACCTAGTGATGAAAGCTTGGACATTAAGAAAGAAATTCAAATCGATGATGAATTATAATTAAGAAATAAATTATCATGCAAAAAAGTGAAAGTTAAGCTTCTGAAAGAACATTTTTTTTACTGATCTCTCTGTGATGCATACTATAAAGGGGACAAGCATATATATTATGATGCAATGCATGAGCAGAATTTAATTATGGAAAATATCAGAGTTAAAATGAGCACACACATTCTCTGATCCAGTGATCCTCAAGAACCGGACCATTATTTGATTATCGGAGCCTTCTGGGCCCTGAGAAATTTTTTTCTCTGATCAAGAACACAACATGGGATTCTTTTCATAAAGCTAAATCTACTTCATTTAAAGGCCTACAATTTAACTGAGCCTAGTATTTTCTCTTCTATGATATGGTAGTAATGGAGGAATATAGATAAAATGTTCTTATTTAGCAGAATTAAGTTTTCAAGGCATGCTCTTCCCTAACATTTTGAAAATGATTGCAGGTCCAGAGAAGTTAAATGCTTTTTCTCATTTTCACTCCATTTTTCTAAGAGGAGAAAATACTTATGATAACAGAATTCTTATGATAACAGAATTTACTTTAGTTCTTCATGATAAAAGCTTTTTATATAACTGCCAGGAAAAAATGAATTACCACTTTCCTTTCTGTGTAATTTAATGATCTGAGTTAATTTCTATCATTTTTCTGAATGATATAACCTTATTTGAAATGGGGAGGGGGAATCACCCTTAGTTGTTAAATCTTTCTGATTTTAATAAATTTAGTAAAGATTGATTTTTATAATGAGTAATCCAGAAATCATGCTTGTAGAGTTTTATTGATCTCCCTTCACAGCACTGAGTCTATTATAAAGGCCTGGAGCTCTGTATGGATACACAAGCGATTTCTAGACAATAGTCTTACTGTGAGTGAGATGCAATTAAAACCATAAATAACCCTTATTGTAGAGGGAGTTCTGGTGGCCTAGTTGTAAGGATCTGTGCTGGCAATCCAAAGGCATCTGGTTCAAATTCACCAGCTGTCCTGCAGGAGGAAGAGGGACCATCTCCTCCTGTGTGATTTAGTGCCTTTGAAAACATGCTGGAATGTCAGCTGTGGGTCCATTCCAACTCTATAGGACTTAACAACAACAACATTATGAAAGGCAGTGTTGATTCAACAACAACAACATTATAAAAGGCAGTGTTGATATCACACCTTTGCCTGGGAGGCCTGGGTTTCATCACCAACATTGCATTTCAAGTGTAACCATCTGTCAGTGGAGGTTTGAATGTTACTGTGATACCAAACAGATTCCAGCAGAGCTTTTGGATTCAATTAGACTAGAAAGAAAGGCTTGGTGTTCTACTTCAGAAAATTAGCCCAAAACGATCACAATCCCATGTGCATGACATTGCCATGACTTGTGTTAGGGGCTGATTATACAGCAGCTAATGGCCAGGACATTCTTATTGTAGTACACAATAGACGACCAGTTCATTCTTACTCTGGCAGTCCTGTTCCATGGAAAGATAGGAAATCTACAGAAAGCGCATTCATTCTTTTAATACATGTTAAATGAACAATTCCCACGCAGTGACTGTATTGGTCTGGACGTGAAAGATAGGACGGCAGATGAGAAGCAACCATCAGGAATGAAGAAAGAAAAGCAGCAATTTTCAATGCTACGGTAGTGATAGTGCTACAGTGTTGTATGTGCCAAGGATAAAATAGGCTCAGATGACAGAACCATTGACGTTGGATAGTTCAGGGTAGGTTTATGGGAGAAGGTGACAGATTTGAGTTGCACTTTGAATGGGAGAAGGTGACAAACTTGAGTTGCAATTTGAATGGTAAATACATTTCTCTATGCCATTCTTCTGGGATCAGACATTGACACACCTTTCTGGTGCTGCTGATGTCACTCATAGTCTCAAAGTTTGACTCTTTAAGATTAATGCAGACCTGTCCATTTTTATTGGTCTCTATGTAGAAGGGTACAGTCTCATATAGGGAACTTTGGTGGCCTAGTGGCAAGAAGCTGCATTGCAATCCCAAGGGTTCATGGTTTGAAGCCACAAGCTGCTCCATGGAAGAAGGATGGGCAGTCTCCTCCCATGCAATTAACTGTCTGTGAAAACCCACTGGGAGGTCATCTATGGGTCGGTTTCTACTGTGTGGCAAACAACAAGAAGAAGTAGGAGGCTACAGTCTCATATACTTGCAATTCTCTTATTTGCCCTAATGTGGCATAAGAAGAGGCTTCCCTACAAAAGTATTATTTTAATCAGTGGTTGCTAATTCTTACTGTGTGTTTTTGTTGTTGTGTGCCGTTGAGTCGCTTGCAACTCATAGTGACCCTATATACAAGAGCCCTAAACCCTGCTTTTTCCTGTGCCAACCTCACTGTGTTAGACATACCTACTCCCATTACCCCAATCACTGAATTGATCCATCTCATCAAGGGTCCTCCTTTCCTATGCTGTCCTTCCACTCTCCCAAGCATGATGTCCCTCTCTAAGGACTGGTGCCTTCTTGCAACATGCCCAGAGTATGTCAGACGAAGCTTCAGAATCCTTGCCTCCAAGGAGCAGCCTGGCTTCACTCTCTCCAGGACAAACCTGTTTGTTCTCCTAGCAGTCCATGGTATATTCAATACTCTTCTCCAGCACCACAGCTCAAAGGCATCAATTCTCCTTCAATAGTCATTGAATCCCTAGTCATTGTCCAGATGTCCGATGCATAGCACATAATTGTGAAGACTATAGCCCGCATCAGGTGCACATTAGTCTCCATGCTGACATCATTGCTCTTCAGTACTTTTGAGAGGTCCCTGACAGCTGACTTTCCCAATGCAATTGATCTCTTGATTTCCTGACTACTAGTACCAAGAGTGTTAACTGTGGAGCCAAGCAAACTGAAACTGTTAACTATCTCAATCTCTTCACCATCCATCATGATGTCACCAGTTGACCCAGTGATGAGAATCGTTGTTTTCTTGATGTTGAGCTCCAATCCGTATTGAATTCTGCAGCAAGCACTTCAGGGTGGATCATAATAAAGTCTGGGTAACACTGAAGAGAAGAATGGGACACTTGGTTGTGTTCATATGAAACCTATTCCTAGACCAAGAGGCTGTTGTGCAAAAAGAGCAAGGGAACACAGAGTGGTTTAAAATGAAGAATGGTGTACATCAGGGTTGTATCTTCTCTCCATGCCTATTCAAGCTGGATACTGGGCAAGTTATTTGAGAAGCTGGACTGTATGAAGAAGAATGTGGCATCAGGATTGGAGGACTTATCAGGAACCTGTCTTACTGCAGATGACACAACCTTGCTGAAAGTGGGTAGGACTTGAAACTCTTGCTGCAGAAGTTCAAGGACTACATCCTTCCATATGAATTGCATCTCAATATCAAGAAGACAAAACCCCTCACTGCTGGACCAGTAAGTGACATCATGATAGATGGTGAAAAGGATGATAGAGAAAAGATTGAGATTATTAGTAAGGACATGTGTTTGAATATTCATGAATTCTCTGGCTTGAAGCTTCCTAGATCACCTCAATATTGAAGATCTGAATTCCAGTACCATGTGTGGGTGGGTCTATAATTTTAAATTATGAAGGCAGACTTCTATTGTTACTTTCAAGAGCCCAAGCTGAGATGGACACTTTACTCTGCATCTCTTGGCCAATATGGGTGGAAGTATTTTTCCTCCTCCAGGAGTCCTTGGCAAAAACGATACTAAGATCAACATCCAAGAAGGAAGGAATGAGCAAAATAAAAGAAAAATAATCATCAAACATGGGAGTAAATAGAAATATTATGACCATATATATAAGACAAGGCTTATGTACAAATGTTAGGGACAAAAGAAAAGCCAAGGGAAAGCAAGTTAATGGGCTACCATAATAGATAAAGGGAGTGGAAACATGTTCAGAGGGAAACAGCTTTAAAATTTCTGTAGTCTTTGGGAAAGGTAGACATATTGATTAATTTTGGACAAAATATACTTTAAAAATGTTTTTATTATGGTCATTTTTCTTATTTATAACTTTTTGTTTGTACTTTCCCTCTAATTTTTTTTCTTTCTTTTTTACTATTTTTTAATTGCTTTTCCTATGGTAATTACTTTACGTTAGGTTTCATTCATATACATTGTATTTTATACAATCTTTGTGTTTGATACAGTCATTCATATATTTAAAAAAAGCATTACTGTGGAGAAAGAGTGTTACTGGACAATAGGACAAAGTATAAGTCAATTAAAAGGTAAATACTAGTATTCACTTTTAAGAAAGTAAAAAGATTATCTCACATGTATAAAAACAGCCATTTACAGAATTGTGAGGAGAAACCAGCAAATCCAGAGTGGGAAGTTTAAATACACCACTCCCAGTAAATAGAATATTTACAAAAATTGATCAAGAACGAAATCTCAAGTTTGCAAATATTAGCATCATACAGACCACATTCTTAAATGATTATTCAATAAAGTTCTAAATGTCAAAACCAGAACCCAAAAGCTTCTGTGAATTTGGAAATTAAAAAGCGCAATTCTAAATGGCTCATTAATCAAAGAAGACACTGTACTAGTAGAGCATCCATGGTACACAACTCAGCAGGTACAGTCATTCCAATAATGATACTTCCTAGTTTCTGGGTCAAACAGCAAGATGTTCATATTTTCAAAAAAGTCTAAGCCCAAGTTTTTTAGGTGTCAAATTATTAAGTGTGTGAATTTACATTTGAAGGGGGCAAAAGTCTAAGGAATATTTCAAACTTCGTTGTAATTTATTTCATTTTGGTGGTCTAGTGGATAGGATCTGTTCTGCCCGCCCAAGGACACGAAGTTTGAATCCACCAGCTGCTTCATGGAAGAAAGATGAGCAATCTCCTATCATGCTATTAACTACCCCTGAAAACCCCCTGGTGGGTCCGCTATGAGTTGGGTCTGATGCTGCATAACAACAACAATGCATAATGGACATTTGACAGATGAAATCCATTCATTAACTGGTGGAAAATCAGCCTCTTCAACAAATGGTGCTGGCAAAACTGGATTTTTCTTTTTTCTTCCAGAAAATTGAAGCAAGGTCCCTACCTCAAATCATATGGAAGATGAATCAAGGACATAGGAGTAAAATCTGAAACTCTAAAGTTTATCAGAGGGGGGAAAGTGGGGCAAATTTAGAAGCCTAGCCAATGGCATAGGTGGACTATCAAATACAGGTGAAAATGCACAGTCAGCAGAGGATACACCAGCTAATTCTAAAAACTAAATTCTTACAGGCATCAAGAGACTTTTCCAAAAGAATAAAAGAGAGCCTGAAGACTGGGAAAAAAAATATTTGTCAATGACCCATCTGACAAGGGACTCATCTGTCAAATTTATAGAGAGTTCCAAACACCTCAACAACAACAAAAAAGAACAAATAACCCAATAAAAATATCTTTGTTATGAAAATCCTCAAAATTCAAACTCATTGCTACAAGAAATATATGTTAAGTTGCAAGACAACTGTTAGGTAAAATTTTAGATGATGGTGGTAGAGATGGAGAAATGAGGGAGTTTCAGTGATTATTTGCTGTTATTTGGCTATACAGAGTCATAAAAAATAAATTATAAATTAAAAAAATCTGTTGGGAGGGAGCTATAACAGAATTCCTTATATTCCACATTCATAAATTTCCATTTTCACTCACTATTTGAATTTGCTTTCCACTCAGAGAAACAACAACAAAATAACATAACGAAAACTTTTATCCTTTTAAAAAATTGCATTTTGATTGTGGAAAAATAGAATTGTAGTGATCTTAGATTTTCTGTAGTCCAACTTCCCTCCACACTTCTTTGTATTGATATCACAGCTATCTGTTCATCCATCCTTGAACCTAGTAAGTGTCAATCACTGAAGTTGTTACAGAGATGAGAAACAAACCAACCATGCTGTCTTTCCTACAAGTTCAGCAAAAAGGAAGATAGGACAATTACATCACTGTTTGAGCAGAGGTATAATCCCAAATGCTTTAGAAGCACAAAAGGGGAACGTAATAACTTGGCCAGTGGAAGAAATTTTAGGCTGCGCTGAGTTTAGAGAATAGAAAAAGAATTCTTTTCATTAAATGGAGTGAAAAATCTTGTTCATTTCTCATTTAGACACATTATATACGATGCACGTCAAATATATTTTTATTTTTTTAACTCTATGGAATTTGTTGAATAAACATGGCGATATGATTCTGCCATTCTGTACCAGGCCCCATGTTCTTAAAATGATTTCTGCTAGTCAGAGGGAGATTGAATTAAGTCCTTTATAAATCACTGTGTCAGATTTATAGAGAAGGGAAGATTATAAAGTTGTTTCTTATGGCCATTAAATGCCCTTTGTCTTTTGCTTAGAGGCTTGGTATACTTAAGGTCTACCCAACATATCAAAGAAATTTATGAGACCAGCAAGAGAGTCAAAAGGAAGTGAGCGGGCGGTGACATCTGAGTACTCAAATGATGTCTCTACGATAAGTCCACAAATACAATCCTGGCTATTTACATAGATAGTCAAGAATGTATATACTTTGACTAATAAAATTAATGCAGTAGAAAATCTCTGAGTTGACCAGCAGGAGGTATGTACTCTGTCTTCTTGTTAGTTCTGTCCATCTTGGCACTTGGCAAATCAATCAGCCATTCCACAGTCACGGTTTATTTCTTTATCTGCTTTATCCTGCAGCTACCACGTTCCACATAGACAGGATTTCCCCTCCAAATGTTGTCCCTGAAAGCAAAAATAAGATTTTTTGCCATATAGCTTAATACTTTGAAGGTTTTTATTTAGTATATGATTTCAAATCACCACTAAAATGATAAACTCAAATAAATTAATAACTCCCTAATATTACCAAGAAGGAGCTCTGGTGGCTTGGTGGTTCAAAGTCACCAGCTGCTCCACAGGAAAAGCTGGACAGTCTCCTCCCATGCAGTTTCCTGCCTCTGAAAACTCGCTGGAAGGTCAGCTGTGAGTTGAATCCGTCTCGGTGGTACCTGACAGCGACAACAGCAATGTCACCAGCATGGAGTTGGCACTGTTTTTTGTTGTTGTTCAATGCCATCAAATCCACTACAACTCAGTAACCATATGGACAACAAATGGGAACTTGACTCTCCCCTGCAACTATCCTCACCGTGTCTGTCATCTCATTCTGGCTTTTCCTCTCTTTCACTGACCCTCTATTTTTCCCGGCTTGATAGTTTTCTCCAAGGACTGATGTCTTCTGTTAGCATGACCAAAGTCACGCGAGACTAAGTTGCACTTCTTTTTTTTTTTTTTCATTTTAATGAAAGTTTACAGAGACTTTGGATTTCCATTCATTCATTGTTGCACACTTTCCTCCCTGCCCACCCCTCCCCCCAGCTCGCTTTTCTCTTTGAAAAGTAAAAACAAAATTTCTTTAATTGTTATGCATTCCTCCCCTCCCTCAGTCCACTCCTAAAGAGTTCTCTCCATCATCTGTTTCAATGCAGTATACATTATTTATCTCCTCTTAGTTTCCCCCCAAAACCCCATGTCCTGTTTTAGAACAGTGGCATTATGCAGTATTTGTCCTTTTGTGACTGAGATACTTCACTCAGCATTATGTCCTCCAGGGTCACCCATTTTGAATAATATTGCATGGGTTCCTTGTTTTTCAATGCAGCATAATATTCCATATTGTGAATATACCATAGCTTCTTTATCCATTCGTTTGTGATGGGCACTTCGGTTGTTTCCAACTCTTTGCAATTGTGAACAAAGCTGCAGTAAACATCAGTGTGCATATATCTGCTTGGGTGGCAATTCTGGTTTCTTTAGGGTATATTCCCAGTAGTGGAATTGCTCGGTCAAATGGTATTTGTATTTGTAACTATTTGAGAAAGTGCCATACTGCCTTCCACAGTGGTTGCACCATTTTATACTCCCACCAACAGTGAATAAGGGTCCCAGTTTCTCCACAACATCGCCAGAATTTGTTGTTCGCTGTTCTGCTAAATTTTGCTATTCTTACTGGGGTGAGATGATATCTCATAGTTGTTTTTATTTGCATCTCTCTTAGAGCTAGGGATTTTGAGCAGTTGTCTGTTCATATCCTGTGCCCATTTTTCAATTGGGTTGTTTACTTTTATCTTGTGGTGGTGCTTGAGTATTTTATAAATTCTAGATATAAGTCTCTTATCAGACATGTCATTACCAAATACTTTTTCCCAGTCTGTGGCTTCCACTTGTCCCCTGTTGGAAAAGATTTTAGATGTGCATAGAGATTTTATTCTTAGAAGGTCCCATTCATCTATTTTATCTTCTCCTGGTTGTAGATTTTTCAGGATGCTTGGAAAACTGTTCATGTTGTGGAATCTTTACTGAAGATTCCCCTTGTTTTTGTTGGTCCTTCACTTTAACAAACATCATGTCTTCCCTGGCAATTTCTCATTCCTAAGGACATCCGACACTATTGGCTAACTTTTGGAAGGATATTGCCAGTTTGTTTGTTTGTTTTTAAATCACAGAGCTCTTAAGGGGAGCAGAAAGATTAATAGTCAACATAAAAGATCTTAAATTTGAACTATCTTCACTCTAGCCAAATGTATGACAAACATTACAAGATTTGGGATTCTTGCAAAGCACTCCATCAGGAATTGAACAGAAGCTGCAGATTCAAGTAGGAAACAGCTGCATGTGAGATTGAGCTCCATCAAACCTACACTTCACAAATGGGGGGAAAGGAGGAGGAGAGAGAACACAAAATGTGCAGGTGGACAATTTGTGTCAAGACTTAATTGTAAGCCCCTCCAAACTCCGTCAGTGAAGACATTTGGAAACAAAAATGAATCACATTCAATTCCAGTTAGAGGTCCAGAAGAGGGACATGGATGCCAGTCCCTACAGGCCCTCAGGGAGTGGTTTCAAGTGAACAAACTGGGAAGAGCAGAGAACAGACACCTCCAACGGGATCACACTCTCCCTCTGTCCCTTGAACCTGGCCTCATTGATATGGTTGGTCTTTCATTATTCCTGGTTACTCACAACTTCAACTGTATTTCGTTTTTCAAAAGGCTTAATGACTGGATCCTCTTCTCTCAGTCTCCCAGTCCTTATCATTTTGTTCGACTCTTCCTAGTTCTTCTCTGTGATATTGTTAGTGTCCCATCGTGTCAAAACTGACTCATAGCTGACCCTCCAGGTGGTTGTCAGAGGCATTAAATCTCACAGGAGGAGATGGGTCATCTTTAGCCTCAGGACCAACTGGTGGATTTGAACCACTTGCCTTTGCATTGGTAGTGCAACTACTTAGCCCTAACTAAGCCATCATATCTCACCACCTAATTTACTGTGTTTCTTTGTAAACAAGGATGTCTCCTCTTAAACTTATAAAATCCTTGAAAGAAGGCATCATCATTCAAATGTTTTGGTCACCAACTGGACTAAAGATGCTTGCCAAATTAATTTCATTCTGATCAGGTGGAAATGGAAAGAATTTCTTTGGATCTTGCTCCTGAGAAGTAACTAGGGGAAATGTGTATAGGAGTCCCCATCTTATGACAGTTCTATGCTAATGGAAGTCAAGTACTTTTTTTTAAAAAAAAAAAAATCTAATTTCCTTTTATTAGTAGTAGTTTTATAAATCAAATCTGTATTTATCTTTGTAAGCTGAAAACATTATGTCTGATAATGATAACACTAGCAAATTATGCACAGCAACAATGTTTATAGTACATATTACTAATAACAAGAAAAGAAAAAGCATTACTGTCCTAAAGTGTGGTTCATCATAATTCAAACAGGTTAGAAATCAGAGAGTACTTGAATATGACAAAAAAGTTCTTAATAGCCTAACTACAAGTTTGATATTTTTACAAAATTATTATAGAAATATGATGTGGTGAGTCACAAATTATTAATGTATAGATATTTCTAGTCTCTCTGTCTGACTTTACCCAAAGAAAATACTTTGTTTCACTTGTGACTCTTTCTGAAACTTTTGGAGTGAACCAGGAAATAAGTGGAAGAAGATGGGATCTGAAAGGTTTGAGTATTAGTATAAGAGAGACTGGATAAAATCAGTCCAGCAATATCAACCTGGGTGTTTAGTTTCTAAACATCAGAGAGAAGTGGAGATTGTGGCAAGATAGGAGTAGGAGGCGTATTAGGCAACTAGCGCTTGAATCTCGTAGTTAAGGATATTTGGTATCATTGGCACTCTGCTCTTTGGGACCTTGCAGATTTAGATTCATGGGCATTATATTAAATAAAATAAGAATGACATTTCCCAAGTCCATTTTCTATCTACTCTTCCGTAAACCTTCTCTCTAAGCGTTATGTTGTCGTACCAGCTTGCTCTTTCTAAAGATTTTTGCATGCACAAAACATAAATAAATTCATATTTTCATCTATGAAGATGAAAATGTCATACTGTACATATTACAATTTTTTTTCTTCAATAAAATGTTATGGATATTGTCGTGTTAGTGCCCTCTGACAAATTTAATCTTTCTAATGGCTGCATAACATTCCCTGACATTAATATTGCAAAATTTATTTAGGCTTCTGCCTATTTATGAAATTATTTTAAATTCTATACTTGTTTACTTATAAAGTTCATATACATTGTTTTTCACACCAGATCTTTTCCACTCCTTTACCCACCCTCCCTCCACCCATCAAACTGTGTGACCCTATGGGTACCACCTCCCTCCCCTCCTTAGGTCGTCTTACTCGTTCTACAATAGTGGTCTTATGCAGTGTTTATGAGGCTGAGTTAGTTCACTTAGAATAATGCTTTCCAGTCCCTCCCATGTTAGGTAGTAATTTTCAAAATCGTTGCTGTTTTGTTATTTATTACCTATTTATGAAATCGTTGTTTTATTATAACAAACACAATTTTACACTAATGATTATCCCTATATATATTTAAAAGTATACAAATAGGACTCTAAATAGCTCTTAACAAATATGATAGGTTTAAAATAAAGCTTGTTTGAGAGGACATTATTTGTTCTTTTTCTTACATAAGTTGAATTTCTAGTGCTTATTTTTTTTAGAAAAAATTGATACTATAAAGTGCTTTGAAGCAAAGAAGAAGAACATCATACAGTAATTGTATGTTAAATTTAATGTGTACATAATGAAGACAGGCATTTATTTTAATTGCCCAAATTTTGGCAGATGTCCCTTCTGCTTTCATTTGTCAATTAGTTACATTACTGATGATGGCATTTGTGAATAGAGTGTAATTTAGTCTCATCAGCCGCACTGCGAAGAATCAAAATCAGAATGGCTATTTTTAGTTCTTTTTCTTGTGTTATTTCTTATCTTTGTCGTAAAAGGCATATACTTGAGGATTTGGGCCATGAATTTCCACTTACGTATACTGCCTTGTGTGCCATAAATTGATTATTATGTTACATATTAATGATATATTTTCAGAGGTGGTGAAATGCATAAAGTTGCCTTCTTCCTGCCAAGGTTTGTAAGGCTCTGAAATATTCAAAGAAAATTAGTTTCCCAGATATGATAACTTAAGTTTACTTTGTCAAGGATTTAAATATTTAACTATTTTAATGCAAGTTATAAAATCACTATTAATCACCCCTATTGTATTAGTTTCCTATGTTGCAGAACAAAGCCCTGCAAATTTAGCTGCTTACAGCAACACTCATTTATCTTATCTTCCCCCAGTTTTTATGGGTCAAGAGTTTGGGCCGAGGTAGCTTGTTCCCTGCTCAGGGTCTCACACAGGTGTAATCAAGAAGGTGAAGAATATGGGGGCCAGCTTATAATTCTAAGCCTTACCATATCTACCTTTTGAAATGGATCATCTTACACTTTATGTAATGTGTTGTTGTTGTTATGTGCTGTCGAGTTGCCCGCAACTCATAGTGACCCAACATACAACACCTCTGAAGCCTGCACTATTCTGAGCCAGTCTCACTGACTCCGACATATCTAACCCCATTCCTCCAGTTACTGTGCTAATTCATCTCATCCAGAATCTTCCTCTGCTTCCCTCCGTTCTTCTGAGCATGATGTCCTTCTCCAAGAATCTGACCCTCCTGGCCCTGAGCCCAAAGTATGTGCAACGGAGCTTCAGAATCCTAGACTCCAAGGAGAAATTTGGTTTCACCCTCTCCAAGATAGACCTATTTGTTTTCTTGGTGGTTCATGGTGTGTTCAACACTATTCTCTCATACCACAACACAAAGACATCAATTCTTCTGTCATCCTTAGTCATTGTCCAGCTCTATGATGCATAGAAGACAGATCAGGCACACCTTAGTCTCAAGACTTACATTGTTGCTTCTCAATACTCTGGAAAGGTCCCTAAAAGCAGATTTACCTAATGCAATTCGTCCTTTGATTTCCTGACTGCTGGTCCAAGAGTGTTGACTGTGGAGCTGAGCAAGCTGTACCTGTTAACTACTTGTCTCTTCTCCATCCCTCATGGCCAATTGGCCCAGTTGTAAGAATCTGTCTTCTTCATGATGAGCTTCAATCCATAAGTCTACAGTCTTTGATCTTCTTTTCTGGTCAAGCACTTCAGGTCCTCCTCAGTTTCAGCAAGCAAGGTTGTGTCATCTGCATAACTTAGATTTTTGATGAGTCTTCCCTCTTCATAAAGCCCCAGCCTCATGAATGATCTGTTCTGCATATAGATTGAAAAGGTATGGAGATAGGATGCAACTCTGATGCACTCCCTTCCTGATTTTGAACCATGCAGTGTTTTCCTGCTCTATGCTTCCTGAGCCAAGTATAGGTTTCACATAAGCACAATAAAGTGTTCTGGTATGCCCATTCTCGTCAAGGTTAGCCACAATTTGTTGTGATCCACACAGTCAAATGCCTTTGCATAGTCAATGAAACACAGATAGATATCTCTCTGGTACTCTTTGCCAAGATCCATCTGACATTGGTGATAACAGTGTCACGGGGCTCTTCTAAACTCAGCTTATATTTCTGGTAGTTCTCTGTCAATGTACTGTTCGAGTTGTTTTTGGATCATCTTCAGCAGGATTTTGCTTGCGTGTGATATGAGTGATATTGTACAATAATTTCCACACTCTGTCAGGTCGCCTTTTTTTCATATGGGAATAAATGTGGATCTCTTGGAGTCAGTTGGCCAAGTAGTTGTCCTCCAGATTTCTTGGCACAACCTGATGACCATGTCCAGGGCAGTATCTGTTTGTTGAAATGTGTCAGCTGGTATTCCATCAATTCCTGGGGCCTATTTTTTGCCAAGTCTTTCAGAGCAGCCTGAACTTCCTTCTTCATCACCATTGTCTCTTGATCATATGTTGTTTCTTGAAATGCTTCTGTGTCAGCCAATTCTTTTTGGTACAAATGACTGTATACTGCATCCATCTTCTTTGAATATTTCCCAGATCTTTCAATATTCTATCCATAACATCCTTAAGTATTGCAACCTGAGGCTTGAATTTGTTCTTTAGTTCCTTAAAGCTTAAGAAATGCCAAGCGAGTTCAGCCCTTTTGATTTTTGGACTCCAGTTCTTTGCAAATTTCTTTATAACACTTTGCTTTGTCTTCCCATACTGTCCTTTGAAATCTTCTATTAAGCTCCTTAACTTCTTGATTTCTTCCCTTTGCTTTTGCTTCTCGGCATTCTACTGCAATATTCAGTCTTTTCTGACATCCATTTTGGTCCTTTCTCCTTCTTCTGCATTCTTCAAAGATGATAATTCTTTATACTCTCCCACAGCTCGTCTGGTCTTTGTTCATTAGTGCTCAAGGCCTCAAAACTGTACCTCAGTTGGTGGGATAAACTCAAGATCAAATTTTGGGTCCGGTGAATGTTATTTGGCCTTCTTTAGCTTTAATTTGTACTTGCATATGAGTAGTTAATTGTTAGTTCTGCAATAAGCACCTGGCCTAGTTTTCACTGCTGATATTGAACTTCTCCAAAGATTTCTTCCACAGATGTAATTGATTCCTGTGCATCTTATCTGGTGAAATCCATGTATATAGCCTGTGTTTATGTATTTTTTATAAAAAGTATTTTCTATCATTCTATCCTCAGCCTCATTTCTCTCACCAAGTCCATGTTTTCCTTCTTCTTGGTTCCCAACTTTTACATTCTAATCACCCATTATTATTAATGCATTTTTGTTGCATGTTTGATAGCTTTCTGACTGAAAAAATTGGTAGAGATCACCTATTTCCTCCTCTTTGGCTTGGGTTGTTGGTGCATAAATTTGAAAATTCCAGAATACTATTATGAATATTCATTTTAATCTATATTTTGCTGCTGCATAGAGCATCATTCTGTACCACTTTTCAAGTTTGGTGACCACCAATTCTCCTACCGTTGCCTTAGGATCAGTTTCCAGAGGCCTGAGTTACTAAATAATCTATCACTAGGTCAGGAAGAAATTATTGTTTAATGGTTAGTAGACAAGGGTTTCTAAAAATGGAGAAAGCTTGCTTCCTCTTGGAGTTTTCCTCTAAGTCCTTTAAGTTGGTTTTTTCTTCTTCACATTTTACATCATACCTAGTAATATCAATCAACAAATAAAATTGCCCAAAGAATATGGAATGGAGAGTGCCTCCAATACAGAAGTAGAAATTACTTCAAAAATATTGTCATAAGCAGGAAGTATATTTCCTATAAGAGTCAGTCATCAAAGATCACCAAGTATGATGTGATATAACATTTTTCATGTACTGATTGTATAGAGAATTTTTTAAAGTATAATTTGTAGAGTTGCTGACATTGGTGTAAAAACATGTCTCCCCTACAAATTAAAATATCTGTATGACCACCATTTTTTTTCAGAGTGAGTCACATATTTACAAATATTCATAATCTTTGACTCAATAATTTAACCTAAGAGATTATCCCAAGGAAATTATCAGATAGTCACCCAAAGAATTTTTTACGAGTGTATAATATTTATCACTAAACAGATTAAAAGTTGGTGAAAATAAATGTATCAGCCCCCATAATTGGGTTGATTAAATCATTCTATCTGCATTTTAATCCTCAGAACCTGTGACTGTTACCTTATATGGCAAAAGATATTTTACAGGTGCAATTAAGTGGGAAATCTTGAAATGTGGAGATGGTCCTGGATTTTTGCTGTTGCACCCTAAATGTGACCGTATAACGCAGAGTTCAAGTTGTTATATTAGTTGTTATATTTGACTGTGAAAGAAGAGAAGACAATGCTGCAGAAATAGAAACTGGAGTGATGGATAGAGTTAGGATTTAAGGAATGCTGGCAGCCTTTTAGAATTGAAAGAGGAAGAGGATGAATATATGTTGTTTAAGCCACGTAGTTTGTGGTAGGTTTTTTTAAAATTGTATGATAAGATATGTAACAAAATATTTGTTATTTCCGTGATGTGGTAAATAGTTATAGCAGTGACTGAAGCACCAATACAATCAATAAAAAGGACAAACTAAAAATAAAAGTATTTCAGATAATTAAAGCCATATGTTTTCCAGCTTCTAGAAATAGGATATAAATATTCTGAATTAAAATCTGTGAATAAACTTTATAGATACTAAAATGAGTATAAAATTATTATAATTTTTTAAAACATTGAAAGATGCTATGTTCCTTTCCTGTTGCTTCTGTAACAGAGATACCACAAGTGGATGGCTTTAACAAATTTATTCTCTCACAGTTTAGGAGACTAGAAGTCTAACTTCAGGATGCCAGCTCTAGGCTTTCTGTATTTGTCAGCTCTGAAAGAAGGTCGCTGTCTCCTTTCAACAGTGTTCTTTGGAGATTTCCATATGTCTTGGTATCAATATTTCTTTGTGTCTCAGAGGTTCTTGGCATGGGGTTTCTGGGTCCGACAACGCAGTCCGCTCCCAGCTGGTCTCTTTTGGTGATAGTCAGGTTTCTGCTTCCTGTCCTTTCGCTTATTTAAAAAAAAAAAAAGTGTGACTTGTGCAAGAGTTGTGACTTGAGTAAAGAGTATTACTTCAGTCATCATAAGACTGTAATTCAAGATATAACCCACTCCAAAGCTGCCATAGCAACTTTATTTAATTCTCATTGACATAAAGTCATAACCAATTCATAACTGACCCTCCAAAAGGTTTTCAGAGACTGTAAATTGCGTGGAAAGAGAGAGCCCATCTTTCTGTTGAGGAACTGATGGTGGATGCAAAGAGCCAGAGAGGTGGCTCTTTTGGTTTAGTACTATACTGACAGACCACAAAATCTCCCTCATTAACATGTATACACTAGGATCATAACAAACTGTGGCTGACTCTGAGAAGAATGGGAATCCCAGAACACTTGATCGTGCTAATGCGAAACCTATACTTGGACCAGGAGGCAGTCATCAGAACAGAGCAAGGGAACACTGCATGGTTCAAAATTGGGAAGGGTGTATGCCAGGGATGCATCCTATCATCTCCATGCCTTTTCAACCTATATGCAGAACAGATTATCCGGCAGGCTGGGCTCTATGAGGAGAAATGTGGGGTCAGGATTGGTGGACGATTTATCAACAATCTGCGTTATGCAAATGACACAACCCTGCTTGCTGAAACTGAAGAGGACCGAAACCACCTGCTGCAGAGGGTCAAGGACTGCAGCCTACAATATGGATTGAGGCTCAATGTCAAGAAGACAAAGATTCTCACCACTGGACCAATTGGCAGCATCAGGATGGATGGCAAAGAGATTGAGTTTCTACACAGCTTTAGTTTGCTTGGCTCCACAGTCAACACTCTTGGCACCAGTAGCCAGAAAATTAAAAGGCACATTGCCATGGGAAAGTCTGCTGTTAGGGACCTCTCCAAAGTACTGAAGAGCAATGGTGTCTCTCTGGAGACTAAGGTGCGTTTGATAAAGGCCATGGTCTTCACAGTCACTTGTTATGCTTCAGAGAGTTGGACAATGACCAAGGAGGACAGAAGGAGAATTGATGCCTTTGAGCTGTCGTGCTGGAGAAGAGTATTGAGAATACCATGGACTGCTAGGAAAACAAACAGATTCGTCCTGGAAAGGGTTAATCCGAGTGGCTCCTTGAAGGCAAGGATTCTGAGGCTCCGTCTAACATACTTTGGACATGTTGTGAGGAGAGACCAGTCCTTGGAGAAGGACATCATGCTTGGGAGGGTGGAGGGACAGCGCATGAGGGGAAGGCCCTCTATGAGGTGGATTGATTCAGTGACTGGGATAATCGGGATGGGAGTGTCAGAGACAGTGCGATTGGCACAGGACAGAGCAGAGTTTAGGGCTTTTGTACATAGGGTCGCTATGAGTCGCAAGCTACTCGATGGCACATAACAACAACAACAACAACAACATCATAATATGGAACCTATTGCATCAGAATATGAAGTGGAAGACAACTACAGAATACTGGGAATCCTAACTAGTCAAGTTAACATATTGGAGGTACACAATTTAACCCATGATTGGTGCTTCTTGAGAATATTTCAGAGTAAAAGAGAATGCTTGTTACTTCCCTATACAATTGATTTTAAGCCTCAGTAGATTCCCTTCCCTACTAGGAGTTTTGAGCAATGTCCAGGGACATTTTTGGTTGTCACACAAGGATACTGTTGCTGTCTCGAGGTTATGGATGCTGCTAAAATCCTAAATGTATGAGTAGTTTACCACAAAGAATTATCTGACCTCAAATGTAATAGTTTTAGGATTGAAAAACTGCATTCTGCATGAAAAAAGGTCAAGCTACAACATGGATTGAAGCTCAACATCACGAAAAAAGAAAGGTCCTCACTCTTGGAGAAATTGGCAGCACTATGTTAGATGGAGAAGAGATTGAAACCTGTTAACATTTTCAGCTTGCGTGGGTTTGTAATCAACACACTTGGCACTTGAAGTCAGGAAATCAAAAGAAGAATTGCATTGGGAAAATCTGCTGTCATAGACCTCTCCAAAGTGCTAAAGTGCAATGATGTCAGTCTGGAGACTAAGGTGCATCTGATCCAAGCCATAGTCTTCGTGATTACTTGGTACATATCAGAGAGCTGGACAATAGCTAAAGGCGACAGAAGAAGAATCAATGCCTTTGAGCTCTGGAGCTAGAGAAGGGTATTAAACCTACCTTGGATGAAATCAAGCTGCTTCTTGGAGGCAAGGATTTTGAATCTCCATCTCACATATTTTGGGCATGTGGCCAGGATGCACCAGTCCTTGGAGAAGAAAATTATGTTTGGAAGGATGGAGGGACAGAGTAGGAAAAGGAAACCGTGGATGAGATGAAGTGACTCAGTGACTGGGGTATTGGCGTAGATGTGTTGGAGGCAGTGGGAATGGCCAAGATAGGGTAGAGTTAAGAGGTATTGTGCATAGGGTTGCTGTGAGTCGCAGTTGATTCAATGGCACATAACAAATACAAAACTGGCTTACAAATAGTTTCAATTCAGTCAAAAGGTCCTCACTATATGTTCTCTTAATAAATTTTCATGGAGTTGATTCAGATTCGTGGTGACCTTGTATATTACAGAGTAGAACTGTGCTTTATCATCTCTTTTTCAAGAACTTATTTTTCAGAAGTGATCTCCAGGCTTTTCTTCACAGACACCTTTGGGTGGACTCGCCCTTCCTACCTTTTGTTAAGAGCTGAGCACATTTAACTATTTGCACCACACAATGTCTCCTGTGTTTTCCTAAATATTTTTTTAAGAACAGATACTGACATTTTTCAACTATTTTAGCAATAGGGTCTTTACCTTGTGTCTGTTGGATTAAACAAAGAATGTGCTATTTTGTTATCACAAAGTTAGTGCTGATGACCTTGAATTGAAGAGTGAATCCATGGTGCCCCTTGTCTACTTCTTCCTCACCCTTCCTTACCCTCTCTCCACTTAGTATGCCAGTGTGCTGGGGAAGGCTATCGTACCCATTATAGAGATGAGAAAAGTAAGAAACAGAATCATGAAGTTCACAAATTAGGAAGAGATGGACACTGGAATAGCCAGATTGGGTCCTATAATTAGAAGGAGGGGAGGGGAAACACAGAGAAGCCAACAAATAAAAACCAGAAAAAAATGTAAACTGAATTTAAATGCTGAATTTGTGATCCCCACATGCACAAAATTCTACAAGAAAAAGGTAGTCTAAAAAATCCTACAAATTATTCTAGAGCACTGGGAAAAGTCCTAGCTATGTATGCTCAGTGGTCTTATGGTAGATCTTCATCGAACAAGCTGGGTGGACTCAGTGATCGTAACAATGGGCTAAACTATATCAGAAATTATGAGGACGGCACAGTGATTGGACAAGGTTTAGATCCATTATTTATCGGGTTGCTATGGTTGCTGTGAGTCACAGGCACATAACACGAGTTGTAGTCGACTCAGAAGCACCCAATAGTAACATCTACTAAGTTTCATTGTCGGGACTGAAGTTAGGACTGTTTGTTGTTTGGTTTTTTCCCCCCAAGGCCCTGTTTTCCTTTCTTTGTTTTTTTGAGGGTAAAAGAGTAAAGATAGACTTATTAAAAAGTTACATGCCCAAAGGGATGGACACGCCTCCTGATAAAGAATGGTGGAAGATAGGAAAAGCCCTATTTTTTTGAATTACAATACCTGTGCATAACACGAAAGGGGGAGCTCTGAGGACAAACCCAAAGGTGGTACCTCTCTGGTGGTTCAAATCCACCAGCAGCTCCATTGGCAAAAGATGTCCAATCTCCTCTTGTGTGATTTATAGGATCTGAAATCCCACTAGGGGGTCCGCTTTGAGTAGGTTTTGACTTGAAGACAATGGGGGAGAGTGGATGTAATTATTGCCAGTTGTTTTGAAATTTATTAGTTTTGAGATTTTTAAAAACAGGTTTCACATTTATTGGTAGCAATAAAAGTGATGATCAAAGATATTTCGCTATTATTGTTGTTGTTGTTATGTGTCGTCAAGTTGCTTGCGACTCATAGCGTACAACATCTCTGAACCCTGCTCTATCCTGAGCCAACCTTATTGTCTCTCACACGCCTTCCCCCATTACTCCAGTCACTCAGTCAGTCCATCTCATCCAGAGTCTTCCCCTCCTGCGCTGTCCTTCCACCCTTCTGAGTATGATGTCCCTCTCCAAGGACCAGTCCCTCCTTGCAACATGCCCAAAGTTGTCAGACGAAACTTCAGAATCCTTGTCTCCAAGGAGCAAGCTGGCTTCATCCTCTCCACGATGAACCTATTTGTTCTCCTAGCAGTCCATGGTACATTCAAAAAAATGCTCTTCTCCAACACCACAGCTCAAAGGGATCAGTTCTTCTATCATCCCTAGTCATTGTTTATGATATCTTAGAATTTTATTCACATAGGGAGTTTCCCAGTGTTTATTTCTTTTTTAAAATCTTGGTGTAAATGGGTGTGTGGGGGGGTATGTGAAAAAGTTCTGCCTTTCTTTTCTAATAAAATTTTCTAATTGATTATTAGTATTATATAAAATAGATTGTTTGATTTTCAATATCAATCTATTAATGAGTTCTCTTTTTAGTTTTATTAGGTTTTTGTCTCACTGGGGGACTTTAAAATTATTAGGTTGAAAAGTGTGTATCAGAAAGTGATGGAAAAACATATTGGTTTTTCTTAATTTTCAATATTTGTGCTATTTTTCATTCGTCTCATGTTGATTAGTCAAGATGAGAATGGGCACCTTTGTTCGTGGCTTTATGGGCTTACTTCTAACATTTGTCAAAGAGAAATATTAATAATAGACATCTTTCTTTAGTTTTAAGATTTTCCTACCCATATAAACCAAATATTCTCTGAAAAGAAATTAATCTTGCTGATGTCTTTTTCTTTTCTCTACAATTCCTAATCCATTTGTTCTGGCTTAAAGCCAGGTTTATTAAATTTGAATTTCAAAAGTGTGATTGCAAGCAGGTAGAGGACCTGAGCCCACCTGCGACCGGTTATCAATTCATAACCGCGGGAACCCACACCCAAATTCGTTTACATTGAGTCACAACTCATAGTTGACACTCCAGCAGGTTTTCAGAGGCTGTAAAAACACAAGTGAGCAGGCTGCCCATCTTTCTCCCGAGGAGCAGCTGGTGAATTCAAACCATATGTCATTGGGTTGACAGTGCAAATCCTTAGCCACTAGGAAGGTACGGTATAATGAATCATACTAAGAGTAGCCATTGATTGATCATCTTTTCCCTTTACTTCTCTTTGTAAATCCCATTGTAACTAGCTTTTTTTCCTGGTGTCAAAATGATCTCACTAAACAGCATATAGTGATATATAATGACTATTCAGAGTAAACCTGCCTTTTTTTCCCTCAAAGTTTTTATTCTTTTTAACACATTTTATACAAAGAATAAGGTTTGTTATAGATTTCTGGGCAACATCTTTACTCAAATAAAGTTTCCTGCCATCCCTAGTTTACTTAGATTTTTGAAGAACAGATACTTAAAATCATCAAATGCTTTCTAAATGATCGATTGAAAATAGATGCTCGGTGTACATACTGGTCAAATGTTTTTCTTCTAGAGATAAACCAAAGAATGTTCTAAGTTCCTTGTTGAAAACACTGAATGCAAAGGTTTGGAACTGTTGCTATTCAGAATGAAGTGCACAAGAATGACTAACAAGCAACACTGAAGGTTACAATAATCTTTGTGTGAATGGAAAATCCATTGTTCACCCTTACTAAGTGATTCCCCCAACTCAGCACCTGAAAAAAAGAGAAAGAATTACATCCAGAATCCCTAACAATATATTCTGAGAAGGCATTTACTTTACGCCTTGATATGGAAATTATTCAAGCCCCCCAACATTGAAAAATGGTTATTTCAGTGGATTAACTTTTTAATAAAGATTACTGAAAAATTCCTCTCATTTAACAAATATGTACTAATTTGTGAAGAAGAATATTATTTTAATCCTTCAAGTTGATAGGAACCACAAAGAATCCGTATGACTTTTAAATGCCAAGTGAATAATTAATAATCTGCATTTACTAAATGAAGAGAAGGTGGTTAACAAGAAAATGGAATTAATTAGGTATCTTTAGTTTGTAAAAGGAAATAAAGATTCCTATTTGCAAATACTATTGAATTTTAACTCGTTCTCAATTAGCAAATTGAATTAGTGTACTGAATTTTAAGAAGCCAGTGAATCCTAGAAGGAAAGACATTGCTGAACCTTCAAACAGATTTCTGTATGAGCTCCAGGTATTCTGGTTTATCCTTTTCAAACAGAGCAGTCCCTGTCCTGGCTGGGATGCTGTGAGAAGCAGGTAGCTGGAAATGCAGTGACTCATGCTGGCAGAAGGCAAGAAAAGGAAGAGTTTGCCTGTAGTCAATGCCAAGCAGGGACGGGAGACAATGTTATACTGTCATCAGGGAACCAAAGCTCATTCAAATGCTCATTTCAGCACCGAGGACAGTTCTCGTCATTGAAAAGGTGCTCAAACAGAAGCCAGGCCTGCTGGCTAGATGAACTCCAAGTGGCTGTCTGATGGCTTTATTCCTCTTCCCACCCTTCTCAATTCCATACTAACCCTAAAAGCTGCATATTGAACATGAGTAACTCGTCTTGATTTGATAATAGTTTTTCACCTGTAACTATCTACTTCTGAGGTGGCTTTAGTTTCTGCTCTTGACTATGTGGTTTATGGCTGCTTCTGATGATTATTTAAAATAAAATCTTCCCTCAATACTAATATTAGAGAAAGAGGTAACGATAAACAGATACTTTATGATTTGTCCTTGGTCCTTGCACTTTGAGGAGCAGTTCTCTTTTCATCATTTTAATGTTTATACATTTAAACAAAAAAATCCCAAACCCACTGCTGTCAAGTTGATTCCGACTCATGGTTTCCAAGGCTGTAAATCTTAATGGGAGGACTCATGTTTTTCTTTCCCCCCTCTCTTATTTATTCACTGTTGCACATTTTCACCCCCTTCCCTCCCCTCCCCCACCCTGTGCCACAATGAACCCCTTGTTCCAGATTGTTTTCATACATATAATGCATAATCTTGGAAGCAGGAGTGGCATCCACTTCCTCAACAGCATGCCTCTGGAAATTCTGTGAACTTTGATAAATGTCAATAGTATAAAAAGGTTTTGGGCCTTTTGTTCATAGGGTTGCTATGAGTGGTACTCAACTCAATAGCAATCAACAACAACAATGCATTATCATATATTCCTTTCAGAGAGTTCTTCTCTTCATCTGATACAGTGTTCATTATCTATCCACTCTTTTCACATTCCCTCCTCAACTCCCCCCCCACACACAATGTATGGCGTATTTTATAACAGTGGTGTTATGCAGTATTTGTCCTTTTGTGACTGAGATATTTCACTCAACATAATGTCCTGAAGGATCTCCCATGTTGTGTAATGTTTTACTACTTCATTGTTTTTCAAAGCCACGTAGTATTTCATTGTGTGGATGTACCATAGTTTTTCTATTCATTCGTTTGTTTATGGGCACTTGGGTTGCTTCCATCTCTTTGGTATTGTGAATAACACAGCAATAAACATGGGTGTAGATATATCTGTTTGAGTTGTGGCTCTGGTTTCTTTAAGGTATATGTCTAGTACTGGAAGTGGAATTGCTGGATCAAATGGTATTTCTATTTCCATCTTTTTGAGAAAGCATCAAACCACCTTCCATAGCGGTTGTACCATTTTACATTCCTACAAGCAGTAAATAAGAGTTCCAATTCCTCCACAAACTCACCAGCATTGGTTGGTTGTTGCTCTGTTGTTGCTGGAGTGAGATGATATCTCACAGTTTTTCTTGATGTCTCATATTTTTCTTCCTGAGAAACCGGTGGATTGAAACTACTAACCTCTCAGCTAGCAGCCTGACATGGAGGAGCCCTGGTGGAACAGTGGTTAAATGCTCAGCCACTCATCAAAAAGTCGGGGGGTCAAATTCACCAATTGCTTTACTTCTGTAAAGCTTCAAAGTAAAAAAAAAAATAATAATCATTGCCTTGGAGTCAGAGCCATCTCATATCTGACCCTCCACCAGATTTTTAGAGACTGTAAATGACATGGGAGGAGACTACCCATCTTTCTTCCAGAGCCCTCTTCTATAAAGAGTATAATGTTGGAAACCTTCTCATGCCCTTTCACTATGTCTTCTAGGGAGCTCTGGTAGCCTAATGGGTAAGGAGTTGCTTTGCCAACCTAAAGACAATTTGAATGCACCAGATGCTCCAGAGGAGACAGAAGCGAAGTCTGTGAGCTGGAAGAGCTATGAGCTCGCAGTGACCATGACAAAGGGCTCGAGTGTAACGCAGGTGGAGAGGATGGTGCCGCGTGAGACCAGGTGCAGCTCTGTTGGCCTAGGAGTCACTGTGTGTCAGAGTGGACTTGATTGCCCTTCATGAGGGCAAGGATTCCAAGGTAAACACTCTGCAGAGACTAGAAATTGCCATGGATGGATTTTTAAAATGACGTTTTTAAAGAAACAAATAAAAAAAAATGGGATTTGGATTTTATGGAGATCTAAGTATCTCATCAACATAGAGGAAGCTCTGGTGGTATAGTCCATGGGAGTCAACCCGCAAAGCCCATTCTCTATGCCAGTTCCAAAAGAAAGATGGACAGTCTCCTTCAAATCCCTCGGGAGGGCGAGCTGTGCATCGGCGCCGACCCCACTGCAATGGGAAAGCAACACAGAAAATAAAGTTCACTAAATTAGTACATCCCAGGCCTCCCTGGGGGGGCGTCTCTAGACCCCTCTCCAAGAGCACGTCTTCCGGCTGACCCTCCTTTGTGCTTTCACAACCTCTGTTCTACGTGATATCCTAACACTGGCCCAACTATGTACAGCTGGCTGTGAATTTGTGTGGTTTCCACGAGAGATTGTAAGTTTCTTGGGCTCCAGATGGTCCAACACCTGATATTTAATTTCATGTAAATTTTATATTGGTTTGCATATAAAATTCATATACATTGGTTTCCTTTTTTTTTTAAATTTGTAAACATTCAAAGTTTTTTTCTTTATTTTAATGAATGTTTACACAGAAAAAAAATTTCCAAAATTGGTCACTATTCTTGAAGTATATAAACTTAGCTGTATTCTACCCCTGGGGGCTACAGTCATTTAGATTAGACTATGAGGTGCTTCATATGTTTTATAAATTATAGTCATACCACAAAAACTGGTCTGTCCTAGAGATAGTTAAAACCACACTGCTCCTTGGAGGCAAAGATTTTTAACTCTCGCATACTTTGGGAGTGTTGCCAGAAGGAGCCAGTGCTTAGAGAAGGGCATCATACTTGGAAAGCTGGAAGGACATTGTTGAAGAGGAAGACTCTGGATAAGATGGATTGACTTAGTGCCTGGGATAAAGGGTGTACGTGTATTTGAGACAGTTAAATTGGGTTCAGAACTGTTGGTGATAGGGTCGCTGTGAGTTGTAGGCAACTTGACCACACATAACAACAGAAGAACATAATGGAGACCTCTGCTGGTCTCTCTAAAAGGAAATACATTAGAGGGTCCTGGACCAAGAGGGAGAAAAGTATGGAACAAACTCAAAATCACAAAAAGACCAGACTCTGGTCTGGCAGAGACTGAGGCCTCTAGTCTACTTTGGCCTCTAGTCCCTCTTTGGACCTGGAACTAAACTCACCCCCATGAATCAACTTTCGTCTATACAGATGTGTTTTTAAGGTGAACAGTAACATCAGAGGCCCCTCACTTCTTAGAACAATCAACCACACAACATCGAAGAGACAACTCAGACTGCAGGAAGGAATAGAATCAAAAGGTGAATGGAAATGAGAATCATAGCAAGGACGTGGAAAGAGTGCTGTTACAATGTGGAGTCTGTAACCAACGCCATAAAATAAAATGTGTGTGAACTGTTGGATGTAAAGACCAATTGCTCTTTGTATTCTTTCGCTAAAAGCACAATAAAAGAAGAAATCAAATCATCAATTTGGGACTTGAGATGAAACTACTAGATAACAATATCCTGTTTTAAATTAACTTTCAGCCAATTTATGAGCTCGTTTCTATATGTTAGTAATTCAAAAACAAACCAAAATGTGGGTTTGTGATCTCCTGCTGTCTTGATTAACTTAAATAAATCAAGTTTTGTGCCAGAGGATATCACCTACCTCACACTCTCTTTCTAGAATGTCTGCTCACGTCATCGTCAGTTCCTGGAAATTACGGTATGTAGTTTCCAGACTATTATATGTGTGTCGAAACAAAATGAGTCAAATAAAATTCTAAGACTGTGTTTTCTGCAATCTTCTATTATTGAAGATGAACCTTTGGAATTTAACTTCCCAAGAACACATCTTTTTGTAAGCATGGCATGCACAGAAACAATTGAAAGGATCAATGAAGCAGATATGTTTGATGGAATATTCAGCATTTCTCCTGTGCTTTTTGCCCTTTAAAGGACTTGAGTCCTGTTTGCCTTTTCACCAATTTTGGCCTGTTCACAGGGAAAGAAGAATCTCATTATGGGACATGTAGGCCTTTAAATGTTACAGATATTCAAAGAGTGATAAAAGGTGCACTTCCTGCCACTGAGTTAGTTGAGTCTGGCTCAGGCCCTGTAGGCAACATAGAGCTTCCCGTAGAGGTCCCAACACTGTAAATCTTTGTGGAAGTGAATTGTTGCATCTTTCTCTCATAGATTGGCTGATGGCCTTGATTTGCTGACCTTCTGCTTATATGCTTAACTACTGTGCCACCAGGACTCATGGATAAAAGTCAGAGAATTGATAGATTACAGAATGTATACGATTCTGAAGTAATATCCTGGTAGTTTGCTTTAGTGTTCATAGGGTTTTCATAGAGTATCCTTGGTACCAGCAGTCAGAAAATAAGGAGCCACCTTGCACTGGAAAAATCTGCAGTTAGGGACCTCTCCAAATTATTGAGGAGTAATGATGTCAGTTTGAGGACTAAGGTGTGTGTGTGATTCAGGCCATAGTCTTTCTGATAACTTTTTATACATCAGAGAGCTGCACAATGAATAAGGATGACAGAAAAAGAATTGATACCTTTGAGCTGTGGTGTTGGAGAAGAGCACTGAACAGCCCATGGACGGCTATGAGAACGAACAGATATGTCTTGGAGAGGGTGCAGCTGGAGTGCTTTTTAGAGGCAAGAAAATGTCTTTGCCTCACATACTCTGGGCATGTTGCTAGGAGGGGCTATTCTTGGGAGACAGACACGATGCTGGGAAAGGTGGAGGGTCAGCAAAGGACAGGAAGACCCTCAACCAGGTGGATTGACATGGTAACTGCTGCAATGGGCTCTTGCGTGTCAGGAACTGTAAGGATGGCGTAGGATAGAATAGAGTTCAGCTCTCTTGTTCATAGGGGTCACTATGAGTCGTGCTTGGCTCAGTGACACCTAATAACAACAACAATATAATTTGCTTTAAAATTCTAAACTCTCAGTAGTTTATAGAAATAAGATATTATAAAAATGTATTATTGATTTCAATGGATATTTATAGAGACTTTGGATTTCCATTCATTCATTGTTGCACTTTTCTCCCCTCCCAACCCTCCCCTTAGTACACTACCCTAGTAATAAGATTTTTTTTTAAAAAAAAAAAACCAACAATATGGTCAAGGCGATTCTGATTTATAGTGATCCTATAAACTTACCCATGAAAAGTGTGAATCTTTATAGAAGCCGACTACTATTTTCTTTCTCCCGCTGAGCCACTGGTGGGTTCAAAGTACCAACCTTTTGATTAGCAGTAACATTCTTAACTACTTGTGCCATCTGGGCTCCTTGAAATAATACGGTAGATTTCTTTTGAGAGTAAAATCCTACTATGGCACTGAAACTCTAGCTCTTGTACTTAAGGCACTTAACAGCAACCAGAGAACAAAATGAAGCCTAAAGCCAACAGCATTCACCTCGATGGTAGGTTTCTTGGCAGTTTATGTGGGAGGGTGCAGACCAAACTGGATTGCAGTGGACTCAGGAGGAAATGGATACAGAAGACATGGAGGCTATTAGTATAAGCAAATCTGTCTAGGAATTTAGCTACTAAGAGACACAACAATATTGAACAGGAGTGAGAGCATGATGTGGGATTAAGGTAAGCGTCTTTTGTTTGCCGTTTATGGGGTTGTTTATAGGATGTTTGCAAGCAGCTAACAGTAATTACACTGTTGCTGTTAAATGCAGTGGAAGCAGCTCCAATTCATAGCAACCTCACAACAGAAGGAAACCCTGCCGGATCCTACACCATCCATGCGATCTGCTGGGCTCAAGTCCATTGTTGCAGTCACTGTGTCAGTCTGTTTCTTTGAGAATCTTCCTCTTTTTTTGCCAGTTCTCCAAGCGTGATGTCTTTCCCCAAGGTTTGGCCCCACCTGATCCTTGCTTGCACGTCTTCCAAGATGGATTCCTTTGTTCTTTGGGCACTTCATCAGACAGTCAATGTCTTCTCCATCACCACAGTTGAAAGGCATTGATTCTTTGTTCTTATTCGTTGCCCAGCTTTAACATGCACATGAAGATGCAATGTCGTGCAGTTATATAGAGGAGGAGAATGATATTGCAGAGGAGACAGAACCCAGTTGGTACATTGATAGTGATGAGCCTGAGTTAGTCAAGAAGGACAAGCAAGTGCAGAAGTCCAGTGGAAAGGTGACTAGGCAGGATACAGTTACTGAACAACTGTCAAGGAAATGGATTTTAACATTGGATCCTTAGGCCACTTCTTCACGTGAGAAACATTTCAAGATACTTGCTTTTGATTTTTTTTAAATAAAAATTTCTAGAACATTTCAAGGTTTAGAGGAACAGTAGGGCAGAACATTAAAACTATTTCATTTCACAAAAAAACTCCTAAGTACAGACCTCTCCCTAGTTGAGCGGTAGTTATTTTATTTGCTTTATTTACCTTGCTTGCTAGAGCATTATTTTGGGGCCATGGTTCGGGTTTCCACCCAGTAGAGAGAGCTCTGTCAGCTGTAAGCAGATAAAACACTGTTGCGTGCTGGGGACTGCAGCACCCAAGCGAGCCGGATAAATAAAGGCTGGGGGCAAGAACACGTGGAGCTGACTCACTGCAGGGCCTGGTGACAGTGGCAGTGCGTCAGCATCATTATCTCATATAAAAGATGGCCCTTTGGGACAAAAAAAAAATATATATAGATAGATACTGTGGAACTGATATTGTTAATGTAATGAAACAGCCTTTTCAAAGATGCACTGTAATTGGACTAAATCATTTCAAGTGCAAGCCTGAGAGAGAGAGAGAGAAAGAGAGAGAAAGAGACAGAGGCTTGGCTATTTGCATTACAACCCACACTGCTGCAGCTCAGACTTCTGGCTGCAGAGGTCATTAACATCTTTAAGGAGACTGTTCTCTGCACTTGGGCAATTGCTTTCTTTATTTTTAATCTTAAAACATCGGCTCATGTCATCTTTGAGAGGCTGCTGAGGTGATAAGACATTGCAGATGACAGAATGGATAGGTAACCTTTTTGGCACCTTTAAATCATGCTGATTGACCGAGTCTATGAGTTATTGACCAGCCAAACTCTCCCTTTGCGGGTGGTCGGCTTTCCGATCTTCTTAGTTTCCTTCTCTCGCCCCCACCCCAATCTCCATCCTTTCTTTCCCTTCCCATCTCTCCTCTCTCCTTCTTCCTACTTGCCTGCCTTCTCTCTCTTCCTCTCCACTCCCTCCTAAGTGGATCATTGGAATGGGTTGGAAAAGTTTCATAGCAGACCAAGCAAGCATCTTCTAGAATATATATACTTGGTTTGTGAATAACTTTGCAGCACTGACACATATTTCACTGCCATGGTTTCAGGCATCCACTAGTCCTGAGGTAGACATTCCCTTTTATTAATTCATTATTTCATCCCTTTGGCCTTGGCAGGGACAAGGTGTTTCCCCTGGACCACACAGGCAGCATGTTGATAATGAAATGTAGGGTGCAGGACTCCGAGCCTCTTGCCCTAGTGCTGCGTGTCTGCTTTGTCCGTCTGGCCTCCTGGTTGGTGAAGGAAGGTGAGCAGACATAGTAGTGAGGCTGGTGCAGCCTGATAAACCACTCTGTGTGCCATTTTCCCTTTTTTTTGCATAAATCTCTCTTTACGGGGTGCTGAAACCTTCCTACACACACACACACACACACACACACACTCCCTCCCTCTCTCTCTCTCTCTCTCTCTCTCTCTCTCTCTCTCCATCCCATCTAGCAAAGTCAAGGTTAACTTTGACTCCAGGAGGTTATGAGTTACCAGCCAAGGAGAGGCGCGCCCGTGGCCACTGTGGCCATGAAAGCTCCTACTTCGAGTGTGTGGATAGACAGTGGATTCCCCCACCCCCGACACACACACACACACACACACATCTGGCTTCATTTTCCTCCGTGTCTCATCAGGCCTGCTTCATAACACTATCGCTCTCCCTCAGAACGGGGGACAGCACATTTCCACAGCATGCCTTGATGCGGCGGCTGTTTGCGATTCAGCACGTTCCGGGGGAATGCACTCTTCATGAACAGAGGGGGTTGCCTGCATGAGAGAGGTTTCGCTACTCACGCAATGGATCGCTACTGAGTTCTTTTTAATTTCCATCGCCGTTCCAAATTTCATAAAGCATTTGTCCTGGGTTATAGCAATTATTTTGTCACCCGTACACTCTAGTGCTCACTGTAATTAGGTGTATAGTCAAATAGCATGACTTTATGGACTATGTAATTAATCACGCGGCTTGTGTGCCTTTCCTCGCATCCTACAATGCAAGGTTGACGGGAGCCAAGCCTCCTGCCTGGTTTCCTTGCCTGAGTGCTATGGAATTCAAAGGGCATTACCAGAAAAGGCTGTGGTCGCCTGAGAGTGTGGACAATAGACTTAATAGCTACTGTAGTGCTTTGGTAATTATGGGAGACTTCTCTTTCAGAATGAAATACCCCATACCTTCCAAAGATATCGAGAGCATTACAATGCACATGGTTCTGCCCTAAACATGCCCTGAGTTTTGTGGGATTTTTTTACTCACGGTTAAATATTGCTTTTTGAATGAAGATATATGACAGGTGCATCCTGGTCCCATCCTAGTCCCTTTTCCTCTCCAGAAATAACCAACAGTATATCTTTCCCATCCATAATTGTATACTCGTATTCTTTATCTTTACAGATCTTCCATGGCACAAATATCCCTCTGAGGTATTTTGGGTTCAGTTCCAGACCACTGCAATGAAGTGACTGTCACGATAAAGCAACTCTCACTTGCCCCCCCCCATAATCCTCCCCTGTACTTAGTATTATTGGCGTTCTCTCTCACATGTGTCTCTTCATTTACATTTGTCCTGCTGTCAAGTTTCTACTTAGGGGCAGATAACCACTACTTGGCATTTTTTTCCAGAAAAGAGATGATGTCTTAATCTAAAGGAGTAATTACTTTTCAGAGGTAAATTTCACACCCCATTCAAAGAAAACAAGAGGAGAGCTCCCTTGACTTTCTGAAATCAGGCCTGTCAGCCTGGTCTTACTCTCACAATAGAAATGAGATTATTCTTTCCACACATCGTATTACTGATTTAACGTATGGGTCTTATATTCCATTAATGAAATTTGAGATAATAGGAATGTGTGAATGTCTTCAGAGTGAATTACTTTGGATAGCTTTTCTCCAAGTGACTCGAAATTGAAACTACATTTGCTCTGCATGAATCCTACACCATGTTGAGTTACATAATGAAGATAATCTCTTTTATCCTATCATTCTTGTAACAACATTAAGAGTTGTTCTTGCTCAAATATTTGAAATTATGGTCTTTTGAAAGAGAACTGTGGTGTTGATAAAGGAAAGGAGGGTCTTCCAGCTTGTGTGGGAAGAGACTTGTAGCAAGCGTTGAAGAAGCAGGTGAGCGATAAACTTAAAAGCAGCAGAAAGCAGTTAGTTGATGTAGCCAGATAACATGTCAGAAAGTCGGGCATGGGTAGGATGGTAGTGAATGAGTCTTCTTCTTCTATAGATGATGATTAAATCCATCTTATGCCACAAATGGAGAACGATTGTGATCTGGAAGCATTTCACAACTTTGAACTAGGCAGAGCCCATTTTAGTCCCTCTTTTCTTGGACTAGAGGAGAAATCTTTTGGTGTGCCTGTGTTCATCGGACATGTGTAAGAGGAAGAGGAAGCCAGAGATCAAAACACAGGACTTTCTAGAGGCCAAGTTGATAGTCAGTGCTACTCAAAAGGTGTAAGGCACATCCTGCACCGGAACAGATTAGAGGTTGCTACCTGGAGGTTTCTGTTAAGAGAACAGGAATGGGGATGGAGTGATCTGAAAGGCAACCAAGGACTCTGTAAAGATAACTTTGAAAGAAATTTTCTGCCTGCCTGTAAGGGAAAAAAAATAAATACTAACACAACTCAGGACCACAGAGAAGAAAGAAGAGTGAAATCTGAAAAATCAGATCTGACCAAATTCTGTCCTCCTTTTGGGTCATGTATGTGCTGACTGCCACCAGGCAACCTCTGGGAATGAGTGACCTTACACCCTCCATGCTGAGTCTAAGAAAAGAAAGAGAGCAGCCCAGTTAGCTGAACAGCTTGCATCGGGGACATCAAGGAGACTCCTTGCAGTAGAAATTACGAGGCGGGGGAGTGGCACAGAAAAACTGTGACCACTGTGTATTTCACAGCTGTATCAGTTTCATGATAAGATGGAAAAAAGATTGAAGTTGGCAATGATTTCATTTTACTTGGATATATAATCTACATCTGTGGTAACAACTGTCAAGAAGTCAAAAGATTTCTATCAAGGACCTTTCCGAAGTGCTAAAGAGTAACAGCTATGTCAGTTTAAAGACTGAGGTGCACCTGATCCAAGCCAGGGTATTTTCAGTTGCTTGCTATGCTCCTGAGACTTGGACAGTGACTGAGGAAAGCAGGAAAAGAAGGAACGCCTTTCAATTGTGGTGTTGGAGGAGAGCATTGAAGACCCCATGGATGGCCAAAAGAGCAAATAAGTCTGTCCTGGAAGAGATGCAGCCGGGGTGCTCCTTAGAGGCAAGGATGGTGAAACTTGCTCTCGCCTACTTTGAACATATCTTCAGGAGAGGTCAGTCCTTGAAAAAAGACCTCTACTGGGAAAGGTGGAGGGTCAGAGAAAGAGAAGAAAAGCCTCAACAAGATGGATTGACACGGTAGCTATAACAGTGTGCTTGACAGTATCAAAAATTGTGAAGATGGCATAGGATAGAGGAAGGTTCAGATGTGTTGTTCGTAGAGTTTCTGTGAGTTATAGTTGACACGGTCCCACACAGCAGCAGCAACAATGTATCAGTATCATAGTAATGAAGACGTTAATGACTTTCCTGAGAGAATGGACAAGAACATGCTGATATACAGAGATTATTGTCCCAATACTGATAAGAGTTGAATGAAGAGTAACCTCAAAGGGCCTCAAAGGACGTGCCCTAAACAAATAGAGAAAAGGACATCCTGTTTGGTAGAGGATCAGAAATGATTAGAGAAACCCTCAATAGGGTAGACTGACACTCTAGCCACAGTAATGGGCACAAACATGCCATAGCTCTGAAGATGGCCAGTCGCACTGACTCCAACACACCAACACGCATTGCCTCAGTTACAGCATCAATCCATCTCGTCCAGGACCTTCCTTTCCTACACTGTCCCTCCACCCTTCAGAGCATGATGTCCTTCTCCAAGGACCAGTTTCTTCTGGCCATAGGCCAAAGTAGCTTCAAAATTCTAGCCTCCGTATCTCTATGGAATCAAATGGACAGCACCTCAAAAGATTAGATAGAAACCTTCAGGGGCAGTGATTCATGTTAATGGTTGACACACAGTTCGGAAAAGGAGGATGAGAATGATGCACAATTTGGAGAATGTAATAGATACCACTGAATTATGCACGTAACAAAGTTGTATCGGTATATGTTTTTGCTGTGTATATTTCAACAATTCCAGTTTTCTGCACATTCCATTTTAATACTTTGCTTTGTCCTCCTGAGCTTCCCTTTGGAATCTTATGTTCAGCTCTTTTACTTTGGCATGTTTGCCTTTTGTTTTGGCTTTTGAAACTCCAGTGTAATTTTTAGAGTCTTTCTGACATCCATTTTGATTTTTTTTCTCCTTTGTCATGTGTTCCCCTACCCCCTTTCCCCTTGTTATGTACCATTAAATCAGATCTGACTGGCACAAGAGGAGATTGCCCCTCCTTCTCCTGCGGAGCATCTAGTGGATTCAAACTATGTGCTTTCAGGATTGCAGCACAACTTCTTGCCACTAGGCCACCAGAGCTCCCTAAAAAATCCCCTCTGTTTTTGTAATGACCTTTTGCTTTCTTCATGGATGATATCCTTGCTATCATCCCACAGCTGATCTGGTCTTCAGTCATTGGTTTTCAATGCCTCAAACCTACCTATTCCTAAGCAGATTATGAAATCCAGATCTAATTTATTCAAGATCATGTCTTGGTTTCTGTGAACTTACTTTAATTTTCTTGGAGAAACAAATTGATGCTGGGAAGGAGAGTCAGCAAAAGCGAGGAAGACCCTCAACCAGGTGGATTGACACGATGACCGCTGCAATGGGGTCTTGTGTGTCAGAAAGTGTGAGGATGGTGCAGGACAGAACAGGGTTCACATCTTTTGTTCATAGGGTCACTATGAGTCATACATGACTCGACGGCACCTAACAACAACATATTTCAACAAAAAACAAAATAAATTCTTAAAAACAATAGTAAGTCTGATCTTGGAGCCAGGTAGCAGTGTGGTAGAGAAGACTTCCGAGTCTGACCAACAGTGCTGTCGTCATTCGAGCTCTAGCTGGTTCTGTGGGTCTCACCGCTGCTGGCAGACCCTTGCACCTGCGGCAAAGTTAGCTGCCTTGCCTAGAATGAAATAATAATCATGGTATAGCGACTCACTTTCCAGACTTCATTTCTAATAGCACATTAGCAGAAATCAACCTGTGACCACAGTGGCTGCTGAATTAGTTGCTCGAGGCTGATCAGAACTTCCCCTTGAGCCCTGCTTGCAAAGAGCTCTAGCGGATTGCAACTGGAATTGGTAAATAAGACATTTCTCAGCTGGTAATTCCTCTCCTCTACCTACCTCATTCTTTGTAGAGTTGTCACACAAACCTCTGGCCTCAGCTTCGTAACAAATGCTTCAGGAGTTGTTTTATGAGTACATTCCGGGATTGTTGTTTGCCTTCCTTTTTTTTTCCTGCCACCCCGCCCCCCCTTTTTTGAAAAATAGCCTTTGGGGAATGTTTCTCATTGTTTTCTTTCCTGAACGGAATTAGGAAGGGACACTTGTAGTAGAGACTTAAGAAGATGTCTCCATTTCCTTGGAAGTTGCTGGAGCATATAGAAAGCATAAATAAAGCATTTGGTCCTAAGGGAGAGCGATGTCTTTCTGGAACGTCCTACCCTCTGCAGAGTAGCACCCTCTAGTGTTTCGTTTTAAATTGTGGTTTGGGTGGACGTTCACAGAACAAGTCAGTTTCCCATTCAATAATTTGCACATATTTTGTTTCATAACATTGGTGACAGTTCCCTTAATGTAGTAACAACACTCATCCCACTTCCTCCCGGGCTTCTCTGTTTTCCATCCATCTTTCTTTTCTGTCTTCTGTGTTCTGTTGTTGGGTAAGTGCTACTCTTTTGGTCTCATGGGGTTGATTATGTCTCATACCTTTTTTTACAGTAGAAAAAGCTATAGGCCTTAACCAGTTGCCATGGAGTTGATCCCAATGCATTACAATCCTGTAGTAGTCTTTAGATCAGGTCGTGCCAAGGAAGGCAACTGCAGCTGGAGCCCTTTCCCCAGAGACGTCTGTTGTCAGGATTTATAAGCTATCTAGAGTCTTGAGAGAGGACTCTTATCTAGAAGACACTACAAGTAAGTTTCAAATAAAAGACCATTTGTCAGAGACAAGAGTGGTTGGGAAAGGACTCTTAATGGTGTAAGAGTCCTAGTTGAAAATGATAGATGATCAAATAGAGATACCTGCTATTCCCATTTTTATAAAGAAAGCTCTGATTTGCCCTTGACATCTTGTAGAGATCAAGGACCCTCAAGGCATGAACTGAAGGCCCTTCTTTTTCTTCCTTCTTTTTCTGGGACAAGGTTTGCTCACACTTTGTCTTTGTGACAATAGCCTTTCCTTAGCACTTGATACCAACTATGCTTGTTTCTAGAAATGCCTTGTTTGGATTCCACACCAAGGCTCTGTTTAATTCCCTCCAAGCTTCTCTGAATAGACTTTTATCTCCATTCTTTTCTCTCTCCTGTAAATCTGAAGCCATTCTTTTTCCATCCTCACAGGCTCCAGGCTAGATAAGCTCATATCATCTAAGTTTATGCTGTTGTGATAAACTTTCCAAACCATGTTCCTGCCTCTGCGTCTCTGCTTTAGAAACACATGATATAATTTTTCCTCATTTCCTCAGCTCTGCCAGAACCTTTCCCCTCTTGCTCTGTTTTTAATTCATTTGATTTCTTTCCCTGCTTAGGATTTTACAGAGTCTGATTTTGTGGTTTGTTTTTTTCCCATTTCAGTATTTGAGTCTCTTAAAATGTTCTTTAAATACAACTTTTAAGATACTTTCCCTTGATTATGCATTAGCAGCTGCCTTTCCCATGCTAAATTTTTACTCTTTCTTCTTATGTACATTTTCACCTGGATTCTGTGTTGAGTCTATGCTTTGGATGGTTCTGTTTGTGTCTACCTCGTTTACCTTTGCTTAATTATTTTCTTTGATCTGTAAATAGCACTGGGGGCATTTCCTTGTTCATCTCTAGTTTTTCCTGAGCTCTATTTGAGTCTTACTCTTGGAATTTGAAATGGACCACTGGACATTACTGGATTTTAGGTTACATGTACTCTCTCCATTTCCTAAGGCACAAAGGAAAGAATTTAGGTTTCACAGCTTGATACTGAGAAATCCATCTTCTTGACATTACTCTCCCCACCTCACCAAACTCCTACGCTTGGGAGGTCTTATGTCAGGCCAAGGCATTGTCCTTTGTTGTCAGCAAGCATATCTCGTGTTTGGATTCCCTGAAAGGTGATCTAGGAACCCTGCCGGTGCAATGGCTAGACATACAGCTGCTAATTGAAAGGCTGGTGACTTGAACCCACTCAGTCAGTCCTTGGAAGAAAGCTGAAGTGACCTGTTTCCATAAAGATTACATCCTGAAAAACCTTCTCGAACAGTTCTAATGTTACATGGGGTTACCATGAGTTAAAAATCGACTCAACAGCACCCAGCAGGGGTGATATGGTCACTTTGACTGTGAACTTGTTACATAACGTTGAGTTGGAACTGACCCACACCTGATCCTCCAGCAAGTTTTTGGAGGATAAATTGCACAGGAGGATATTGCCCATCTTTTTTCCATGGAACAGCTACTGTATTTGAACCCCATGCACAACGACAATCCCAAGAATTGACAGCACAACTCCTTACCACTAGGGCTCCAGAGTGCCCCTTAAAAAGAATATGTTGTTGTTGTTAGGTGCCGTTGAGTCGTAGACGACTCATAGCGACCCTATGAACGAACGGCCTGAGCACTATTCATACATAGAGTTTCCGGAGGCAAGCCATTTCAGAAGTGGATGCCGCTCCTGCTTCCAGGCTTGTGTCAGTCGGGAAGCTCCAGCCAACACTGTCCACCATGGGTAACCATTATCACGATTGGCACATCAGTGTCACAATATTCAGCATCACAGCAACCACGAGTTACCTCTGTACAGCAATGCACAGACCAGTGCTATACCACCTAGAAGAACGTTTGACAGGAAAACAATTTGAACCCAGCTGAGGGCCGCAGATTAAAATCACCCACCTTTGGCTTGGTAGCATAACTTTCTGTCCACTAAGCCAACGTAGCTCTCTCTCTGTCGTCGTTGTTAGGTGCCATCGAGTCATAGATGACTCATAGAGACCCTACAAACGAAAGGCCTGAGCACTGTTAGTACAGAAAACAATATAGATAAGGTAAAATCTAAAAAGTGTTCACGTCTTTATCTTTTTGGTGAAATAGTACAAAATGTTCCACATGAGTTCTCTCTTTGATCTGACAGTGGCCCTCGCTTCACTCATCATCCTCTGACCTTCTCTGTCTCAGGAAGTCAGGTCGATAAGATGAAGAATAGCACATGACTCCATGGTTCTTCTTTAGTGCCACAGATGTTGTTCCTCCATGGGGTATACATTCCGTTACTGTGTAAAGAATCACTACAGATGAACAATTTGTAACAACATATTTATTTTCTTTTAATTTTTTATTGATTGTTGCACATATTCTTCTCCCCCACCCCACAATGCACCCTTTGTTCTACATTGTTGTCATACATATATCTAATTGTATATTCCTTTCAGACAGTTCTTCCCTTCATCTGTTCTATTGCAGTGTTCATTATTTTTAATGAACAATCTTTATTATAGCGCTCACTCTTGACCCATTCTCCCACCAACCCCTCTATGCCTATCCTAGTTTATAACAGTGATTTTTTTTTCATTTTTAAATTATTCTTATTAATTTTAATGAACATTTACAGATATTTTGGATTTCCATTCATTGATTGTTGCACTTTTCTCCCCACCCCCTGCCCCCCACCTCGCAGGTCGCGCCTTCTCTTTGAAAAGTAAAAGAAAAATTCCTTCATTGGTATACAATCCCCCCGTACCCCCCCACCCCCACCCCGAATATACTCCACTCTGCAACCTTCATTTTGGACTCTTATGATAATCATAATACCCTATAATATATTGCTTTTACACTGTTCTCTCCCTCATCCGTTTCAATGCAGTATACGTAATTTATCCTGTTTTTCTCATTCTTACCCCAACCCTGATGTCAGTCCAATTCTACAGCAGTGGCACTATGCAGTGTTTGTCCTTTTGGGACCGATATTTCACTCAGCATAATATCCTCCAGGGTCACCCATTTTGAATAATATTGCATGAGTCCCTTGCTTTTCAATGCAGCATAGTACTCCATTGTGTGAATATACCACAGTTTCTCTATCCATTCATTTGTTGATGGGCACTTAAGTTGTTTCCAACTTCTTGCTATTGTGAACAAAGCTGTGATAAACATGGGTGTACATATATCTGCTTGGGTGGCAGTTATGGTCTCTTTTGGGTATATTCCCAGTAGTGGAATTGCTGGGTCAAATGGTATCTCTATTTGCAACTTTTTGAGAAAGTGCCATACTGCCTTCCACAGTGGTTGCACCATTTGACACTCCCACCAACAGTGAATAAGGGCTCCAGTCTCTCCGCAACCTTGCCAGCATTTGTTGCTTGCTGTTCTGTTCCATTTTGCTATTCTTAACTGGGGTGAGATGATATCCCATAGTTGTCTATAACAGCGATTTTTATGCAGTGTTTGTCCTTTTGTGATTGAGATATTTCACTCACCGTAATGTTCCCCCAGGCTCCCCATGTTGTGTAGTATTTTATGAGTTCATTGTTTTTCATTGCAATGTAATATTTCATTATGTGACTGTACCATAGTTTTTCCATCCATTTGTTTGTTGATAGACACATGCTTCCATCTCTTTGCTATTATGAATATCGTAGCAATAAACATGGGTGTGCATATATCTCTTCAAGTCACAGCTCTGGTTTCTTTAAGGTATATTCCCAGGAGTGGAATTGCTGGTTCAAATGGTATTTCTGTTTCCAACTTTTTGATAAAGCACTAGACTGCTTTCCATAGTGGGTGCACTATTTTGCATTCCCATCAGGAGTGAATCAAATCTCTCCACAATCTCACCAGCATTTGCTGCCCTGTTGAACTTCACTATTGTTACTGTGGTGAAATGATATCTCATAGTTGGTTTGATTTGCATCTCTCTTAGAGCTAGGGATTTTGAACAGTTCTTCATGTATTTGTTCGTCATCTGAATGTCTTCTTTGGTGAAGTGTCTGTTCATATCCTGTGCCCATTTTTCAATTGGATTATTTCCCTTTATCTTGTGGTGGTGCTCAAGTATTTTATAAATTCTAGATATAAGTCCCTTATCTGACATGTCATTCCCAAATATTTTTCCCTGTCTGTGGCTTCCCTTTTTACACTGTTGGAGACGTTTTTGGATGTGCATAGGGATTTGCTTCTTAGAAGGTCCCATTCATCTACTTTATTCTCTCTTGGTTTGTTGGTCATCGTCGTCATTGTCCTCGTCGTCTTCTTCTTCATCATCATCATAATCATCACCACAGGTTTTCTTGGTGTTTTATGATCAGGAGGTGCCTTTTTGGCATACAATGATTTGTTTATTTTGTGTTTCACTCATGTATATTGTTTGGGGCTCTTTTTTTCTCACTTCCTACCTCCACCCACCAAACTCTGCAACCCTGTGGTTCCTCCTCCTCCCCATCCTCAACACCCCTACCTTCTCCCCTTCCCTCTTTGGATATTCATACACATCTTACTGGTTATCCTTCTGTTTGTACAATAATGATCTTTTACAGTATTTGTTCTTATGCTTGTGAGTTAGTTCACTGAGCATAATACTCTCTAGCCTCTCCCATGTTATATGTTGTTGTGAGCTGTCAAGTCGAAACCCATAAATGACCCTCTGGCAGTTTTTCAGAGGAAGTTAATCACACAGGAGGATATTGTTCAACTTTCTCCCACAGAGCATCTAGTGGATTTGAACCATGTACCTTTGGGATTGCAGTGAAGCTTCTTTTCACTAGGCTACCAGTACTCCCATATTATATAGTATTTTTCGAAGTTGTTACTCCTGAGTGCTGCATAGTATTCCATCATGTCAATGTACCACAGTTTTGTCAGTCCAGTTGTTTGTTGATGGACATTTGGGATGCTTCCATGTTCTTCTTTACCTCATGATTTCTGGGGGCTAAGAAAGGTCCCAGAAGGCAGCATTTCTGCTGTTAATCAGGGCTGGAGTCTCATTTGAGGCATAACAGTTCAACATCCCTCAGGAATAATCTCCTGATGCTCGTAGAACTGAGATCCCCCAGTTTCTTAATGTCAGATGGGGCTGGGCTGCCCTCAATTCTTGATGCCTTCCAGTAGTGTCCTGCCATGTGAACCCCTGTATACGAAGTTTACAACATGACAACCTTGCTTCTCCAAAGCCAGCAGAAAGGTTTGTGTTGTTTTTGGTTTGTTTTTTTTTCACTCTGTGCTGCAATCCCAAAGACATGCAGTTCATATCCACCAGATGCTCCATGGAAGAAGAATGGGCAATCTCCTCCTGTGTGATTAACTGCCTCTGAAAACCCGCTGGAGGGGCAATGATGGGTCAGTTCTGATTTGACAATAATCAACAACACCTGACTCAGTGTAAGTGACAATCTTCACTTTTGCAGAGTAGAAAGGATTCTGCTCATAGGCGGACGGTAACCTCCCGAAGCCCAGTTGCTCTCATTTCTAAAATGGGGCCATTGTAATCACAGCAATGGTGCTTTGATTTTAAAAGTGCTTCTGCTCTCATTGAAATTCTTTTTTTTAACCTCACAGTCTGCCAGGTAGTTGGGATATCTGTATTTACTCGGGATTTTTTTAAAAAGAAAATTTTGTGATTCTAACTACAGTTTACATAAAAGTTAGGTTTTCCTTTGTTCTTTGTTGCACATTTTTATCTCCACTCCTTTCTGTCCTCCTCCCTAGTTCACTTCTTGGGTGTTTTTTAAAATATTCATCCATTGTTGACTTTAAAAGAAGGAAAAAGGAAAATTCATAAACTATATAATTTAACATTAGTATCCCGTGGATTACCAAAAGAACAAATATATCTTGGAGAAAGTGCAGCCAGAGTGCTCCTTGGAGGCAAAGATGATGAAGCTTCATCTCACAGACTGTGGCCATGTTGCTAGGAGAGGGAAGCTCATGCTTGGAAAGGTCAGAGAAAGGGAGGAAGACTCTCCACCAGGTGGATTTACAGTGTCTGCAGCGATGGGTTTGAGTGTGTCAGAGATTGTGAGGTTGGCACAGGACAGGGTTCAGATCTCTTGTTCACAGGGTCACTGTGAGTCGTACTCGATGGCACCTAGCAACAAAACCTCTTTGTCTTGGAGTCTGTTGTACATTTAAGAGGAAACTTTGTGAAACAGTGAAGAAGAAACCTTATGATGGTCCATCTCCAGTTCTCATTCAGCCATTCCAATCTTAGCTGTCTGTGCAGTCAAAGTAAATGGAATCCAGAATCCTGTCAGAATCTTCATTCTTCATTATGCCCAGAATTCTGTACCACCTGGAATTAAACTATTTCATTTGAAAAAAAAAAAAAAACAACAACAAAAAACAAAACCTCTTTTGAAAGATACCGTTCACTCAGTGATACTCTTCAATCATTCATTTTCTAAATGTTTAAAACTTCATTTTAGCAACTTGGAAGCGCCAACCTTCTAGCCCTCTAAATGGTAATAGAATGCCCACCACTGGAACAAAATGTCCACGGATATTTGTTAGACAGTCCATTAGATGTTGCAATATGTGTATATGAGCCCGTAAATAGAAATGATTTCTACTCCTGAAAGATTTTTTCCACTAATTTTGTTTTATTGTGGAATTTTTTTTTCTTCAGGTCAAGGTAGTATTAAGGTCTACCAGTTCAACAGTCATAACCTGGTGAGTTCATTTCCTTTGTAAACATTTGCAATCTTGGCCCCACCTCTTTCAGTCATTCTGCTTGCTATTGGCAGCATTAACTGAAATATATTCTACAAGTAAGGTCTTAAAATAGAGAAAACCTATTAAGAATCCATTGTTACAACAGAAACTGGTAGAAGGAATTACTTTCCATCTCAGATTGAAAGAAACAGTAAAATCACAAGTACGGTATATACCCCTTAATTTGCCATTTGGATCGTTAACTCATGTTTGTCTAGATATGAAGTTCTTACCGTTTGAAAATCTGAGCTGAACAATTAATTTTGAAAATCTGAGAATTCAAGAATCACGTCTCTTTATTCTGTAACATAAAGAGAGAAAAGTACGTCCTCCCCAACCAGGGGAAGATGATAATATAATTTACTAACTGTGCACGGCTCTCCCCTCCCCTGCATTTCTAGAGCTACCCAATTCTAGTTCTTAATTCACATGTTTAAGGGCAGATTCACAATTTCTGCCTTTAATGAATTGTACTCAAAACTCATTGCTGTCGAGTTGAAACCCACTCAATGGTGACTGCACCAGAGCTCCATACTGTTGTCAAGATGTATTTAAGTTACAAAAATTCCCACTCAGGACTGTATTTCTTAGTATCTGTATTAGTAATGGGTCCTATATGCAATGTTGCACTGAGTAATTTGGTGGCATTGTGTGTTGCATTTTGGGCTGCTTACCCAAATGTTGGGAGTTCAAGTCCACAAGCAGCTCCTCAGGAGAAAGATGGGATTTGCAGTTAGTGGTTTTCATACTCCAAAGCAATGGGGGTTTGTTGCATCCTTCTCAGACATTCCTTTGCAGGTATTCAATGCTATGGTTTGTAAAGATAAGGATAATTCAAGAGGCATTACTAATGGGGGGAAAATGATAAGGTATTTGGCTTGTGTCCGAACTAACTTACCATAGTCACCACAAGGGAACCCCACCGTAAGTGGAGTCCTGTCTGTCTCCCTGTTTCCCCAAGATAGTCTCCGTTTGCAACTGTTTTTGTGGTATCATTGTTTTGAAAGTGTCATTCATTCTCAAAAGCATTCCAGTTTGGACAATAGCAGCATAGATCGTCCTTCCTTTCTTAACTATCTCTCCTTAATGAACTTTCTCAAGAAGAATGGGCCGGATATCCAGTTAGGTGGTGTCACCATAGACATCCACCAGGGAGTGCTCTTGTTTCTGGCTTACATCCCTCAGCTAGGGCAGAGGGTTTTTTTCCTGGCCTATTTAAGAAACATGGATATATGTGAGAAGATGTTAGTTGGTCATTGAGCTCTAGATAGAACTTGTAAAATTTGGAAGCAAAGAATAAAAATACAGTCCACACAGAAACTACAAGGAAATGGCATAGCCTGCAGGAGTATAAGACAGGCATTGCTTAAAGAAAATAGAAAATGAAAGGAAGCATCTAGAATTAGAGAAATTATTTATGACGTGATTATATGGGAGGGAAAATTCAAAGAGAATTTATGAACGTGTCCCTTTCAGAAGTGATTACAGCTGCTTTTTTAGGTAACTGCAGAAGGTCAATTCAATATTGTCATAGATTTCTCCAGCAGCCTTGCTAAACAATGCAAAAGCTGACTTATTTCTTTACAAAGGCATCAATACTGCATTCTATTACCTTCCAAATATGTGTCAGACCCAACTCCTGTGAATTATTTACCTATTTGCTTGCCTTTCTTCACGTTTAAATGGCTGCCTTTTTAAAACTACCTGCGGGAAACTTCATCATGGCAAATCTTTCCTGGCTTTCTCACATTTGTTCTGTTCATGAGCGAAGTCACCTTGTGTAGATTTCACAGAGACACTTGCATGTGACCCAAAGATTCCATTGTTCTGCTCTACCACCGCCTGCTGCCTCACGGAGACACTGGTCCTCTCACACACCAAGACCACAGAGAATGAGAATAAACTTCCGTTGGTGGCATTTATTTTTATCCTCCTGGAAGACACAACCTGTGGATTAGAACTGGGTTGAGGTTAACGGTAGCAGCAGCTCCTGCCTTTCAAGGCTAATAGCACCTTCCTTTTGTTAAGGAAAATGAATAACAGAACTCTTGCTTTGCTTTTAAGATTTTCCTTATCTGGGAAACAAAATATTCACCATAAAAAAAACAAACAAACAACAACCCTGACCCAAATGGCAAAGACCAGCCAGAAACAGCTCTATAGCACTGTCAATATGCCGTAGCCAGCTCAAAGAATGTAACTGTCAAACTTTTGCCTGCTGATTTAAATCTTGAAAAGCCTGTTGGCTGCAGAGTGCTGGAAGGCCAAATTTCCAGCCTTCAGGCCAGAAGTAACCAGTGATCAGTGGCTCTTAGTCAAGGAGGTGGGGCAGGGACCAATCAGACCAATCAGTCACTTTAAGATGAGCCAATCTTCGATTTTTCTCCACCCTTCTTAGAAGCCTCATTGCACTTAGCTTCTTTGAGCCATTTGCTTTTCCTGGAAATCAAAATTATCACCCTATATGCATATAAAATAACTGCACAGAATAAACCTTATATTAAAAATTGGGTGAGTTTTGATTATTTTTAACCTTTTTCCCCCCAACTAAAATCCACACCCACACCCCTCCTCAAGCTACTGACTGGGTAGTAGAGTTGCAGATACATTTACTTAACTTTGCACATGAACTAAACTGTCTTTGTCAGGCCATTTCCAGGCCCTGGTTTGGAAAGTGATGAACTTGGCATTACTTGGTATTTCTTTTTTCTGTAACTTCTTTCTCAGTCATGAGTTTGACCATTGCCGATTTTCCTGCAAGGCTTACCAGAGAGAAGAGAGGCTTATAGATTCAGGAAAGAGGCTTGTGGATTTCAGGCAAAGATGCCTGAAACCTTTCCCATGTGGGTCATTGATTTTAGAATATCTGTTGCTTCTAGTTAATTTTCTCATTATAATTTTAAGTTCTAATGGACAGAGAGAAATATATGACTAAAGATTCTTAGAAGAGTTGTGCTTTTCATTTTTTTAATTACATTTGAAATCCTCTTAATGTCACCGGAATTGACAGGTCCTACCTTAGAAATTTCGATCTATATTCTCTGCTGCGCATGTGACGAATTTCCTCATTCCTATGAAATTTATGATGCAAAGAAGGAGCCACCATAAATATCTTCCCTCTCACTGTGACATTATTCAGACAGTCAGTGAGTTATACTTTGGAAATAACCTGATGTAGCCCAACTCACAGTTATTTTTAGGTTGAGTTTTTTCCCCCACCTTATAGGAATCAAGCACAAGTACTTTTCTACATGAGAACAATTGGTAAAACTAAATAAAAGATTTCGGGAGCTCTGGTGGCCAACCCTAACAAGCCATTTGACTCTACCAGCTCCTTGAAGGGAGAAAGATGGACAGTCTCCTCCTTTGCAATTTACAGACTCTGAAAACTCTCTGGAGGGTCAGCTAGGAGTTGATTCTAACTCAACAGCACATAACAACAGCAACAAATAAAAGGTTAACAAAATGGAATAAAAATATGAGGTACATTTAATTACTTGGTTATATTATCATCGTTTCTTTGTTGTATTTATATCATCAAGTTGTATTTATACGGGGGGGAAGTATGAATGCCAGCTCTCATATGCCCTGGAAGGCTGCTTTTTGCTAAAGGTTTATATTTCACAGTTAGTAAATAATCTTACATTTTTAAATTATGATTAAAAAATACATAACAGAATAATTTACCAACTCAACATTTTTCACATGTACAGTTTAATGAACATAATTACACAAATCATTTTGTGCAGTCATCACCAATATTCATTGCTAAATGGTCCCTAAATGCCATAAAAGAAATTCATTACTTCCTAAACAGTATCCTTTCCCCCTCTCCTTTCTGCCCCTGGTAATGATTACTAAATCTTGGCCTCTGTATATTTTCTTCTTCTATATATTTTATATTAATTTTATGTTTGACTTATTTCAATCAGCATGTTTTCCAGACCCAGCCATGCCATAGCTTATGTCAGAAGAACATCATGTCTCTTGATGGCTGAGTAATAAGAACTTTAATAAATGTCGGTAGTTATAGAAAGTCTTCGGGCCTTTTGTTCATACATAGGGTTGCTATGAGCCGTGCTCGACTTGAAGGCAATCAACAACAACAATATTCCATTATATGTATATAACATATTTTGTTTATCTGGACATCTGCTGATAGACATTTAGGCTGTTTCCATATATTGGATTTATGTCTGGTATTTCAGCAAATACTGATGTATTCTTTGCATCATTGTCTCAAGTCTCTTGGGTAAGATTCTTACTTTAGATCATCAGAAGAGAACTAAACTCTTTTGGTACTTTGGTATCTAAAATAATTAGAATTTTCCAGTGTCACCAAAACAAACAGTGAATTTTGGCATGTCTGTCTGCTTCACTGTAGACAAAGAAGAAGGTTATAATAAATAGGTACTTGCCATTTCCTGTGTCAGGAGATGGCAAGAAGAAAGAAGCGTCATGGGATGAAGGCTTTTGAAAAAGCAGTGATTTTAGTGGGAGTAGGTTTCCTGTGTGGAAGATTCGAGGGCACGAGGACTTGATTTGGAGAATATGTAGATTGACAGTGTGAAAATCTTAAGACAAATTTAGGCCTCAAGTTGCAATATTGGATGATGTTATGGGTGATATATTGAATGACCCAGAAAGCATAAAAAGTAGATGGAGAGAATATACAGAATCACTGTACTAGAAAGAACTGATTGACACTGAAAAATTTCGGGTAGCACCCTATGAACAGGAGCCAATGGTAATGAAGGAGGAAGTGGAAGCTGAATTGAAGGCATTGGCAAAAAAAATAAGGCCCCAGAATTTGATGGGATACCAATGTTTCAATTAATAGATGCAGCTTTGGATGCACTCATCAGTCTGTATCAGGAAATTTGGAGGACAAGTGTCTGGCCAACGCTTTCCCAAGAAAGGTGATCCAACTGAATGTGGAAACTATCGAACAATATCACATGCAAGCAAAATATTGCTGCTGCTGTTATTGCGTACTTCAGAGTCTGAACCAACCCATACCTGACCCTCTGCTGGGTTTTCAGAGGCTGTTATTTGCACAGGAGGAGATTGCCCATCTTTCTGCCGCAGAGTAGCTGATGTCCTTGAACTGTGTGCCTTTGGGATTGCAGCACAGCTTCTTGCCACTAGGTCATTATTAAAAGCAGGCTAGAACAGTATAGAGATAGGGAACTGCCAGAAGTTCAAGCAGGATTTAGAAGAAGCTGTGGGACCAGGGACATCATTGCTGACGTTCGATGGATCCTGGCTGAAAGTGAAGATACCAAGAATTGTTTTGTGCTTTATTGACTATGTAAAGGTATGTGACTCTGTGGATCATAACAAGTTGTGGCTGACATCGAGAAAAATGGGAGTTCCAGGGCAATTCACTTATACCTGGACAAAGAGGCTGTTGTGTGAACAGAGCAAGGGTATACTGCATGGTTTAAAATTGAGAAGGAAGTGTGTCAGAGTTGTATTCTCTTTCCATATCTATTCAATATGTATGCTGGGCAAATTATTCGAGAAGCTGGACTCTATGAAGAGGAGGATGGCATCAGGATTGGAGGGAGATTTATCAATAACCTACACTATGCAGATGATACAACCTTGCTTGCTGAAAGTGAGGAGGACTTGAAGCACTTGTTGCAAAAGATCAAAGAATGCAGCCTTTGGTATGGATTGCATCTCAATGTCAAGAAAACACTCTTACCACCGAAGGGCAACATCATGATAGATGGAGAGGATATTGAAACTGTCAACAGCTTCATGTAGCTTGGATCCACAATTAACACCCTAATTAGTACCAGCAGACAAGAAATAAGGAAATACATTGCACTGGGAAAATCTGCAGTTAGGGACCACTCCAAATTATTGAGAAGTAATGATGTCAATTTGAGGATTAAGGTGTGTCTGATTCAGGTCATGGTCTTTCTGATTACTTGTTATGCATCTGAGAGCTGGACAGTGAATAAGGATGACAGAAAAAGAATTGATGCCTTTGAGCTGTGGTGTTAGAGAAGAGCACTGAACATCCCACGGACTTCCAAGAGAGCAAACAGATGTGTCTTGGAGAGGATGAAGTTGGAGTGCTCTTTGGAGGCAAGCATAATGAGGCTTTGCCTCACATACTTTGGCCATGTTGCTAGGAGGGGCTATTCCTTGGAGAGGGTCGTGATGTCAGGAAGGGTGGTGGGTTGGTGAAGGAGAGGAAGGCGCCAGACTAGGTGGACTGACATGGTGACTGCTGCAATGGACTCTTGTGTCAGGAAGTGTGAGGATGGCACAGGATAGAACAGCATTCAGATCTTTTGTTCATAGGGTTGCTATGAGTCATACTCGACTCAACAGCACCTAACAACGACATGTAGATTTAGTATTCTTCACCAATACCACCAATTCTTTTTCCATATTCCTTATTTACTGCTCAACTTCCACATTCACATGAGGCAACTGAAAATGCCACGGCTAAGGGCAAGCTCTCGTTGTTGTTGTTGTTAAGTACGGTCAAGGTGCAGGCTACTCATAGCGACCCTATGAAGGAGAGTCCTCAATGCTTGGGTGTGTTTCATCCTCTCTCCAGGTTCATAGGAAGCTCTCCTTAGTCTTTAAACTAGCACCCTTGCTCTTTGACACTTTAAGGAGGTCCTTTTGAAGGAGATTTTGCCTAATGCAGTGCAATCTCTGTTTTTTTAACAGCTCCTTCTAGGAGTTCATTGTGGATCCAGGTAAAATGAGACCCTTGACAACTTCAATCTTTTCTTCATTTGTCATGTTGCTTATTGGTCCAGTGATAAGGATTTTTATTTTATTCATTTTGTAGTGTAGTCTGTACAATATTTGAGCTTCATTGCTAAGTACTTTGACATGAATAAAGCCTTATTGTTGTCATTTCAGATAATACTGTACAAAGAAGAAAACAAACCAGCTCTAATTCTATTGTACACACTGTGAGCACACTGACGAATTCCCCTCCCACCACCACCTCCACCTTTATGTGCATATTTAAAGGTGGACAAATGTGAATATACTTAGGTATTGAAACTCTTTTCTTGAGATGTGTTTGTACATTCTATTTGAAAAATACATGCTTTCTGGTTTAAATGAAAGTGAAGCAGTGATTGATTCCCCCCCAAAAAAAAATAAATAAAAATGCATCTCTGTTCCTAAATTACTATTGTAACCTGCTTGGAAAAGAAAATGGCAGTCTATTTATTGTGAAAGGAATCCTGGTGGTACAGTGGTCAAAGCATTTGAATAGTAGCCCCGAAGTTGGCAGTCTGAACTCATTGGCTCCTTAGAGGGCAAAACAGGTGGCAGCCTGCTTAGGTACATATTTATAGCTCTGGAAATCCTCTGCACAGTTCTGCTTTGTCATATAGGGTCATTGTGAGTCATTGTCATATAGGGTCTTTGTGAGTCAGAATTGAATGAAGAGCAGTGGGTTTGGCTTTGTTCAGTTTTTTGAAGCTGCACCATCCCCTCTGTTTTTTTAAACTGTCCAGGTTGCGCTTTAAGTGCGTGTTGAGGGTAAGAAACAGGAAGGAATAATGAAAAGTGTGTATATGCTATGATTCTTTTTTGTTGGTAAAGAGGCAGATTCCCTATATACGTGCTTGCATATGTTTGTGTGCACATAGGCGAAACCATGCAGGACTCTCAACCCACTAAATATTACTGAGTACCTGGAACAAGGGAGTATATCAAGATAGTAGTTGATCCATTGACTGATTTTTTCAGAAGGAGATGGCAGCTAACAGCAAGGCATTCTCCAACAACATTCATGTCTATGACATCCCATCACCTTTGTATAAACGAAATTCACAGATCTTACCTACATAGAAGAGCAGCGGGTTACACAAGAGCATGATTTATCAGAAGCCACCTTAAGATGCGTCCACCACAAGCATCAAAGGTCAAAGGAGGGAGCTGGAGCGCAGGAGGTGAGAGGTCTTGGGTGGTGGTGGGGGAGAATGAAATCCAGAAGAGTTTAGAACTGGAGGGAACACGCAGTGCAAATTCTCAGTTAAATCACCATCCAATTCCATCATTTTGTTAAGAACATATGTATAGAGGAACATTTACTAATTCTGCCATTTCCATTGGTGTGATTCGGTGACAATGGTGGCATTCTTGGAGTTGTGTGGCTCTTTTCACCCTCCTTTCCTGACTTGTTTCTCTCTCCATTCACATTAACTCACTGCCCCTACACTTTGCATTTTTTTAAATTGCTGTTGTCACATTGGATCCCAATATAAGAGATAGTTCTTAAAAGAACACAGTGTTCAAAAAAAGACAAAAAAAAAAAAAAGAACAGTGTTCAAGAAAGACATTCTTTATGAGTTAAATGAAGTTTGCTCGGCTCCACAGTCAACACTCTTGGCACCAGCAGCCTGGAAATAAAAAAATGTATTGTAATGGGAAAGTCTGCTGTTAGGAACCTCTCTAAAGTACTCAAGAGCAACTGTGTCTCTCTGGAGACTAAGGTCCTCCTGATACAGGCCATGGTCTTTGCAATCACTTGTTATGCATCAGAGAGTTGGACAATGACTAGGGAGGACAGAAGGAGAATTGATGCCTTTGAGCTGTGGTGCTGGAGAAGAGTATTGAATGTACCATGGACTGCCAAGAAAACAAATAGATTCATCCTAGAGAGGGTTAAACCAGGCTGCTCCTTGGAGGCAAGGATTCTGGGGCTTCGTCTGACATACTTTGGACATGTTGTAAAGAGGGACAGGTCCTTGGAGAGGGACATCATGCTTGGGAGGGTGGAGGGACAGCGCAGGACGGGAAGACTCTATGAGGTGGATTGATTCAGTGACTGGGGTAATCGGTATGGGTGTGTCAGAGGCAGTGCGATTGGCACAGGATAGAGCAGGGTTTAGGGCTGTTGTACATAGGGTCGCTATGAGTTGCAAACGACTCGACGGCACATAACAACAACAACAACAACTATTGGTTTTGGCTATTTAAGGCTTCAGGGAAATTTGGGAGTTTTGCTTTGTTTAAAGATTATTTCAGAGCAATAGTTTCAGAGGTTCATCTCACCTCAGTGGCTCCAGAACGTTTAGATTCCATGAAAATTTTATATTCTGTATTCCTCCCTCTTCTTTCTGGATTCTTCTGTGGAATCTTTGATCAAAATGTTCAATCATGGTAGCAGGGGACCTACCATTTTTTTCTGTTCTCATTGCAAAGGAGGTAGTTTTTCCTGGAGGCAGTCAGCTACAAAATCCATTTCCTCTTCCTCTTCCTGACTCCTCTTCTTCTTGTGTTGTTCTAGGTTATAGAGACCAATTAATGGGCCTTGGATGCCCTTAGCAGGCTGCACTTGATTTACAAAGTTGTTTGGATTTTCTTGCCCCTCTTAAAATTCCTTGCTCATTGCTGATATCACCCAGGGTCAGCATAAAGAGTCAGGAAGCCTCCGAGGTAGACAGGTTTGTTTATCCAGGGTGGGTTATGTAATAATACTTCAGCCTCTTTTGTAGCTTCTCTCTGGCATCAGTATTCCTGAGCAGAGAAGAGTTACAAAAGCTTTGTTTGAGAGTAACACAAAATATCCACATCATTAATTTAAACATGTTTTCCTTGGATTCAAAACATAGAGGGTTGGAGGGAGGGGGTTTGCCTTCAAAATGACAAGGCAAAGAATTGCTACTTGTAAGATCCCCCCCCCTTTCTTCTCCCCAAAGCATGTAACAATCCTGCAACACAATGTACCATATAATTACTAACCAAGTACTAGGTTATGATTCTGCTGTTCGGCTGCAGAAATTAGCTCATACATAGAGTCTGAAAGAAACAATTGGTCCCGAAGAAAATTAATAAATGTGCCCTCTTCCATTAGATTCCTGTCAAAGTTTTAGAGAAATGTGTGTTGACACAGAATGCTGGGTACTTTGCTTAAGGCAGTCATCCCTCCAGTATGCCCAAAGATGATCTGCAGTTCTAGGCAACTGGGGATGGTGGTGGGGTAATATGGTAGATGATTGAGCTTTCATTGAATGATTGTTGGAAGTAGGTGGCAGCTAACGTCAACACCACCACATTGATAAAAACCCACTTAGGTCTATCATAATCAAGACTGACATCTGATCACCTTAACAAAGTCCTGTTTGTGCTTTGCTGTCGTTGTTAGATGCTTGGAATCTATTCCTACCTGTTGTTGTTGTTGTTGATGATGATGATGATGATGGCTGTGGAGTCAAGCAAGACTCACAGCGACCCTATGAAAAAAAGGCTTGAAGCTTTTCTATAACTACCGTCATTTGTCAAAGTTTATAGAGTTTCCAGAGGCATGTGGTTTAGGAAGTGGATGCCACTCCTCCTTCCAACCGATAGTGACTCTCTATATACAACACAACAAAACTCTGCCCCATCCAGCACCATCTTCACTGCCCATTGGTACAGCGACTGTGTCAGTCTATCTTGTTTGAGGGGTCTTCTTATTAGCTGGCCTCCTACCAAGCATGTTGTCCTTCCCCAGGGTCTCATCTCTCCTGATAGCTTGCCCAAAGTGGGAATGATGAGGCACAAGTCTAGCTTGGAGTCAAGTTCCTCATCTATGGGTTTGCAGAGGAATAAACCCTGTTTAGAATTTGTTTTCTTGCCTGTCAAATGAAGGGGTGTTTTTTTTTTTGGTTTTTTTTTTTTTTTCAATTCTCAAGTGCTCTGAGCTCTATTTAGAGAAGGACACATTCTACTGTGTTTAACAGAAGACTGGAGGTGGTGGACTGGGGCTGGCGAATAGGCTAGTTGAGAAGTTCTCGTGACAATATTAGAGGAATAGCTTTTCTTTACCAGCCTCTCACTCTAAGGGATGGTGGTTTTGTTATCTATATCCTACGTGCTAATTAGAGAGCATTATCAGGGAGTAAAGGAAATAGCACGAAGGTATTCTTATTTATGTCAACCAAAATTATGTTAATACCAAAAACAATAATACACATATATCAAAGACATATTTTAACTGCACAGTTCCGTGGATGTTCATAAATTGAACAAATTCACAAATTCAACCCTCAGATTAAAAAAAAAAAGGAAGACTAACAATATCCCTTGGGAGGGGCCTCACTTTTCCCGCTGCAAGAAAAACCCTTGGCCTCCAAGGAGCACTAGTGGTGTAGTGTGTAGCATGTTGTACTGCAACCCAAAATGTCAGTGGTTCAAAGCGACTGGCTGCTCAGAAGGCTAAAGATGCATGGTCATCTCCTGTTAAGATTCCCCACCTAAGAAACCCAATGGAGGATCACTATGAGTCAAAGTTTACTCAACATCACTGGGGTTGATTTGATGATTTTTAATAGCATAGATTCTTTATGCCAAATTTTGTACTGTATATAAATGAGACTATCCATTCGGTACCCCTTTCTGTCTGGCTACTTTCACTGTTATGGTTGTGAAATTCATCCATTCTGTTGTTGTTCTGTGCCGTCGAATCACCTGTGACTCACCAACCCTGTGTACAGCATGCTCTATCCTGAGCCAGTTTCACTGACTCCACCACATCTACTCTCATTGCACATCTACTCTCATTGCCCCAGTCACTGTATATCTCTCTCTCTCTCTCTCTCTCATCTGGGGTGTTCTTTTCTAGCGCTGTCCCTCCAGCCTTCTGATCATGACGTTCTTCTCCAAGGATCAGTCCCTCTTGGCCACGTGCCAAAGTATATGAGACAGAGCTTCAAAATTTTTGTTTCCAAAGAGAAACTTGATTTCACCCTCTCCAATACAGACCCATTTGTTCTTTTTGTGGTGCATAGTACATTCAAGACTCTCTCCAGCACCACAACTCAAAGGCATCAATTCTTCTTCTGTCTAGTTCTCTGATGCATAGCAAGTAATTACAAAGACCATGGACTGGATCAGATGCACCTTCATCTCTAGACTGACATCATTGCTTCTCAGTACTCTGGAGAGCTTCCTGACAGCAGATTTACCTAATGCAATTCTTCTTTTGATTTCCTGACTGATGATGCCAAGAGTGTTGATTGTGGAGCCAAGCAAGCTGATATTATTAACAACCTCAGTCTCTTTTCCATCTATTGTCATGCTGCCAATTGGCCGAGTGGTCAGAATCTCTGTCTTCTTGATGTTGATCCTTGATCCATATTGAAGACTACAATTCTTGACCTTCTGCAGCAAATGCTTCGGGTCCTCCTCCATTTCAGGAAGCAAGGTTGTGCCATCTGCATAATACAGGTCATTGATAATAGTTTGTTTTCATTGCTGTATACTATTTCACCATCAGCCCATGTCTGTTTCTTTATTCTCCTTTCAATCAACATTGTGGTGGTTTGTGACTTTTATCTAGTATGAATGGTCTTCCAGTAAATACTCTCTTGAGGAGCATAGGCTTGCATTTCTCTAGGGCATAAACCAAGGAAGAGAGTTGATGAGTCCCAGGATGTGCCTCTTGTTGAGATTTGATTGTTGTTGTTGCTTGATGCTGTTCAGTTGAGTATGACTTATAGTGGCCCCATAAACAACTGATCTGAATACTGTCCTATCCTGTGAAGCTGCCAGACAGTGTTCCAAAATATCTGTCAGTTTGCAAGCCCCATTAATTTGGTCATTTTGTTCTACATATTTTGTCATTTAAGCTGTTTTGCTAAGTGTTTAATATCAATATGTGATTTTAATTTCTTTTTCCTGGTAGCTAATAATGCTGAGTAGGTTTCCCAGTACTTTATGGCTTTCGGGATACAGTCTTTGGTGGAGTGTCCTGGCCTTTCACTTTGTTTTTCATTGATTTGTGAATGTATGTGAGAGAGCGATAGGTTCTGGATTAGTCCTATTTCCAATATGTGCAATCTATCAACCAATGTTGTTGTTGTTGTGCAATCTATCAACCAATGTTGTTGTTGTTGTTATGTGCCGTCGAGTCGCTTGCGACTCATAGCGACCCTACGTACAACAGCCCTAAACTCCGCTCTGTCCTGTGCCAATTGCACCGTCTCTGACACTCCCATCCCAATTACCCCAGTCACTGAATCAATCCACCTCATAGAGGGCCTTCCTCTCCTGTGCTGTCCCTCCACCCTCCCAAGCATGATGTCCCTCTCCAAGGACCGGTCTCTCCTCACAACATGTCCAAAGTAAGTTAGACAAAGCCTAAGAATCCTTGACTCCAAGGAGCCACCCGGTTTAACCCTATCCAGGACAAAACTGTTTGTTTTCCTAGCAGTCCATGGTATTCTCAATACTCTTCTCCAGCACCACAGCTCAAAGGCATGAATTCTCCTTCTATCCTCCTTGGTCATTGTCCAACTCTCTGAAGCATAACAAGTGACTGTGAAGACCATGGCCTTTATCAAAAGCACCTTAGTCTCCAGAGAGACACCATTGCTCTTCAGTATTTTGGAACTGTACGCACGCCATTCATTCCGGCGCGAGGGCCACAGGCCCTCGGGCCAAGAAAAGACTATCTACACACCAGTTCTACAGGATGCATCACCTTCACTCAGGAAACATTACGACTAACCTTCAGAGACCTTGATCCCAATATAACGAACTACCATCAGCTGATGCGTTTGGAATCACAGAAGCCATGGAAGCCTCATATATGTTATTAGATGGAGGACTAGTCAAAGGGAGATAGATGTGAAGGGAGGGGGTAGAAGTGGATGGGTATCCTGGTGGATGGTGGAGCAGGGAAATAAGTGGGTAAAGACGCGTGTGAGAAAGGCAGGGACATCAACCAATAGCATCTTTAATTACTGTATTTGTCCACTTAGTGTCTAATAGGAGCTCTCACACTGAGTGTAACGCAGCAGGACATAAATGGAAGAAGTGGAAGGCAAGGTCCTTGCTACAAGGCATTTAAGATGTGGTCAGGAAGCCAGGCAGCCACATGCTTAGCAGCTGAGGGCCAGTAGCCAGTGAGCATGTGATAAAGTGCCTTATTGAGAGAGAAGGTCCTCTGAGTAATACTGGAGCCCAAAGATTTAGTCTGCAGTGAATACCAGGGCCACAGGGGAAGAGAAGCCCCTCAGACACCTGGAGGATGGATTGGAGTTGGAAGAGAAGGAACAGGCTGAGCACATGCTAGGGGATAGGCTCCCAGCCTAGTAAGACTCAGGGCCTGGAGTTTTGTGATGGAGATGGGTACATGTTCATGTCCACACACATATATGTTGTTAATTGGAAGCTTTTTCACTTAGAGTTCGCAAAAACAAAACGTAACAAAAGAGTAGGGAGCGCTCTGATGGTGTAGTCCATAGGGGGTTGCACTCCTAACCCCAAGGTCGTACCTTTCTGGTGGTTTGAATCCATCAGTGACTCCACATGGGAAAGAGGGACAGTGTAGGAGTTTAGGGATTTTTTTTTTTTAAAGACGAGGAATGAGATAACAAAGAAGGTACAGCCATCTGAGACTTAAAATGGGCCAAAACATATATAGAGCCATGTCGGTTTCACTTTTATCTTGTCCATTTGACAACATTAAACTCATATTTTCAAAGGCATTTTATTCCCTAACTCCTCTTTATTTGAAACCAGCACATCGCATATTAGTGAGAGGAGATGGAAGGAAAGAGATAGGGAGTTGATTGGACTCCTTTTATTCTCCCCTGGGCAGAGTTTTAGAGATAGATAACTTAGTTCTTAAAAAGCTAGAATCATCACATTTTCTTTTTTTCTCCTTGAGGAGTATTATATGGCAAGTGCTTACTCTGTGCCTATGACATGCTGGAGACCCTTCTGAATATATTGTATTTCCCATTCATTTCATCCTTACACCACAACCATGGGCGTGGCACTTTTCTTATCAGCTCCCTGACACACAAGGAAACAGAGGCACTAGGAGATTAAAAGATCTTCTTACCACAAATGGTATCCGTGATAAGCCACAGCAGAACCAGGATTTAAAAGTAGATTCCCTGTGACAAAGTGAAGGTCAGTAATTTTTTTTTCCTTAAAGGGCCAAACAGTAAATACTTTTACCTTTGTGAGCTGTGTGGTCTCAACTATTAGCTCTGCCATTTCATCATGAAAGCAGCTGTAGGTTATCTAGAGAAATGATCCTATCTGTGTTTTAATACAACATTATTTATAAAACAAAGGGCTAAATTTGGCCTATGCATGATAGTTTACCAATCCATGATATAAATAAATGATAGACTTCCCTTTATGTGTGCTAAGTGTTTAAGTGAAGCCAAACTTTTACTGTCTTCTATTTCTTGCGTTCTAGGCAGACAGCAGTGGTTCTAGACTGTAGCTGAACATACCTCCCAGTGGACATTTTTTATCATAAGCAGAGAGCTGCTACCTTATTAAGTGTGTTTAACATCGAGGAATAATGCTCATCATCCACCAACGCACAGGATAGCCTCCCCCAGGGAAGAATTATGTGATCCCAAATGTCAATCATGCTGAGATTGAGAAACCCTGGGATGGCTGAATCAGATTAATCTTTCACCCTTTAGTATCCCCCCTTCTCCAGTTCTCTTTGTACGATGACATTTTTTCTACTCTTTCTTGCTTCCTAGAAAGAGCAAATCCTTGCTTAAAAAGAATGAAAATGGTAATAACAATGGTGGCAGCGGCGGTGGTGGCTGCTTTGTCAGAACTCAATTGTGTACCCATTGTGAACTAGATCAATGTACTTGTAACATCTCACTCTCACGACATCTAATTTCAGTGTCAAATAAAGTCATAGGGTAGATTTTTATGATTTTGCTTCTTCCTATGGTGAAACGCAAGAGCCTGTAGCCAGAGCCTGGCTCTTTCCATCCTGCCATGCTGCCCTCTCTTATTAGTGCAATGAATGATATCACTGGACATGAGGCTCAATGTTTGGACAGCCTCAGTGAATCTCAGCTATACTAGGAGACAGTGCTGGGCTTACGGTTTCAATTTTTATTTATAAGGTAGTTTTTTTTCTAACCATCATTAGCTCAAAAATAGCTTGTGTGAGAGCCTGGGATTGAAAAATTGATGTTTGCCTCCTTTTTCCACATCAGGAAATGAGGTTAATGGTCAACCTCATGCCTTCCCTGTTGCTAATAGCATTTGCCTTCCATTAGTGCATAAAGATATTTTCCCTTTCCGTCACTTTACCTCCCACTTAATTTGTTTTGGGAAAGAGCTCCCACTGTCCTGCAAGGGAATAACCTGTGGACAGAGAAAAGGTGCTGGAAGAGCAGGGCAAATGTGGACTCTGGAGGAGCCTGAACGGAGATTAAAGCAGCAACCTGAAGGCCAACTGGGAAAGCAGTGGGGTTGGCGGCTCATCGTGAGCTGAGCCATCCGCATGGGGTTTGCCTTCGTTGTGGCCATTCGTCCAGCAAACGTTCATGGAGCCCATGCTGTGCTGCGTGCCTAGCATTGTTCTAGGTGCTGCAGACATAGCAGCCCTCAAAACAGACAAAAACCTTGATGCCAGCAGCCTATAAAGTACCTGCTACAGTGTGTTGATAGTAATAAGCATTATAGAGGAAAAAATAAGCCAGCAAGGTGGGGCAAGTATTAAAAGGGAGATTGAAAGTGTCATTAAGATGGTACAGTCTGTCTGCCTGTGAAGGTGACTTTCCACTGATTTAAAAGAGGCCAGAGAATAGGCCATCACAATATCTAGGGACAGTACCTCCAGGAGGCAGGAAGCCACAAGGTGTGACGGGGACAGATTACATAATAAGCAAGGTATGCATGAGCTTAACTGTGCTTAGTTCTAATGGGTAGCAAACCATTTCACCTGGGCCTTACCACATCAAAGATAGGCAATTGCTTGCCAACAGGCACGTGATAATAAAGGATCAATAAGGAGGTCAAAGGGAGCTCTGGTGGCCTAGTGGTAAGAAACTGCACTGTAGTCCTGAAGATAAGGAGTTCAAGTCCACCAACTAGCTGCTCTGCAGGAGGAGTATGGACATTCTCCTCCCGTGCGATGTCCTGTTTCTGATAACCTGCTGGAGGGTCCGCTCTTCCGATTAGATGGTACTCAGAAACAATGATAAGGAGGTCAACATTGGGATGAGACGAGCCACTGATAGAGTTCAGAGAGCGGTGTGGGGAGAATGCCAGAGGGTGCAGTGCCTACAGGTCAACGGAAGAATTGTGTTATTAAGTCTACATAAGATGGGGAATCATGGGGAGCGTTCGCAGCAGGGGGCTGAGAAGAGTTACCTTACAATTGGAAATGAACTCTTGAATGGTCAGTTGAGAAGAGGATGCCTGTTCTACAGGAAGACATCCAGTCATGTCTGTCTCCTTTGAGAACTCTGTCCCCCCCCCTTTTTTTCCCTCTTCTTCTCCCTGCCTCTTTTTAAACAGTCCCTCGGTAAGGACTATCCACTTAGCTTTGTATCCAAAGACGAAATTTGTAGGTGAAAGGAGTTAGGAGTTAGCCTTCGTTACAGACTGGTTCATTTCAGGGTCAAAAATATGGAACGCTTCACGAATTTGCGTGTCATCCTTGCGCAGGGGCCATGCTAATCTTCTCTGTATCGTTCCAATTTTAGTATATGTGCTGCTGAAGCGAGCACCTCTGTCCCCTTCTTGAACTCCAAACCAGTGAATTGTAGTTGTAGAAGAGTCAGCTTGGAAGGCAGAAGCAATATGCCACAGCCACCGAATTGATTCCGACTCGTAGTGACCCTATAGCACAAAGTCAAACTGCCCTATCGTTTTTCTGAAGCCATACCTTTCTCCCATAGAGTGGGTTCAAACCATCAACCTTTTAGTTAGCAGCCCAACCTTAACCTCCTGAACTCCTGGGTTCGTTAAGAGTTAGGAGAGCTGCTCTTATTCCAAACTCAAGGCCAGATGGGAGATGAATAACTATATCTTCCAGTTCTCTCACTTTACCAACAGGCAAGCCAAAGACTTCATTTCATGAAGAGTTCAGCCCTGCATCAGGTGCAAACAAAACCAAGACAAGTAAGTCTTGCCCAAGAAGAATAACCAATCTACTGGATGAGTAAATCAACAATTAAAAAAAAAAAAGCGTATGTTTGCTTCTGGATACTCTATGAACTTGGAGAAAAGATGAAAGTTTCATGTTCAAGACTTTTGTTCATAGGGTCGCTATGGGTCGTCTATGACTCGATGGCACTTAACCAGCAACAAGTACGATAGAAGCCTGCTTGGTATTCTGGGGGCACAAAAGAAGAGGTTGTCTTACCCAGCCTAGAGATCAGGGAAGATATCCTAAAGGAGATGACAAAATATCTTTTTTTAAAAAAAATTTTTATATTGGTTTGTTTGCAAAGTTCATCCACATTGTGTTTCACGCTATTCTTTATTCTCATTGTGTTTCACACAATCATTCCAATGAATTGTTTTCTAAATCAATCACCATTGGCCTATGCCTGTCATTACCTTGGCTTTTCAGGTCCCAGCTGGATCGTTCCCATTTACTGTACCACTTCCCTTCACCCATGAAAGACAAAAACATCTGAGCAGAGAGGCCCCTGCCCCTTGTGTCATGTTCATTTCTTTCTGCAACAAGGTATCTTCTAGGAAATACAAGATAATCTTTATGCAAAAAGAACTGCCAAGGACAGGGAGTTTGTACTCCATACTTAGGGAAAAAAGCAACCAAGAAGCTGTATTTTAACCTGTTATTCTTGTAACAAGGTTCTAGGTTGACAGATAATGGAACAATGACTTTCTGAACCTTCCCTGTCGCTGAGTGGTCGCCGTCTTCTTGCATTTAGAACTGGTTTCCTCCGGGTGATCTGAAGAGTTCTGAGAGTAATGAATTTTCTGTTGTTTATTCACCAAGCTTCCCGAAGACCAGAAGTGTGATGATCTAATAAATGTGCTACCAAATACAAGCCAACGATCCAATTGTCCTTATTCTTGATTTTTCGTTTCTATCCTCAGATCTCCTATCTAGGCCTTATTGTTTGTAGACCTCCTCACCATCCATGCCATCATCCTTTGGATGGACTTCTGTGGCTTGGTTTACCCTTCCTACTATTAGGAAGTCTACCCTTTCTCTGATATGAGTGAGATACTGTACAGGTAATGATTAACTGGAGACCTAGCTCTTCACCACTGGGCCAGTAGGCAACATCATGATAGATGGAGAAAGGACTGACGTCAATTATTTCATCTTGCTTGGATCAACAGTCAATGCCCTTGGTACCAGAAGTCAGGAGATCAGCAAACATAATGCACTGGGCATGTCTGCAATCAGGGATCTTTCCAAAATACTGAAGAGTAATGGTGTCAATCTAAAGACTAAAGTATGCTTGATTCAGACTATGATCTTTTCAGTCACTTGCTATGCATCTGAGAGCTGGGCAATGAATAAGGATGATAGAAGAATTGATGCCTTTGCATTGTGATATTGGAGAAGGGTACTGAATATCCCATGGACCGCCAAAAGAAGAAAAAGATATGCGTTGGGAAAATTGCAGCCAGAGAGCTCCTTGGAGTCCAAGAGGGTGAAGTTTCATCTCTCATACTTTGCACATATTGGTAGAAGAGGCTGTTCTTTGGAAAGGAACATCATGCTTTGGAGGGGCAGCAAAAGAGAGGAAAGCACTCAACGAGATGGATTGATACAGTGACTGCGGCAGTGGACTCAAGTGTGTCAGAGATGATGAGGGTGGCACAGGACAGGGCCGGGTTCAGATCCATTATTCATGGGGTCACTATGAGTTGTACTCAACTTGATAGTGCCCAAAAACGATGGCTTATAAGTTTCACCAGGGCAAGGATCTTGCTTTTTTTATATATTTTCCTATATCCCCTCTACCCAGCATAGTGCCTGAGAGTGATGGTTGCTTTCTTTGTTGAAGATGAGGAGTCCATCAATATCCCTTTTAATATATAGCATTCAGACCTGGGTATAGTAATACAAATATTACTTGAACTCAGTATTGCTGTCATTCCCTGCCTGTGACCCCAATACTCTTTTTAGAAATTATATCATTTATCTTAATTCATGCAGAAATTGTTGGTGTCAAAAATTCACAGGCTTCTTTCAAATGGATGCTTGTCAAGTCCAGGTCGCTTCAGTTCTTCTCTTAGAAAATGGATCTCTTAGACATTTATATGGAGATATCTCTCTCTCTCTCTCTCTCTCTCTCTCTCTCTCTCTCTCTCTCTCTCATTTCCCTTTCTTTTATAATTTGATTTTAATTCTCTTAGGAGAATTCTACCTAGGAGCATACTTCCTGGGTCATATGGTAAATTATATTTAACCTTTTAAGAAACTACCCAACCGTTTTCTCAAGTGACTGCACCATTTTATCACCCTGCCAGCTATGTATGAGTGTTCCAATTTCTCCACATCACTACCAATTCTGTTATTACCTAGACCTAGATAAAATATTAATTGACATAGAGTACTAGAGTGACATTTATTAGAAAAAAAACTGGTTGCTTTTTTATTACATATTTTAGGAAATTAATTTCTAGTTAGAGAAGACTAGGGGTAGGGAGCTCTGGTGGCCTAGTGACAAGAAGCTGCACTGCAATCCCAGAAGTGTGTGGTTCAAATCCACCAGATGCTCTGATGGAGAAGGAGGGGCAATCTCCTCCTGTACCATTCAGATCTGATTTGATGGTACACACACACAAAATAATAAAATAAAAAGTAAAAAATAAGAGATAAGATGATAAGACTAGAGGTAATGTAAGTTTTGAAAGGCCCCTATAGAAAATTCCAAGATCCATTTAAAATATGTGAAAACCATAATGGAAGAGGGAAAGAAAAAAATGTTGATCAACAATATATTAATGTTGATACAAAACCTTCTAAAGAGAATGAAAAATTATATTGAGAACTGTAAAAAAAACAAGTCAAGAAAGCATGTTAGTGCATACTTCAGATATTAAATTAGTCCAAAGCTGTAAGTTAGTGGCTGTGCTTTCATAAAAAGTTAGGGCAATGAGTAGTCTAGTGGTCTTCAGAAAAGACAGAGAAGAGTGCTATGCTTTTACAGGCATGTTTGGGGGGGGAGTGGTTTGGGTTGGTTTTTTTTTTTCATTTTTTTAAACTGAATATTAAGATAAATTCTCCTTCTTAGGGAGTTGGATTGCTAACCGAAAGACCACAGCTCTCTTCTAGTTCAAATCCACGAGTATTTCCACAGAGAAGAATAGAGAATGTCTTTCTGTGTGATTTCCAGCCTTGGAAACCCCATTGAAAAGTCAGTGCTGATTGAATGGCGGTGAAATGGATAGTATAAATTGGGTTATGATTTAATTCAGTGATTCTTAACTGAGATGAATGTGCTCCCCACAGAACACTTTTTGTCATGGCATTTAATGAGTTTAAGGGACAGTACCTACAAATAAATATTACTCAACTTAAAATGTCAAGAGTGCAAAGTCTGAGAAATTCTTCTGAAGGTGGAATGAAAGTGAAGGACAATTACAACCACGTGAAATAAATTATTTCTCCTTATTTTATGTCATCTGCCAGTTTTGCAATTGGGTTGTTTGTCTTGTTGAGGTTCTGGAGTTTTCGCTATCCATATAAACTTTAGATATGATTCCCTTATCAGCTAGGTCTTTGCCATTATTTTTATTTTTACAGCCTATAGTCTCTCTTAGGAAAGCTTCACTCCAATCCCAAAGCCTCCCAGTTCGAGGCCATCCACACTCTGTGGGCGAATGATAGGCAGTTTCCTCCTGTGCAATTAACTGCCTCAGAATACCCACTGGAGGGTCAGCTATGGGTCGTGTCCAATTCTACGGTACTTAACAACACGACTTTTTTACTCTTATGGAGAAATTTTTGATGCATAAGAGGATTTCATTTTTTAAATTCATTTTCATGAACATTTACAGAGATTGTGGATTTCCATTCATTCATTGTTGCACTTTTCTCCTGCCCACCCCCCAGTTTGCTCTGCTCTTTGAAAAGTAAAAGAAAAAATCTTTCATTGGTATACAATCCCCCCGCACCCCCAACCCCTACCCCAAATATACTCCACTCTGCAACCTTCATTTCAGACTCTTATGATAATCATAATACCCTATAATATATTACTAAGAGGATTTCTTTTTCTTAAATCCCATTACCTATTTTATCCTCTCCTAGTTGCAGTTTTTTCCCCCTGTGTTTGATAGTCTGCATATACTCTAGATTCACTGATTCAGTTATTGCCATGGAGTTGGAATTGGTTCATAACTGACCCTCTAGTGAGTTTTCAGAGGCTGTAAACTGCACAGGAGGAGATTGCCCATCTTTGTCCTGCAGAGCAGCTGGTAGATTCAAACGGCTTGGCTCCGGGTTATTGGTTTTTTAAATTGTTATTTTAATGAAAGTTTACAGAAAAGTTGGGTTTTCATTCATTCACCCCCAGTTCACTTTAAAACAGAATCACGCATTGTTGCAGAATTTCCTCCCTTCTCCAGTCCACTTTGCTATACACCTCTGGATTGTTGTCATACAAATAATGCCAAATTATATATTCCTTTTAAACAGTTCTTTCCTTCATCTGTAGACTGTTGTTGTGTATCGTAGAGTTGGAACCAACCCATAGCTGACCCTTCAATAGGTTTTCAGTGGCAGTTATTTGCATGGAAGGAGATTGCCATCTTTCTCCCACAGAGCTGGTGGTGGACTCGAACCGCTTGCCTTTGGGATTGCAGCACATCTTCTGTTCACCAGAGCTCCCTTAGGACTCCTAAATTTGTTCATGGTTTTTTTCTTTTATGATCTTTAGTTTTCCATTTTAGCCATAGATCATTGATGCACCTTGAGTTAGTTTTTGTGTGTGGTGTGAGGTATGAATCTTGCTTCATGTCTTGATTGCCACCTTCAGTGTCTTAAGTTTTGGGATGGTGAATATAAAGGCTGCCCCATATATTTTTTATTAAGATCTCCACTTGATTTTGTTACTTTCTTTCTCTATTCCCTTTCCCAGTCAGCTGAAACTTACTGCTCTAAATATTTCCTAATGCCTTTTTTTTAAAAAAAAATTAACATCCTCATTTTATAATCATTTACTTACAAATACACATTGTTTTCAATACTGGATATTTGCCATTTTCTTTCCCACACCTCCCTCCACTCATCAGATTGTGCGACCCTATGATTACCTCCCTTCCCATCCTCACCCCTCTGTTCCTACCCCCCCTTGGATCTTCATAAACATTTAACTAGTTATCTTTCTATTTCTACAGTATTTGTCCTTAAGGGACTGAGTTAGCTCACTTAGCATAGTACTCTCCAGTCCCTCCCATTAGGTAATGATTGTCAAAATGATTGTTCCTGCATGCAGTGTAGTATTCCATCGTGTCAATGTAACATAATTGTTCAATCCATTCCACAGTGGTTGGACATTTGGGCTGTTCTTAAGTTCTTGCAATGGTGAATAATGCTGTTATAAAAATTGGTGTACACATCTCCATTTGTGTATCAGTTCTTATTCTCTTGAGGTATATACCAAGCAGTGGAACAGCTGGGTCATATGGAATTTCTATGTCCTGCTTTTTGAGGAAACACCATATTGCCTTCCAGAGTGGTTGTACCATTTTCGCATCCCACGACAGTGTGTAATAGTTCCTATCTTGCCACTTCCTCTCCAACATGTATTACTTGCTATCCTGTTAAACTTTGCCACTGCTGCTAGGGTGAGATGGTATTTTTTTTAAGTTATTATTAAATTTTATTAGTTTTAATGAACATTTACAGAGATTTTGGGTTTTAATTCATTCATTGTTGCACTGTTTTCTCTACCCTCCTCCCCAGTTCGTTCTTCTTCCCTCCCCCCCCGCCGAATGTCTGTTTTAATTGTCCAATTGCCACAGTGCTTGTCAAAGCCAGTTCTGATTAATCTCCTTTGTCAGTGTGTCCTTTGCCATTCCCTAGTACTCCTCCCTGAGAGAGACTTCACCCTGAGTCATAAGGAAAAGGGGATGGCGTATTCTCTTAGCTACTTCCTGCTGAAAAGGGACGCTGTGGGTTTCAGGGTGAAGATCTTCTCTCAGTAGTCTAAAGGCCCCCTTTGGCAGTAGGAAACACATAGACTATTATGGAGATTGATTTTGGAATTTAGATGCACTGTTATCAATTGTGCTTAGCCGTACATGTTCATATCCTTGAAGATGTATCATGGAAGTGTTGCAGCCTAGAAGACACAAATTTAACTAACAAGTTAAAAGTATATGAGTCAAAAATTAACAAGCAATAATATTCCCCGTAGAGGTTCTAATAGTGGCACAAATCAAGTTACAGAAGGAAGATGTTTCTTACAATAAAAGGCCTATAGACTAGCACTTTGTCTATTATAGTGTAGAGGTTAGGAACCACAAGATGTAGAGGCTCCTCTATGTCATTTATGGTTCTTAAGTCCTGGAGCAAATTTCATCTACCATTGGGTTGTGGTTTTGATTTGCATCTCTCTTATTGCCAGTGGTTTTGAGCATTTCTTCATGTGCCTTTTGTCTCTCTTTAAAGGAAATGTATGTTGCCGTAAATAAGATGGAATACTGGATATCTTCCTATGTATTTCTTGTTCAGTAAGAAAATCACCATTTAGGTTTGTTTGTTTTCTTCTGTAACACATTGGATGTTTGGTACAAATCGCCAAGATCTTGAAGCACAGATTATAAATATCTAGCAGTGCGTTCCAGGAAATTAAATATCTTAAAAATACTTTTTATTTTTATTTAAGTGAAAATTTGAAGAATATATTGGCAGTCCTTTCAACCATTCATGTAGATTTTGTTTTATGACGTTGATTACAAACTCCACATAGTAACAACAGCTTCTGACTTCCTCCCTGTGACTCTTGCTTTCAGTCATCCTTCTGTTTTTCTCTTCCTACGTTCTGAGTTTTATCCTAGACAAATGCTTCCCTTTTAATCTTGTATGGTTAAGGGAGTTTTTTCATAACTAGTACAATTCTAGTGTTTATATTATTTTCTAGGTCTGTCTTTTGCTTGACTGAAAGTTGTGTCCAGGGGTGAGTTCAGTTCCAGGCTCAAAGAATGATTAAAGACCATAACCTCCGGGGGTCCACTAGGCTCTGTCAGACCAGTAAGCCTGTTCATTGTTATAATTTTGAGATTTTCCATGCTTTGCTCCCATTTTTACAAAAAAAGTATAGAGACTTTATCTTACATACCTTGAGTATATTACCAGGATGTGCCAGTCCTGGGAAAAGGACTTCAGGCTTGGATAAGTAGAGTAAGACCCACAGTGAGATAGATTGACACATTCACTGCAACAGTGGACTTAAGTGCAGCAGAAAATGTGACGGTGTCACAAAGCAGGGTACGACTTTGTTCTGCTGTACAGAGGGTCACTGTGAGTTGGAGCTGACTTGACAACACCTAACAACAACTCTCCAGGACCCTCTGTTGTGATCCCTTGCAGAGTTGTCAGCAGTGATAGCTGGACATTATCTGATTTTCCTGATCTCAGAGTCATAGAGCTTGAGTTGCACCAGGTCCATTAGTATTATGGACTAATTATTTCCATGTGCCCTTGATTTTCTTCATTTTCTTTGCTCCAGACAAGACAAAACAAAAGTTCCGCTTTAGATGGTCACTTGCAAGATTTTAAGATTCTAGTGGTTACTCACCAAAGTAGGATGTTCTGTCAGTTATGTTATACCATTTGACCTCAGTATCCATAGAGACTGTGGTCCTGAGGCCCTATGACCAGTGACTCATTCCCTCTGAGTGTTTGATTATGTTCACACAACTTTGAAAATTCAGGAATTCTTGGCATTCCTGTAGTAACATTTTACTGAAATAATGCCAGCCATCCTTGTTGATACTGTAAATTTCACAATGACCGTGGTCCCTGAAATCTTTATTCTATAGTCTACTTGGGTTATTTTGGTACTGTTCGTGTTATAGAGCAACTGTGTATTTAGCTTTGTAGAACTTTGTCTCTGAACCATAAATTCTTCTTTTAAATAACAACAAGGTGCATGATTCAAATTAACACAACTCAGTACAGAAGAAAGAACACAAGCTCTAGGACAGATAGCCTTAAGCTCAAACCCCAGGTCTGCCATTTCTGAGCCATTCAGCCCAGAGCAAGTTGTTTAAGCACTCTGTTAAGCACTCATTTGTAATTTGGGAATACTATCTAGCACAGAGGTTTATAAGCTACTTCCTGTGAGCCAAATCAGCCAACTGCTTGTTCTTATAAATAAAGTTTTATTGGAACACAGACATAACTGCTAATTTACATAGCATCAATGACTGTTTTTGTACTGTTGGGCAGAGTTGAGTGGTTGTAAAAAAGAGATGAGATTATCTATACAAAGCCTAAAATGCTGGCTTTGCACTGTTAACCCAAATGCAAATGGTTTGAATTTGCTAATAGCTGCTCAGCAAGAGAATGATGACAGTCTCCCCCTTTGTGACATGCAGCCTCTGAAGTCCTGCTGGACCGTCAACTATCGACAGTCTGTAACAACAACAAACAACTCTAAATGAAATATTTAGAGGGGCTTAAATAGACTTGTTATTGTTGTTGCTAGTTGCTATTGAATTGGCTTTGACCCATGGCAAGCTCATATATACCGATGAAATCTTGCCAGGTCCTGCATGGTCCTCATGATTATTGAGATGTGGAGTCTGTTATTGTAGCTGTTGGTTTTGATCTGTCTCACTGAAAGTCTCCCTCCTTTTCTCTCATGAATATGTAATTTCCATCTCTTGAAGCTCAACATCAAGAAAACAAAGATTCTCACCACTGGGCCAATTGGCAGCATCAGTATGGATGGTGAAGAGATTGAGATAGTTAACAGTTTTAGTTTACCTGACTCCACAGTCAACCCTCTTGGTACCAGCAGCCAGGAAATCAAGAGATGAGTTGCACTGGGAAAGTCAGCTGTCAGGGACTGCTCAAGAGTACTGAAGAGCAACAGCGTCAGGCTGGAGACTCAGGTGAGCCTGATCCGGACTATAGTCTTCGCAATTGTGTGCTATGCTTCGGAGAGTTGGACAGTGACTAGGGATGATAGAAAGAGTATTGATGCCTTTGAGCTGTGGTGCTGGAGAAGAGTGTTGAGTATACCATGGACTGCTAGGAGAACAAACAGGTTTGTTCTGGAGAGGGTGAAGCTGGAATGCTCCTTGCAGTCAAAGATTCTGAAACTTTGACATACTTTGGGTATGTTGCAAGGAGGGACTGGTCCCTGGAGAGGGACATCATGTTTGGGAGAGTGGAAGGATGGCGCAGGAGAGGAAGACCCTCAATGATATGGATCAATTCTGTGATTGGAGGGGTGGGAATTAGTGTGTCGGAGATGGCAAGATTGGCATAGGATAGATCCGCATTTAGGGCTCTTGTACATAGGGTCGCTATGAGTCACAAGCAACTCGACAGCACATAACAACAACAACAACAAACAAGTAGTATATCAGAAAATATTATTTATTTTTAGAACCAACAAATTATTCTTAGTGTGAACCGTAATTATAAGCCTATATGCAGTGTACGTTATTTATCTCCTCTTTTCTTAGTTTCCCCCTAACCCCTATGCCAGTCTGTTTTATAACAGTGGTGTTATGCAGTATTTGTCTTTTTGTGACTGAGATATTTTGCTCAGCATAACATCCTTTGGTTCACCCATGTTGTATAATACTTTATGAGTTCCTTATTTTTTGGTGCTGCATAATATTTCACTGTGTGAATATACCATAGTTTTTCTATGCATTCATTTGTTGATGGTCACTTGGGTTGCTTCCATCTCTTTGCTGTTGTGAGTAATGCAGCAATAAACATGAGTATGTATACATCTTTTTGAGTCATGGCTCTGGTTTCTTTAGGGTATATTCCTAGTAGTGGAATTGCTAGATCAAATAGTATTTCTATTTCCAACTTTTTGAAAAAGCATCCTCCCACCAGCAGTGAGTAAGAGTCCCAGCCTCTCCACAACCTCATTAGTATTTGTTGTTTGCTGCTCTGCTGAACTTTGCTATTGTTATTCGGGTGAGATAATACCTCATAGTTGTTTTTAGTAGCTGTATTTCTTGACTGCTTTTTCCATGGACATTGATTATTGATCCAAGTGACACCAAATCCTTCACAGTTTTGAAATATTTTGTTTATCACAATATTGGTTATTGTTCTGTTTGTGAAGATTTTGCTTTCTTTACATTGAGGTGCAATCCGTACTGAAATTTGTGATAGGATCTTCATCAGTAAGTCCTCTTTGCTTTCAGCAAACAAAACTCTGCCATCCTCACAATGCAGATTATTAATGAATCTTCTTCCAACCCTGTTCGTTGCATGTTCTTGTTCAGCTTTTCAGGTTTTTTGCTCAGCATACAGATTGAATATTCATAGTGAAAAGATATAACCCTGACTTATACCTTTTCTGATCATAAAGTATACAGTTTCCCCTTGTTCTGTTTGAACCTTTCATTGTATTATATTATATTTATTATATTATATTATATTATATTATAATGTGTATTATAACGAATTATGCAGAACATTGAGAAGAATGGCAAATTCCAGAACATTTAACCTATATTTAGAAGGATACTTATTTGTGGGGTTTTTTTTACAGCAGGTTTCTTACTGTTATTGTGTGCCATTGAGTCCGAACCGACATATAGCTGACGCTCTGGCAGGTTTTCAGAGGAGATTGCTCATCCTTCTTCTCCCACGGAACAGCTGGTGGATTCAAACTGTGTGCCTTTGTGACTGCAAAGCATCTTCTTACCACTAGGCCACCAGTGCTCTCTACAGCAAGCTAGCTAGGTGTAATTCTTAAATTCTTGCATTGGGAAAAGCAACGTTTCAAAGACTTTAAATATCATCCTTCAGGTTACACAGATAATTAAAAAAGCTGGTGGGGGGAAAATCACATATTTTTCTTCCTATTTATACATCCCATTTTTACCATGTAAGACCTTTTGCAGGACACTTTTGAAAGCATCTTTAAAAGTAGCGGGGAGGTGGGAAAGTAGCAGAAAGTTTAAGCAGGTCAATAACTCAAGGCCATAGTGAAATGTACTTTGCCTGTTTGCTTTCAGTTATTTTCTGAAATCCTTTACATTTTTGTTAATTTGTTGCTGCCTCCCTTGTTCATATACTGTATCATCCCTTCCTTTCCTTAATTTTTATTTTTCCTTCCTCTTTTAAATGTCCCCGTCTTTTGTAAATAAAGTGGTTTTATAGGGCAGCATAATTAGTATCCCCTGCATCTGTGAAATCAGAAAGCAGGCTGTTAAAAGGAGCAGCTGAGCATTACTGTGCAACTCTTTGGAAGCTAATTGTCACCTGTTCAGTTGATTCCAAGCTCACATCACATTCATGAAACACTTTCCTTCCTAAATGCAGGCTATTGGCTTTATTCTTTAGTATTTTAGGATACTCCTCACAACTCTGAGGAAAATCATTACTGATGGTAAACCAATTTCATAGTGACTTCTTAGGATAGTTTGGGCATCCAGCATGTGTGCCCCTTTAAGTAGTGTCTTAACTACTTTCAGTAGATGCTATAATGTGGTTAGTTTTAAAGATGGTAAATGGTTCTGGAGGCTCAAATTCGGAATTATATTGTCAGCCATGTTGATGCTTTCTAAGGGTTCTGTTCTATGCCTCTGTCCTAGCTTTAAATGTCTGCCAGATGCATCTTGACATTTTTTCTCTCTGTGTGACTTTCTCTCTGTGTCAGTTCTCCTCTTTAGTTTTTTAAAATAAAAAACTCCCAAGGGATTAGAACTTGGACCTACCCTACTGTCATAGATTGAATTGTATCCTTCCATAATATATGCCAATGTGACTGAGCCATGATTCTCGGTGGTTTGGCAGTTACATAATGTAGCCAGTGTATAATGTTTCCTCATGATTTGGCCTGATGTGATAAACCAGTCACTTTATAGAGGGGTAAAGGTGGGATGAAATATCCATAATCCTGTTACTACCCCAATCTGATGTAAGGGGAATTTCCTAGAGATGTGGCATGAAACATGTTTTCTCTTACAAGAGATAAAAGGAGAGAGAGATATGAGATGGGATGAGAGAAAGAAGAGCCAGAGTGGAGCATATTTTTCAGTCCTAGGTCCTTGTGATAATAACCTCCTAAACCCAGGGGAGTATTGATACCAAGACAAATGGGGATCTCCAGGGATTATTTAACCAACTCTTATTAAAAGGAGAGAAATATCTTCTCCTAAACGGTGAGAGAATAAATTTCTGTTTATTAAGGGTATCCATTATGTATTTCTGTTATAACAATGCTAGGAAGCTTAAACACTTACTTAATTGATGACATTCAAAGAAAGACCATATTTCCCTAAGAAAGGTTGAATTCGCATGTATGGGGATTAGGACTTCAAGATACCTTCAATGGGGGGGCGGGGACATACAATTTGACCTATAACTGTTATCTGTATAATGATGTAATGCAACAGTTATGTAATAATCTTCCATTGATGGTCATTGGACAATGTGGAGGTGTGTTTCTGCACATGACTGTACAGTATCTGGGGGTGTGTTTTTATCATTTACCATGTGGTATTTGGGGTGTGCTTCCATAGATGGTCATTTAGTATCTGCATATTTCCATAGATAGTCATCTGGCATCTGGGCTTGATCTCCACAGATGGAAAGCTCTAGCAAACTCTTTAGCACTTCTTCATCATGGAAAAGTATTTTCTCCTTTACTGAGTTTCAGTGAAGTACCTTTTACTTTTCCATCTATTGTCTAGTTCTACTATCTGAAGCAGAATAAAGTCTAATTCCTCCTCTACACGAGTAAGTTGATGTGTCTTTGCTCATTTTCCACGATACATATTTTACAGTCCTCCAACCAATTATTTCTATTAAAACGTTGTTGAAGTTGTTGTTGTGTACCATAGAGTCAGAACTGACCCATAGTTGACCCTCCAGTGGATTTTCAGAGACACTTAATCTCATTGGAGGAGATTGCCCATCTTTCTCCCATGGAGCAGCTGGTGGACTTGAACTTCATGCCTTTGGGATTGCAATGCAGCTTCTTGCCACTAGGCCACCAGCACTCTCTATTAAGACATTATTCAACGTTTATTGTTCTGGAGATGATTCATTCTAGTATATAAATGACTTGCTTTCCTGGGTATAACCTTTTTTTTCATTTTAGAAATATGATTGTTCCTCACCAAAAAAATGTGGGCAATGTGTAAGTCCCCTAAGAGGAAAGGAAGGAAGAAAGGCAATTACCCAAATCTCATTACCCAGAGATTACCCCCTAAAAAGCCCCTAAAACTTTGAGTCACATCTAAGTCATAGCAACCCTACTCTCCACTGGGTTTCTGGGGCTATAGGTGTCAACCAGAGGAGACTACCCATTTTTATACCTTAGGATTGCTAGCAGACTCGAACCACCAACTTTTGGATTAGCAGCCTAACTGCAATGTACTGTGCCACCCAGAGAAAAACACTGTAAAAATTCAAGTTTATCTTCCAGTCCTTGTGTGTGTGAGTACATGTCCATGTATGTATACATATATGTACCTCTATCTCCATCTATAAGTGTATGTTAGGCCTAAAGATAAAATTGCATGAAGCATTTAATCTTGATTAATTTTATCCATAACATGCAAACTTTCCCCCTCAGTAAATAATATTCGCAAACATAGTTCCTAAATTGGTTACTATCTTCTGCATTTTTGTGTGGAAAGATGAGATTTGGGGAGTGTTCTTGGAGTCTGACAGTATCACCACAATACCGCCATTGAATTGAGTCTGGTAGGGCCAGTTCTTTCTCTATCCAGAGTCTCTACTTCTGTAGCTGCCCATGCCAATATGAAATCAACATACTTTTCTTATGTTCTTGCATAAAATTTTTCCTAAGCTTCTGAGTACTATTAACCTATCACTTTCCTGAGACAAGACTCATTTATAGGTGGGTGTACTGGCTTGTATATGTTAACTATGAAATGCACTAGGCACAGAATAAAATCATTAGAAATATAAGTTATCACTGTATTTCATTCAAGTCTAGTGATACGTGTGTGTCTGCGTGTGTTTATACTAGCAGTAGGAAGTAATGAAATTGTTCTTACAATCTCATTTTCACTCATTTTATGCTCTGTTTCACCTAGGTCTCTAGTTCTTTCAAGATGATAAAGTGCATTTGGATGCCACCTTTGTTCTGTTTTGTGTACATAAACGTGTAGTCTTTGGAAAATTTAGGGAGCTCTGGTGGCCTAGTGGCAAAGTTTATCAGATGCTTTGCAATCTGTTTCATATTTCCAGTCATTCTGTGTGGTCAACCTAAGCAGAAAATAAGGTGCTTTTTTTTATGTGTTTTAATGCTCTAATAAAGTAAGAGTTCGCAGTCTAGGGATGCCTTGTAGTTAGTAAATGTTTGGGAGAGAGGTGGCCTCTGAACCTTTGACAACTGAATGTTAGTTTTTGTTCAAACAGTTTTTCTCCACTGCAATTAGAAAAACAGAAGAAGAATTGATGTATTCACCTTGTAATGTTGGTGAAGAGCATTGAATATATTATGGAGTGCGAGGAGAAGGAAGAATATCAGTCTTAGAGCTACAGTTGGAATGCTTCTTAGAAGTGAGGGTGGCAAGACTTCAGCTTCCTTTCTTTGGACATGCTAGCAAAGAAGACCAGTTGCTAGAGAAGGACATCATACTTAGTAAAGACAAGGGAAACCCTTGATGGGATGGATTGACACAATAGCTGCTACAGTTGATTGAAACATCTCAATGATCAGAAAGACTGTGCAGGACCGAGCAGTGTTTGATTCTGGTATGCTTAAGGTTGTCATGACTCAGAAGATTCAAAGGCAAATAACGAGTGTTGAATTAGTGCCCTTCACTTTCTTTTCAGCTGGTCTTTAGTGTAGGTGATGTTAGAATCCTAATCATGTGTCCCTATCACTTGACAAGTGGAGATGCACTCAAGACAGAATTCCGGTCTTTGCAGAGTTATCAGCACGCTGGAGCGGTCCCCTCCTCACGCTTGTGATTCCCTCCTTCACATTTGCCTTTCAATTTTGCCAGTGAGGAAAGCTGTCTCTCTCCTCTGGCGGACACCGAGTGTTTGTCTCTGCTTTTGTTGATTGAGACATCCCAGCCCTGCTTTCCTTGGCACTTGCTCGTCAGGTTATGGCGTTGGCACAAACCGTACCAGCAGCATCATGTTACTCTTTCATGCTAAAAATAACCCCAATCCTGGGTGAGACTTCATATATAATTCATGGTTTTGATTTATTAATCTTTCCATTAAGCCAGAGTATGACATTTTTGCTGGCTGCATTCCAGTGTGCATTAACTTACACGTTTAGAGTTTGCATTAACTTGAATATCCTTCTTGAGTGTGCATTCATGTGTTTATTTGGGATTTTAGCAACATCAGAATCATTGCTGCATATGATAATTTCTTTAATCTTTCCCCTCACCCCTGACTTCACACTCACAGCATAAATGAATTTCATATCTGCAAGAAACAAATAGCAAATGCATGCTAATGATAATAAAAATAAAAAACCAAAATGAGAAAGAAAAGCTTTGGGTTTTTTCTTTTGTTTTGATGGTAGCTCTAAAGTTAAGGACCCAGCATTCAATATGCAAAAAAGTACAGAAGTTTAAAGTTGGTTCCTTCATTCAGTCTCTTATATTCAGCTTTTCTCCTAACTACTGGGACTTCTGGGTGGGATAATGAAGAGAACATGGAAACAGTCGATTGTACAGCAACAATCATGGCAAACTGTAAGTCTTTAAAGGAAGTTCAAACCCTTTCCCATTTTTCTAGCTCCAGCAGAGTTGGTCTGGTTCACCTCAGATTTTCGAAGACATCTTGAAAAGAGCAAACGTGTTTTTTTATGTTTTCTGAGATGCTACTCTGAAAGGTGCAAAACTCCTTCCCTCTGGCAATCATTTCAAACTTCTTGACTCCTCCGTTCTCCGGGAAGACCTCACCACTGCGACCACCAACCACTCTTTTCTTGGGAATGTCTAGGCTCTTCAAAGCAGTAAGAGAGGACCTTTGATCAATAAGTGAAGGAATAGACTTACTCTTTTTTTTTAAGTAACCCAAAATGTATTTATTTAATATATTCATCATAAAGGCTCACGCAGAGCCTTAATTTAAAAAACACCAAAACCAAAAAGGACGCGACAGCTTCAGATAGAGTCTTATACAGAAATCAAGGAGAGGATAGACTAACAAAAGAAGACAATGACACAAGGACAGAGGCTGGACAGAGTGGATCAGGGCTCCTGGCTGGACACTTGCTTCGAGTAGGTTTCCTGTAGGTACTTCTTAAAGACTGAGGGGAGGGGGGGTCCAGGTCCAGAGTTCAGGTTCTCCTAGTAGGCTCTGGATGGAGAGGCGAATGGTTCTGCTGTCATACAGGGCGGACCACTTGTCCTTCAGAATGTCTAGGCAGATGCTACCCTGAGTGTCCACGTTGGGATGGTAGCAAGGAGTGAGTAAAGGTAGGGAACTCTAGGGAGAGCTTATACCTCTGATCTTCATAGACTGTGCCAGCTTCTCCATAAATACTCCCCATCCATTTGAAAAGGTTGTCAGAATCAGGAAAGGCAGAATTCCTTTTATTGCCAGACATCATAAGGGTCATCAGCTCCTGCTGTGCCCTCTTGCCACCGAGCCCTGGATAGTGCCCCCCGCTATGCTCAACCCCTTTCCAGGCTCTTTCCAAGAGCCCCGTCTGCTTGGCAGAAGACAACAGGACTCAGAAGACATTATTGCAATTGCCCTCTTTTTTTTTTCATTGGTTTGCTTACAAAGTTCATATACAGTGTGCTTCATACTATTCTTCATTCATACTGTATTTAATTACAGTCATTCTCATGCATTTTGTTTTAGTAAATCAATCACCATTGGACCTTGCTTATCATTACCCTGTCTTTTCACCTGGATCCTTCCAATTTTCCTTCCACCCCCACCCACCAAACTGTACAACCTGTAGTTTCACCCCCACCCATCCTCAGCCCTCCCCTCCTGGAGTTCCAATACATGTTTTACTAGTTATCCTTCTAGTTTTACAATAATGCCCTTCTATCATATTTGGCCTTATAAGGACAAATGTTCCACTCTCTCCCAAGTAATGTAGTATTTTTGGAAATCATTTCTCTGGAGCTGCATCATTTTCAGTTGTATGAATGTCCCACAATTTCTCAATCCATTCATGTAACAGAGCCTTGCTGCTGTGCCACCAGAATATACTGGCTCCCACCTCTTGGGAATTCCAACATGTTGCAATTCCCATTTCCCTTTGAACAGTGACCATACCATGTCCTTACAGTTTTCTTGAAGACAATTCCATGTCACGTAGATATAGCATTTTGCATTTACTTTAACTCTCATTCAGGTAATAATTGTCCGGTTTACTGGACAGTTTAACTCCCTTATTAGTACAGAATAGGTCCAACATTTTATAATTGGAACCTGAATTTGATAAAGGAGAAATCAAGGGAATTAATGACACAAGGGATGTACTGTTCAGTGTCTGGAGCATGATTTTTATTCTGTAATAATGATTTAAAGTCATATCAATGTTCAGGAGAAGCTTCAATATCAATTTTTAATTTTTTTAATGATACTTTGACTACATATGTTTTAAGCTGTGTTATGTGTCTACATGGCGGTAACTAAAATTCCTGTTTACCCAGTATTCTTTCTTTTCCCGTCTTCTAGTAACAGTACCCATCTTTGCTGTGAGTACCTAACTTCAAGTGATTTCCACGGGGCTAAGCTCTGCCCCCAAGGAGCCCTGGTGGTGCATATTTTAAGCTCTAGGCTTATAAACCCTGTGGGACATTTCTATTCTGTCCTTTAGGCTATGAATCAGACTCAACTAGATAGCACAGCACTATGATTCTTCACTTACAAGGATCGGTACCGTTATCTGACAATTTCATGCACTGCACACTTGACCTAAATGATTGATTTAAAGAAAGGGTGTGATCTGCCCCAAGCCGATTAGATTCCCTTTTGGATTTTTCTAAAGTTTCAAAATAAAAGTAATCCCTCTCCTTCCCCCGCCCCTCAAAATTTTCAGTTTAAGCAAGGCCACCACATCGTGCAGTTTAAGGAATCTACATTTATAAGGATCAACAAAGACTTGACCTACCTGACATCATCTTTGCTATGACATGGGGAAGAAACCTGAAGATGAGTCTAAAGCAAAGGGCTGTGCAAGGATTAATATAACAGGCAGGCTTAGAACAGCTTCTGAATCTTTCCATTAAATGAGGCTACACGTGGTTTCTTGAGTGTATTCTTTTTTGGTTGTTACTGTAGCAAATCACAAATTTAATGATGTAAACCAACACAAATGCATTAGTTTACAGTTCTGGAAGTCAGAAATCCAAGGTAAGTCTATAGGGCTGCATCCTTTGTGGAGTTTCTAGGGGAAAATCTGTTTCACTTACCACTGGGCCAGTTGGCAGCATCATGATAGACGGAGGGGGGAAAAACTGAGGTTGTTAACAATTCATCTTGCTCACATCTACAGTTAACAGTCTTGGCACCAATAGTCAAGAAATCAAAAGATGAGTTGTTGTTGTTATGTGCCATCGAGTCGTTTGCAACTCATAGCGACCCTATGTACAAGAGTTCTAAACACTGTTCTATTCTGTGCCAACCTAGCCATCTCAAACGCACTTATTCCCACCACTTCAGTCACACAATCAATCTATCTCATCGAGGGTCTTCCTCTCCTGCGCCGCCCCTCCACTCTGCTAAACATGATGACCCTCTGCAAGGACGGGTTCCTCCTTGCAGCAGGCCCAAAGTATGTCAGATGAAGCTTCAGAATCCTTGACGCCAAGGAGCATTCCGCTTCACCTTCTCCAGGACAAACCTGTTTGTTCTCCTAG